>NW_004524590.1:14515655-14549640 GCF_000260255.1 Octodon degus
CAGAGAGAGAGAGACAGAGAGAGACAGAGAGAGACAGAGAGAGACAGAGAGAGACAGAGAGAGAGACTGGGCATGGTGGCACTTGCCTGTTTGGGAGGATGAAAACAGGAGGTTCACTGAATTGCATAGTGAGACAAAGTACATTTGGAAAGAAGGAAGAAAGCAAGCAAGCAAACATGATAAGTTAAGGAAGAGAAGTCAATGCCAGAGATAGCTCAGCAGCACAGAATGTTCCTGGCAAGCGTAAGGTACCGAGTTCGATTTCCATTATGAAAACTTTTCAAAAATTAAAATGTGAAGAAGGAAAAGAGGTTGAAGTAGGTGACTGAGTTTGATTAAGATCACTAGTGGCTGGATTTGATTATGGCATATGAGTGAAGGGAGATGAATTCAAGGAAAGATATTTTCATGTGCAATGTTCAGTTAAACTTCAAAACAACATAATGGCCTTTGAACCACAATTGTGTAAGAGTGATTCCCTCAATTGAAGCAGCGTAAGATTTCTCCTTCTTTCTCATAACCCCAATATTTCCAGGTTGTGATTGTGAAGACCTCTTCAGTCGGTCTTCCAGATGATCGTGTACATCTGGAGATGCTGGCCCAGCGGAGAGTACTGTGTGATGTGTACTGCTCAGGAGTTTCTTGTCCTTCAAAGAGGAAGAGCACCATAACCAAGCACATGGATTATTGATTGGAAGCCGTTTGAACTGATAGTTCAGTGTCAGGGACATAGAGGTTTAACTGAACATTGCACATGAAAATATCTTTCCTTGAATTCACCTCCACTCGTTTCACTTACATGCCACAATCAAATGCAGCCACCAGTGGTCTTAAACAAAATCAATGTAGCTCCACAGAAATCTTCAGAATAAATATGCCCAATGCGAGGCCACAGTATGTGGGACTACTGAGTTGACCAGGGGTACATTTTCCCTAGCTCATTCTCCATTAATTGCATGTATCTATAATATTCCAGATACCTATTCCCAGGGATGATTTGTTTCTTTTTTTTTTATTTTGGAGAAGTGGAAATCTGGAGTTGTTATAGTTTTTTTTTGCAAATCTTTCCTTTCTTACTGATCCTAGTTCTTTTGTTAAATATGTCTTTACACTAGATTTTTTAAGTCTTCTAATATTGACTCTAAATTTTTACTTTTGTTTTTTATATTTCTGTTTCAATAAATATGGAAGTTATATTTGCATGAGGTACTATAAGAATGGACATTTTTGTGTTTTCCTACCTGTAAACTAACCGTCTACATAATTCTGTTGCATGCTCTATCCTTTAACAATGGGCCTTTACTATTAACTATGCATTTTCATTTTCTGAGCATCTATGATTTTACATTTTTCTATTTATACATCCATGTTCAATTACTCACTTCCTTCATTCCTACTTATACAATTCCTTGGAGCAGGGAAAATCAATTTGTCTTTGTGATTTATCTCCATGAATGTCTCACTCACTCTTAATAATGGTGATCTATGCACATTTTAAACTCTTTATGTGAATTTCCACAGAAAGGCACTCTAGATTTGGTATCATAGTTTTGATATTGACTGTCCCCCAGGAGTTCATGTGGCACTGCTCTTCTCCCTCAACTTGTGGCACTATTGAGAGTTGACATAATCTTGAGAAGATGGAGAGCCATAAACACTTCTTGAGTGATCAGGGAGTGCCCTTGGGGAGCCTGGGACTCTAGCTTCTTCCTTCTTTATTCTTGACTCACTGGCTTTGATGTAAGCAGTTTGTCTGTGCCATGCAGTCCTGTCATGATATCCTACCTCAATGCAGGTGCAAGCAAGGAGACTCAACAAGACCACCAGGACCCCCAAATGATGAGTCAAAATAAGTCTTTTGTTCTTTATGAATTAAGTAGCTCAGGCATTCCAAAAGTCATTTTCCTTAGCTCTTCCTTTAAAAATTAATTTCTATAAAATTCTTGTTCACTTAAAATTGTTTGTGCTTAGGTAATTTAAGGGACTATCAGATACTATTATAAATAGTGTTTGAAGGTATATTTCTCTGTTATATTATTATTATTATTATTATTATTATTATTAATATTATTATTATTTAGAGAAGCTCTTACTGTGTAGCCCAGGCTGGCCTTGTACTCATGAGGAGCCTTATGCTTCAACCTCCTGAGTGGTGGAATTATAAACATGTGCTTCCACAACTTGCTTTTGTAATTATCTTATAGTTACAGAAAAATCAATAAATTCCTAACTTTGATACCTTAATCAAGAATTACAGAAAATATTACATAACTCTTATTACTTTAATGTCTAATGATCCCTAATTACAAAACATAGTATTTTTTATTTTAAAATTCTTATTCATTGAACTTTTCTAGGAAACACATATGAGTTTCAATAAAAAATTCAAAAAAATTTAATCTTCAGTACAAATGGGTTAACAATTTATAGAAGGCACTTAAAACTCACTGAGTGTTCTTTCCTGTGTATTTTTATTTCATTTCTTTATTTCCTTACTTTGTAGACTAGTACTTCAAGTTCATTAATGAATACAAGTGGTAAATTGTTTTCTATTTCTATCCCCATAGAAAACTTTCCACTATAATTTGAAGATACAAAGTGTTTTTTGGTGGCTTTTTTTAGAGATACTCTTTTAAATTTTGAATATGTCTCTTTCATTTGTGGATTACCAAGAGCATATATTGAACTTTACCAACTACGTTACTGACATCTACTAAGACAAATATAGGATTTGCCTTCTTTTAAAGTAATGAACCACTTTTTCACATACTGAGTTTTGCACATAAATTCTTTTAGTGGAGTATTAAAATTGCTGCTTCTTCTAGTTTGGTTTTGCTTTGTCCAGACTTACTAATATTTCTCATACCTTTATTGTACTTATATTTTCTTATACCATTTTGGTGTTGCATTGTGTTATTGTTGGTTTTGAAGGTGTCATTTTGAAGAGAATGTAATTTTGTCTAGCGTGGGGAATAAAAGCAAACACAGACTTGTCCACTTGGCTGTGCTCTTCCTGACAGGGCTTGTGTTGGAATCACCTCTTAGGCAGGACCTCCAGAGTGCCAGGCTAGGGTATGCTTCTCGCACACTGCTCTGACCGCATCTCAGCGAGTTCTTGTGCTCAGCACTGCTTTCTCTAGTGGCTGCTCCTTTCGCGGACACTGCCAGTGTAGGAGGAGAGAAGAAGCCTGGGGACGTAGGGATGCCAACAGTAAGCCTCTTCTCTCAGTGCTGCACCTTAGCCCCACTCTGGCACATCCCTCAATTCGCTTCTTGCCTCTGGAAGACAATACACTTGCAGCTCATGGATAACAGGAAATACCATGCATATTTCTTCCAGGATGAAGAGTCCTCCTTCCCAGCAGACAGGGCAGCTGTGGCACTTGGTACTCACTTGTTCCAAAGTGTAATTTCCTTTCTACATAAAAATACTGACTTCTATGACAAAGTGAAAGGGACTTTGGGGATAAAATCTGAAATGATTCTCAGACATCTGCTCAATCTGTGAATTCTCCATGTTTAGGCTTAAGGAGGGATCTAGCACCATATGCCCAAATCTTCCTTCCTGTTCTTTCCCACAGCAGTTGGTATGTTGTGCTGTGACTTGGGTAGTCATGTTTCTCCGTTAGACCACGGTCTGCATTCAGCTAGGATTATTACAAATTAGAGTTTGATCATAAAGCAGGCCTTACTATAATCTCTGGGTGAATAAGAAAATTGAAGTCTAGAGAAAGAAAATGAAATTTCTATATAAACAAAACCAAGTTTAGAACATAAGTTTCTGAAATACTATCCCAGTACACTTTCTACTTTGGTACACTATTCTTAGTTCCTTTCTGTTCAGTTTAATGAAATTCAGTATATTCAGTAAGGAAGGTTAAGGCAAGTTGTCCTTCATTGTCAGACATGTGCGATAACATTTCATCCTCAAAAGGAGCAAGCACTTAACCATAATGTCTATAATCCCAGATCTTGGGAGGCTGTAAACAGGCAGATCTCTACGAGTCTGATCTAGTAGTGAGACCCTGTCAGCCTGTACACCCTGTTCTAAATAAAAAATTATAATATACACGTACACAATGGTAAATCAGTATCCCTTCCCCCTTGCCTACAATCTCCCTCTCCTTCTTACACACACAGACACAGACACACACGCACACACATAGACACACGTATTTATAACAAGAATTAATTAGAAGTCTTAAAAGTAGACTACAAGCTGGTCTAGGTGGTGCATGCCTGCAATCCCAGCACTCAGGAGGCTGAAGCAGGAGGATTACAGACCATCCTGGGCTATAAAGAAAGCTCAAGACCAGCCCGAACTGTACAGTGAGATCCTGTCTCAAAAAGCAAGCAGCCTACAAGAATATTTCAAACTTTTGCCCCTAGGTAATGCACACTTTCAGAAAAAGAAAGTGATAATGAAATGTGTATTAATTCTATCTCAAAGCAAATAATCTCAAAATGGTTACAAGTATTAAATTGGCTTCATAAGTATTTGCAATTTTATATTAATTCTTTTCACATGCAATAACCATTCTTGAATTGTGTTTGAGTAAAAATTAAAGTATTAAGTTATGAAAAAGTTATAAATTTTGAATTTCTTTTGCTCTGAAGATGTAATAGTTCTAAAATATAATTTACATATAATAAAATGGTCACAATTAAAATACACGTTTTGATGCTCATGCCAGACCCGTCTATTCTTGCAACTAATACTTTGTAACACCTGGCCCTGCCATCCAGGCAAAACTGTCACTGACCCAGTTTTCATTGTCATGGATTTCTTTTGCGTGTTTTGTAAATTTCATATAAATGTAATTATAGAAGATAGATTCTTTTATATGTGCCTTGTTTTGCCTACTCTGATGTTGGTTGATATCAATCTATATAAGGCGTGCATCAGTAATTTTTCCCTTTATTACAGGGAAGCATTATGCCATTGTAAGGTATATGACAATTTGATTATATATTTTCTGGGCTAATGCTGTTCATAGTTTTCTTTTTTTTTTTTCAGAACCGGGGTTTGAACTCATATCCTTGCACTTGTCAGGCAAGTGCTTATTTTACTGAGCTATCTCTCCGGCCCCTGTTCATAATTTTCTTATGCTATTTTGAGTAATAAGTAAACTTACTATTTGAGTACAGGTCTTGGTATACACATACGATTTAATTTCTTTTTAGTAATAAAGGAATAAGCTTTCTTAGTATCAAACTACTTCCAAGACCTACAACATTTTATATTTCTACCAGACATGCATGAGAGTTTCAGGTGGTATGCTTCTTTTTATTTATTTATTTATTTATTTATTTATTTATTTATTTTAGGGAAGGATCTACAAGGTGTTCAGGGTCTCACTACTAGATTGGACTCATAGTAATCCACCTGTTTATAGCCTTCCAAGAGACAGGATTACAGGCTCGTGCCACCAGCAGTCTCAATTACCGTCTCAGCCACAGGGCTGGGGCCAGCAGGCAGCCCAGGATCGGATTGATCTCCTGCCCCCTGCACCTGCTTGCAGGTCCTTTAATCCACTGAGTTATTTGCCTGGCCTTGAGCTATTTGGCCTGCCCATGCATTGTTACCTACATGTGCATTCTATGCACAACTGTATTTTCAGTACAGTTGTTCTGAGATCGACAGTATGTTTCACATTCTCAATGACTATCAGAAGAAGACCACAGATGACAATCTGTTAATCTGAGCAACAGATTTGATGATAAAATCAATACTAACAATTGCTTTTTTAATAATTTTTTGAGAAACAAATAGCAATAAGACAGTTTCAAAACAGATTCCTAGCACAGTTTCAATAATTAATACATTGCATATTGTTGTCTTAGTGGTTATTCATTGTACAAGATGTAGACATGATATCCTGTCCACAAACACTATTCAAACAAATCTCTCTATTCACTGAATTAAGAGAATGAAGCTGTACATCTATCCTAACTGTTTTGAATATACAGATACAAAATGGTTGTTCATTTTTATCCCCCTTTTTTGGTAATTTTTGTCAAAGTAGAGTATTCCATTATCATTTAAATATTGTAGGAGCTTTAATTCAGCAAAATATTCCAATATAGTCCAGAAGTCCATAATAGTAGTGGGATTTCTGTAGGACTGGATATGTCCAGTTGTTGACTTGAGCCTTTTACAGCTCAGCATATTAATATAGCTTTACTCTTTATATTTTGTTTTTATATTTTTCTGCTGGATGGTTAAGACCAAGGTAAAGCAAGACCAATATAACAAGAAATGTAACTTCTGTATCTGACAAGATCAGTCAAATCCCCTCAGGATTCATCCTGTAACCCTGTACTGCACCTTGTATATCCTTCCTCAGTGTCAGCCATGTGGATGAGTCATGGCCATTGCTTGACCAATTTACACTCTGTGAAAGCCTGAGACAATGTTTTCTTTCCATGTGACTCTCCTTAGGCACACTCTACATCTTTGATCACTTCCCTTTGTGGCCCCATAATTTCTTTGATCAGAAAATCTTGGACACAGTTAGGACACATCATGGTACAGTACAGGTTCTCCTATGTCCTGAGTCTTCACTGACCTTGAAAGGCTAGGGCCAAAATGGTGGCTGTCCTTGAAGCTCTTCTTTTTCTGTAATTTTTGGTCTGCAAATTTAGGTTGCTAACCCTCCAGAAGAGAAGTTTATTATTATTACCCTACAGCATAGGCAGTTGAGTTTAACCTCACTCTCTGTCTGAATATCAAACATCTTATGCATAACATGAAACAGGTATTTTCCATCAAGTATTGATATGTTCAACTTTAAGTCCCTACAAAATATGAAGAAAAAATATTTTTAAGTATAAGAATAAACAGTTGCATATTTTTACACAAATTTTAGAAATGTAACCATATACAGCTTGGTAGCTAGGCAGTCCTGTGGCTTTTTTCTTTCTTGACTCTTGTTTTCACTTATTACCCTTTTATTTTTTTCAAACACACATTTACTTAAGAGACAGTATGGCAGTCATTGGTATGTCATGACAAGCAATACATATTTAGAAGACCAGAGTGACAGGCATTCCAAGCATGACCCCATCTTTACACATTGCTTTCTTCAGTGCCATTGCTTAGTTCACAGGTATCAGCATATACAGTTAGTCAGGGTGGGAATCCTACTGATTAACTGCGAGTTTCAATCACATGCTGAAGATTCTCAGGATCACCAGCAAAAAACTGATTCAAGATTTTACTGTACAGAACAATACAAATTCAGCAATGGTTGCCATATTACACGATGCTATCTTCAAATTAGTTGTTCAGATTAACAGATATAAATATGTAAGATTAAAATAAAAAACAAAACAAAATAATAGCAAAGAATTTACAAGAAATTCAAAAGAGGAAAACAAATCAAAGTAAAAAAAAAAAATTAGTATTAACTGCTCCTTTCAAAAGACCATTAGAAGCCAGAAATACAATGATCTAGACTAGTCAGTATATATAACCAAATATATTATATTCCTTCTTTCTTTTATACTTTTCCTCCCTTCATTTATTCCTTTCCTTTGAATAGATTCTTTCCCTCTCCCAGTATCTACTGTATCTTCCAGAATTTATTTTCTTTCAGGTTCTTAGACTAACAAGAAAATATGATGTTTACACATGCAGATCTTATTTATTTCATTTATGAGTATGGCCTCCAGCTGCATTCATTTACCTACAAAAGTCTCTTGATTATCTTTTCTCATGCCAAGATGGCAGTCCATCCTGTAAAAGTACTTGCTCTTTTTCATCCATTCCTCACATGATGGGCATTTGGGTTGCTTCCAAGATTTAGCTATGACAGATTGCACTGAGACTAAATGTTTGGGAACCTTTCTCCAATGAGTGATGCGTCTCAGGTTTGAATGGGTGTTTTTTGTTGTTGCTGTTTTTGGATTTGCCCTGATGACCAGTCTTAGTGTGGTAGCTGCAGGCACCACTCAACTCTTCATCGTTGAATGTGCTGCTTTGGGGCATTAAGCCAGTGTGTGCTTTCAGGTCAGTGAGCCAGCTGGCAGCTTCCTTCTCTGGCTGACCCCTTCCAGGTTCTCCAACTGTTCTCAGGGTTCATAGTGTCTTAGCTTCCTTTGCTGGATTTTTCCATCCACACAGAGGGACTTTTCCAGTGCCCATTGGAGGCATATCTTTTCGATCAATGACAGTACCAGTATAAAAGCTGTAAAAGATGGGAATTACTTGAGTTGTACACCCTTTTGTCAGGCCTCTGATATTCAATACCCTCCTGTATCTTTACATAGCTATTTTGGTCCATGGCACAAATTTGAGTTTTATGCAAGTACTGGGACTCATTTGCAGTTTTTAGTCTATCGCACCTCAGTGTAGAATATTTATACTGACTTAGTGTTTAGCTTTGCCTCAGGGGAACCATAACATGAAACAGTCTGTCTTGGTCTTTCGTCATTTTATCAGCATATTCCCAAGAAGTTGAAAGAATTTTATAGACACTAAAAATTCAAGTTCTGGAAAAAGAGAATTAAAAAAAATAACAAATTAATATTATGGCTTCTGACATGAAACTGATGACTATTAATTTTAAATTGTTCACTTAATAGTCATGAGTCTCTAGTCAATAACAGTTAATCCTTTCACCATCTTCAAATAGTGTATTTGATGGTACAATATTGATCAATGATTAAAACTTCTAACTCTAGAGATAAGTTACTTAGAGTTAGACATTAGCTCTGTATTTCTGTAGCCCTTATAATTTTACTATCCATCTCTGCACATGTCTGACTAGGTTTTTGTTAGAATATCTATACTTATTTTATGGAGTGTTTGTTAGTTGGAATGAAAGGGATTTAAATCACATCTGCTACATAGTAAATGCTTAGTAATTAAAACCATTATAATTATTTCCTTAAAAGAAAATTTGAAGAAGTTACAAAGAGAATAATGAAAAGCAAATGCATCTAATCGCAGCCTATTTTGAGATTTTGTCAGAAATAATCCAGCTGGAAAAATTGTGGGGAAAATGTAGGAAAAGAAATTCAATGTTAAGATCCTAACAGCAATATCTAGCAGCATATTTTTTTTCAAGTGGTGTTTCTTTCTCAGTTCTTGTGGTGACTGCTGGTAGGAAGGATCACAAGCAGTATTTTGTGCCAGTAAAAGACTGTCAATGTGCTAGGTATTAATACTTATTTGGTTCATCACTTAGGTTAGGTTATGCAGTGATGAAAAATAAGAAATAAAATAACAAAAGCAGCAAATGTTTATCTTCAAGTCTTTCTGCTTTCACGGGTTATCTGTGGCCACTGTACATAATTATGATCCTGACCCTAGGACTCAGGTTGATGGAGGAAGCCCTGTCTAGAATATCATCTTAGTCGCACTCTCCTGGCTCAGACACAAAACCTGACACCCACAAGTTAAAGGAGAAGTTTATTTGGGGTCATATTTTCAATTCCCAATCCACTGGCCTTGCGTCAGACGTGTGTTGCAGAAGGGCATGGAAAATGGAAAGGTGCTCGTGTCATGGGAGTCGGGAGGCAGAAATTGATGGCAGGAAGATATGCTCTCCTAAGTCACCCCCTCATACAGACCCAGCCCAGGCCCAACGTGTGAGTGAGACCTTCCACCCTGTTCTCAGGACTGCTCCAGGACCAGCCCAAGCCTGGCTTAAAGGCCTGGTGTGAAACCTTCCAGCTGAAGTCCCTGCAGTGAGGCTAGGGGACAGAACCACCCAGCTAATCCAGGAGCAGAACATCTTGCCAGAGAGGCACAGCGGGTTCACTTCCATGGGCTGCACCAGGAAGAAGATGAGCACAAAGTCAGGCACATTGGGATGAGTTCAAACTTTGTAGATCCGGACCCAGTAAACTGAGACACCTTACTAGACCCAGATATTTGAAAGCATCCTCCCTCTTTCTCTCTTGACTGAGAAACTGGGCAAAAGGTAACCGGGATGAACTAGTCTGCCTGGAAGATTCCAGGTACATCAAGGGAGGTGATCAGAAAGAATTTAGCAGAACTAACTTAAATAAAAATTCCCAATTTAATATCTGCTTAGCTATTCAGACATAATTATTGCTCTTACTGCTTAAAATATGAGCCCATCAGCTACAAAGTTTTGTCAACTGCTAAATACCAGTACACATTATTAGTGTTCCTCAATGTAGTTCTGTAAATACAAAACTATAACTTCCTTAACCATATAATCTCTCTTGGGTAAGAATTTCGGTAGGTGCTAAGTCTATAACTTCACCAAACTGTAAACCAAAGCTCAGAGGACAGTGCTATACAAAATGACAAAGAGAAGGAGCAAAATGCAATCTCAGGCCCCGAGCCCAACCAGAACAAATGCAGAAGACACTAGCATAGAAGAAACTGGGAATCACAGCTGAAATCTCTGACTTCATAGTGTCTAAAGTAAAGAAACAACTGCAAAGAAAGATACAGAGGAAATCAGCTCAGAAATAACCTCTGAAACTAAGTCACTCCCTGTCAAGGACCCACCTCTTGTGACCAGACCCCAACTCCCAGCACCATGCCAGCTAGTGTCCCATCATTTGGTAACCTCCCACAGACCCTGCCTCTGAGTGGATAAGGCTTTGGTAAAACATAGCCAGACATAAGTCATATGAAGTATTGTGTCACAGGCAAAAGAGAAATATGTAAAACTTTCGCACTTTGTAACTGGATGCTTGTACCTGAAGTGATGCTCATCAAATCTGTATATAATTCATCTGTCTGGACTTCTTATGAAGCATCATCTAACTGCAAACTATCAGATGACACAAATTCATCATAAACTTACATAGAAAAGAGCAGGAAAGATGATTGAGGGCTACCACCAATATCACAATTACCAAAACAATATTAACAGATAACATATTATTATATGTCACTTTAGAACACAAAATGTTCTTCTTTAAAAACTGATGAGCCTCGTGATGCAACTCTAAAAACTATATGTATTAATGGTTATCAGAATAATAGAAATTTTACTTTAAAGTTTTGATGCAAATTATTCAAATATTAAATTATTTAATTTATGCACTTAAATAATTGTTGAAATTAAATTATTAAAATACATTATAAAATGCAAATTATTTTCCAAATAGAGTGGTACCTTAGTTCATAAACTTAATTTGCTCTGTGATTTTTGAAAAGATAGCTCCATTTGGCTGTGTGTGGGAATGATGCCCAGAACAATTTTTGCTACCCAGGACACTGTCAAAACAAAAACATACATTTACCCAATGTGCTGTTTAGAAACCAAAATATTTGGGAAACAAGAGTATCTTTGAACCAAGATATCACTACATTGGTAACTGTCAACTAGTTAACTTCTTTTATTAAGCAATTAGCAGTGCTATGCTGAATAAAATGTAGTATTGTTTGAAATATCAGTGTACTAAGTAATAAAACAATACAAGTCCTTTATAAATTCTTATGAATTTATCTGAGACTGGAATTTCTCAGTTCTACATAAAAGTAACATGCAATTGAAAGTATGTTTATTTGCAAAATGGATCACATGAAAATGATTTCCAATTGAATTTTAAGGCATAATAATAAAATGTGTGCTCAAAATAACACCGTTAACCATACCTGAAAGATCTCTTGGAATAATAGAGAAATTTAATTACATATTCTAAAAATATAAAATCAAATATTGAATAATTTGGGTGAAATGCAAGGATCTTTATGTGGGATATATAAAATAATTTATATTTTATGTTGAAAAATATATTAAAACATATATTTAAATGTATTTTTAAATATATATTAAAATTTATATTTAAAACGTAGATTAAAATAAAGAACTGTTGGTAAGTATGTATTTGGATGCCTCCCCCTTAACCATGAAGAAACAGCTGTTTCTGACTCATCTAAGGAACAACTAATTAGTGACACAGCTAATGTTGTATAGAAATTGAGTGAGTACTGAGTGGGTACCATTCTAATTGTTTGCACCTGTAACTCAGGAGTGTTTTCTAGAAATGAGGTAATATTTATTTTTAGCATTTTCTTCTGAAATGGACAAACCAGTAAATTTTATCATGCTGCTTTAATTCTGTCACACCCCCAAATATACATTTTCTCATAGAAACTATCACTAACTTTCGAGAGCCAGGACTTGTCAGACAAAATAATTCATCACCTTGAAAGAATCTTGTTAGAAAATATGGTTGATTGTTTTCTTCTAATATATTTCTTGTGAGAGAATTAAGAAAATAGTGCTGTGTTTAACATTTTGGCTGTTCTCGGGTTATCAACCCAAGGTGATATGAAAGGGGTGTTGCGTACATTGTAGATATTTTGGACAAAAGGATCATTTATGGTTGGAGGCATGATATTGGGTGAGATAAATGACATTTTTAATCATAGTGATGGGCAATTTAAAACCTTTGAATTGATTATTTTTAGTACTCCAGTTAATATTTTCATGCTTGACCACAAGTAGCTAAAATGGAAAAAACTAAATTTATGGAAAAGGGGAATGATTATATTTGTGATCCCAATTTTCCCAAATTCTTTCCAGGATCTTACAATCTTACACTAATAAAAAAAAATGTGTGCACCTTTTGAAATTCTGCTTTTTACTTTAGCTGTACCATTACCATATAATTTTAACTTTATTATATTTTTATCATAGCCTGGGACATTAGTTGTCTTTACAACTAGGAACATGGTGATACTGAGCAAGTATAGCCAAAATATGACCAACACTTGGTTCAAAACTCATTATCGTGAAACTTTTGGAAGATGACAGAATGATGAATAGCAGAGAAAGAGCTTCCCAGAGATTTGGTTTCCAGACATTCAGAAAGAAAGAGGGGAATGGGTCCCTGGACCTCAGCAAAGAGGATCAGAAGTGAAAATAGGACCTCACAGGAATAGTGAGAGTAATGAGAGAGAGATGTCAATAAAGAGGAAGGAGGTGACAAGCAGTGCTTTCTCCTTGAGACCTGACTCACTGTGCGGAGGGGCACCTTGGACCTGCAAACCTGCACAGTGACTCCTGGCAACCCCAGAGGTCCACAAAGAAAAGCACACAGGGGAAAGAGTAGGTGACACAACCAACTGCATTGCCCTGTGAGTTATTCTTGTACTTACCTCCCTCAAGAGAATGTGATTGACCAGTAGCCATCTTGCAGAAGGGCTAACTGAGCTCAGAAAACAGAGCTGCTGTAACCTGGGTTCAGCTATCAGCTCCCATGCTGAGGATGAGGCAGAACTTAGTTCAAGTCATCAGGAGGTCAACAAACTGGTTCAAGTCAACAAGAGCACACAGAGTGTTACAGGCTGAATGAATCAGGTTCTACCCTCACATTTACAAACGAGCCTGAACTTCAGTAAAACTAACATCACAGGCTTGTTGGGATTATCCACTACACTGCCATAAATCTGTGACTGGATGGCTGGGATTAATCATCATAATACTGACTATTTTTGCCCACTTTGACTACTAACGACAGCAGAAACTCACTATGAAGCATACTTTTTTCTATTTCTTACTTTTTTCTCTTCTTTCTTTGAGTTTTCCCTTTATTTTTCTTATTTTTATGTAACTGTGAACATTGCTTCTAGATTTTTTTTAAATTTTTATTCATTTTAATAGGAAAATTTGCAGTGAAACAGTTTCAAAACACGTTAGTAGGACAGTTACAATAGTTTATTGTGTATTGTTGTCTTCATATTCGTAATTCAGAGGACAAAATGCAGACATGATATATCATTTAAACCATATTAGTACAAACCTTTCTTCTCATTGAAATAAGATGTCTTTTTTTTGTTACTGTTTATATTTCTTCTACCTTTCTCTCCTACATTCTTCACCAGTTTTCCAAAGTTTTCATAATCTTTCAGTTTTGCTTCTAATCTCTTCCTCTACTTCAGTTCTTTATTTCCCCCATATCTTCTTTTAAGGTTTCTCCTGTGATGCTAAAATAGCCATGTTAAATAAATATTTGCTGTATACAATGTTCTGATTGACTTTAACTTGATTACATAACTTCAAATCTAGTTCATATGGTTAAAGTTGAATAATTAATAGTTTCAAGTTTACCACTTACTAGAATGTGTTTGATGCTATTATTACTGCTGATTGCATTATGTTAGCTAAGGTGATATAACTGTACTGATCATTTATAATTCTAGGTGTAGCAAGACTTAGATTGCCTATGGGTCATAAATAATACTATAAGCCAGTGCCAAAGAGCCATGGTTTAGGTCAAATATGCAAGAAATTCTTGTCTCCAATAAATTGAAAAGGCAACATTTTACAAGGAACTCATAACTCAAAAGCCAGAATACAAGAGTGAAAAATAGGCTTTGAGAACTCATCTGTTTAGCCACATTCTCAGGACCCCCAGATGCAGCCCTAGCGCAGGCCCTGTGAATGTGTGGGAGAGCTTCTGGCTACCATGCACTCACAGGAACTGCCCGGTCCAAACCCAGGAACTCAGAGTTAGTGAGACCCTCTAACATGCCTTAGGGCCCCCTAACTCCACAGCCCCCCCAAGCCCTCCCAATGAGTGTGAACTTCTGCTGCATTCTTGGGACTCTCAGTTCTAGCCCTAGCGAAAGCAGGTGAGTGTGTGGGAGAGCTTCCCCTCGTCCCCTTCAGACTCAGCTCAGGCCTGGAATACAGGCTTGGGGTGAAACTCTGCAGCTGCAGTCCCTGCAGACAGAGCCACCCAGCTAGTTCAGTAGCAGAACATCTTGCCAGAGGGCACAACAGGATAACTCCCAAGGGCTGCGGCAGAAAAAAGCTGAGCACAGCAGCTACACCTAAGCCAGGCACAACTGGATAAATTCAAACTTAGTACATCTGCACGTGAATTTCACTAGGTGCTAAGGTTATAACTGCACCAAAACTCTACAACAACAGTCAGAAGACAGTGCTCTATGAAAATGAGAAGGAGCAAAAGTCAATCTCAGACCCCAAGACCATTCATAACAAGTACAGAGGACACTAACACAGAATAAATTGGGAATCATAGAGCTGAAATCAATGAATCAATAGCGTCTGAAATAAAGAAACAATAGCAGAAATATACAGAGGAAGTCAGATCAGAAACAAAAAAAGAAATCTCTAAATTAATAGCGTCTAAAGTAAAGAATCAAATACAAAAACATATGCTAGAAATTCAGTGTCCACCTAGCACAAGTGCAGAGGATACTAGCTCAGCTGAAATGTATGAATTAATAGTGGTGGAAGTAAATAAGCAACAGCAGAAAGGTATAGAGAAGGTCAATGCACAATAAATTTCTGAAATAAAAAAAGAAATCTCTGAATTCATGACATCTGAGTAAAGAATCAAATACAGAAACATATGGAGGAAAACCAATCTGAAAAAAAAAACTTCAGTAAAAGAATTAATAACTGCTTCTAAAGAAGACATTGATAAAAAATAGAGATTAGAAAAATGACAGATTCCTTCAATAAGCAATGCAGGAAAGAAATAGATCGCATGAAGCAGAGTCAAAGAGATACAGAGGAAATTTAAATCTCAATCACAAGCTTGCAAAACCGTTTGAGTGAAAGTGAAGACAGAGTTTAAGATCTTGAAGATCCTGGTACAGCTAGTGAAAAATTTAAGAAAAGATCTCTTAAAAACAACTCGGATGTAGGAAAAAATAACTCATCACTTGCAAGACGACGCAAAAATGAACAATGAGAGACTAATAGGCATCAATGAGAGAGAAGGAGTTAATACAAATGACATTAAAAACATATCTGCAGAAGTAATAGCAGAAAACTTCCCAAATATGAGGAAAAAATCTGATATCCAGTTACTGAAGCATACAGAATGCCAAATAACCTCAACCCAATTAAAAACACACTGAGACATATAATAGTCAAGAACCAGAAATCTAGAACAAGAATAATATACTGAAAGACACAAGAGAAAATAAGCAGATCACATTCAAAGGAAAACCCATCAGAATTATAGCTGACCTCTCTTCTCACACAATGAAGTCAAGAAGAGAATGGAGCAGAGTTCTTCAAGTCCTCTATGAAAACAAATTCCAGCACAGACTATTATAACCTGCAAAAATTTCTTTCAAGTTTTATGCAGAAGTGAAAAACTTCTATTACAAAGAACAACTAAAGAATTTCATAATGACAAAGCCAATACTACACAGGCTACTGAAATTTGTTCTAGAGAGGGACCAAAATGATCAGAACTCCACGAAGAACAGAAGGAACCAACAAAATAGAGCAAACAATGAAACACAGGAGAAAAAGGAGTAAATGACAACAGGTAAATAACATGTCAAATGTAAGTCAATGCATCTCACGTATAACCATCAATATAAATGGACTCAATTCACCAGTTAAGAGAAATAGACTGGCACAGTGGATTAGGACACAAAATCCAACAATCTGCTGTATACAAGAAGTGCATTTAACTCATAAAGACATTCATAGGCTGAAAAATCAAAGGATGGAAAAAAAATACTACATGCCCAAGCACCTCATAAAAAGCAGGGGTAGCAATCCTGTTCTCAGACATTCTCAACTTCAAACCAAGAACAATCAAACGAGATAAAGAAGGCCACTATATACTGGTTAGGGGAAAAAGTCAAGTGGAAGAGGCAACACTCATAAATAGCTATGCATCTAACATGGGAGCACTCAACTATATAAAACAAATCTTAAGTGACATGAAAAGTCTAACAGAGAATACCGCAATCTTAACAGGAGAGCTTAACATCCCTTATCCCAAAAAGATATGTCAAACCGACAAAAAGTTTGCAAAGAAATAACAGCTGTGAAACAGAGCTTGAAACAAATGGGTTTAGTGTACATATACAGAGTGTTCTCCCAAACACTAATGGGTACACATTTTTCTCAGCTGCACAGGTCATGCTTAAGTATATGCAAGAATACAGAAATTATTCTATGCATATTATCTGATAACAGTGCAATGAAACTGGAAATAAATGACAAAAGAAACCAGAAAAAACCCTAAATGCATGGAAATTAACAACTCCCTACTCAGCAATCAATGGGTCACAGATGAAATTAAACAAGAAATTCAATAATATCTACAATCCAATGATAATTCAAGCACAACTTACCGGAATTTATGAAATGCAATGAAAGGAGCTCTGAGTGGGAAAGTTATAGCTGTGAACTCACACATTAGGAAAACAGAACTGGAACAAATAAACACCCCAGTGCTGCAACTCCAATAATGGCACCTCCAACAACTAGAAAAGGAAAAGCAAACCAAACCCAGTCAAAAGATGGGAAGAAATTTTAAAAAAATTAGAGCAGAAATGAATTCAATTGAGATGAAGAAAATAGTTCAAAGAATTAATGAATCAAAAGACTGTTCTTTGAAAGATTAAATAAAACCAATAAGCCCCTAGCTAACCTCATCAAAAAGAGAAAAGAAAAAATTCAAATACAAGCAATAAGGAATGAAAAGTGTGCAATCACCACAGACCCAATGGAAATTCAGAAGATTATCAATAGCAACTTTGAGAATCTTTACTCTCACAGAATAGAAGACACAGATGAAATGGACAAATTCTTAGACAGGCACAAATTACCAAAACTGAATCAACAAGATATAACCACTCTCAATAGCCCAATAACAGCCAATGAAATATGAGATCTAATAAAAAAAACCCTACCAACAAAGAAAAGTCCAGTTCCTGATAGATTCACAGCTAAATTCTACAGGAAATTTACAGACGATATAATCTCTATACTCCTCAAACTCTTCAATGAAATTCAAAAGGAAGAAATCCTCCCAAAATCATTCCTGGAGGAAAGTATTATACTGATACCTAAACCAGGGAAAGACACAATTAAAAAAGAGAACTACAGGCCAATCTCTCTCAAGAATATAGATGCAAAAAACCTCAAAATAATCTTAGCAAATAGAATACAGCAAATCATCAAGAAGATCATACACCATGACGAGGTAGAATTCATTCTAGGAATGCAAAGATGGTTCAATATTTGAAAATTTATAAAAATAATACACTATATCAATAGAGCAAAAACTAAAAACCACATGATCATCTCAATTGATGCAGAAATCCTTTTGGCAAAGTCCAATACTCATTCATATTCAAAGTCCAACAGAAATTGAAATAGGTGGCCTCTACTTCAATCTGATAAAAGCCAATTATGAAAACTCAATGGTTAACATAATTCTTAATGGGGAAAACCAAAATCTTTTACTCTTAGTTCTGGTACAAGAAAAGGCTGACCCCTTTCTCCACTCCTATTAAATATAGTTAGGGAATCATTAGCTAAAGCCATTAGATGAGAGAGAGAAATAAAAATTATAATAGGTAAAGAAGATGTTAAATTATCATTATTTGCAGATGACATGATACTTTACATGAAAGACCCAAAAACTCCACCAAGTATCTTCTAGAATTAATGCAAAAATTCAGTAGCACAGCAGGATATAAAGGCAATACCTAAAAGTCGATAGCATTCCTATACACAGATAACAAACACACTGAGAGGGAAATTATAGAAACAATTCCTTTTACAATAGCACCGAGGAAAATGAAATAGCTTGGCATGCATCTATCTAAAGAAGTAAAAGATCTTTACAAGGAAAATTACAGGACTCTTAAAAAAGAGATCATAGAGAATTTCAGAAAGTGGAAAGATATTCCCTGCTCCTGGATAGGAAGAACCAACATTGTGAAGATGGCATTATCCCACATTCCCTGTACAGATTTAATGTAATCCCTATCAAATTACCACCAACATACTTCACAGACCTAGCAAAATTGTTCCTAAAATTTATTTGGAACCATAAAAGACCTAAAATAGCAAAAGCAATCCTGGCCCACAAAGAGAAGTCAGGAGCCATTACAATTCCTTTTTTGACATTAGACTACAAGCCTACTGTGATAAAATCAGCATGGTTTTGACAATGAAGTAGACCTGAGAATGAATGGAATTAATTGGAAGATGCTGAAGCCCCTACAAACACACTCAGCCACCTGATCTTTGACAGAGAAGCCAAACATAGTCACTGGAAAAAAGCAGCCTCTTCAACAAATGTTGCTGGGAAAACTGGCTCTCTACATGCTGAAAACTAAAATTTAACCCAGGTCTATCACCATGCACTAAGCTAATGTAAAAATGGATTAAAGATCTAAGCAATAAAACAGAAACACTAAATCTCCTGGAAGAGAAAGTAGGAGGAACTCTTGAAGACATAAGGGTAGGCAAAGTGTTCACGAACAGAAATCAAATTGCACTGGCAACACTTGAAAGGATTAATGACAGGGATAACCCAAAAGTTTTGAAAAAATCCTGACTAATAAGTACTCAGGCAAAGGTCTTCTTTCTAGAATTTATAAAGAACTAAGAAACATTAGAGCCCCAAAATTTAAAGTCACAGTCCAGAAATGGGTATCTGAGATGGACACACACCTCTCAGATGATGAAGTTAAAGAAACGAATAAATATGTGAAAAAAAAAAAACAAACACTCCACATCACTAGCCATCCATGAAATGCATATTAAACAACACTGAGATATCATCTCACTCCGGAAAGAATGGCTGTCATAAAAAAAAATTAACCAACAGCAAATGTCTTGGAGGGGCTGTGGGAAAAAGAACACTTCTGCACTGCTAGTGGGAATGTAGATTGGTGCAACCATTATGGAAATCAGTGTGCAGACTCCTTAAAAAACTGGGACTGAAAATCCCATTCAAACCAGGTATTCCCATACTGGAAAATTTCCCAGAGGATCTGAAAACATCATATCATAGTGAAATATGTGTACCTATGTTTTATTTTATTTTATTTATTTATTTTTTTGACAGGGATTGAACTCAACCCCTTGTGCTTGCCAGGGAAGTGCTTATTCCACTGAGCAGTCTCCCCGGACCCTGTACCTATGTTTATAGCAGCACAATTTGTGACAGCCAAATCTTGGAAACAATCAAGATGTCCATCATCTGAGGAATGGTTAAAAAAGATGTGGTGTTTTTATACAATGGAGTATTACTCAGCTATAAAGAATGATAAACCCGAAGCCTTCATATTTAAGTGGATGCCACTTGAAGATATACTCATAAGTGAAGTAAACCACACATGTGTAAATATCATATTGTCTCCCTAGTATAAGAACTCAAAAGAAGAAATACAAACAGAAAAGTATAACAAAATTAAAAGGAAAGCAAGAACTTGAGGACTAGGCAATGAAGAGAGTAAGGAGAAGAGCTAGAAAACTTCACAGAGGCAAAGTCATACAGTTATATGTACAAGATTGGTAAGGCAATGATCCTGAGAATCTTCAGAAGATTTTCGAATCTAGCAGTTCATTGGAAGGATTCTCACCCTGACTAACTATATGTGCTGGTACTAGCGAAGTAAGCAACTGCACTCAAGATGGAAATTTGTAATAGTAGGCTCATGCTCGCAGTGCCTGTCATTTTGGTATTCTGAATAGGTCCTGCTTATCATAACATGCTGATTGCTGCCATGCTGTCTCTCAGGTAGACGTTTGTTTAAAAAGGAAGGGGACAGTGAATTTAGGCAGGAGCCAGTAAAAGTAGTGTCGGGGGACTGTCATGTTACAATGCTGTATATGGTTAAATTTCTAAACTGATGTGTAAACATAAATAATTGTTTATTCTCATTTTTAAAATTATTTTTCCTCATATTCTGTAGTGAGTTAAATTTTATCATATCAATACTTGATGGAAAATGCCTGATCCATGTTATGTCTAAAGGTGTTTGATATTCAAACAGATAATGAGGTTAAGCTCAAAAACCTAGGTTGTATACTAATAACAATAAGCTTCTCTTCTGGAGGGCTAATAACCAATGTTTGCTGACCAAAATTTAGAGGAAAAAGGAGGGTCGCATGTACAACCAATATTTTGGCCCTAGTCTTTCAAGGTCAATTAAGACACAGGACATATGTGAACTTGTACAGTAACATCATGTAACTTAGTTGTGTCCCCAACTTTCTGATCAAGGAGATTATGGGACCAAAGAGGAAAGTGATAGATGATAAAAAGTATGCCTAAGTAGAGTCACATGGAAAAAAAAAAAACATTTTCTCAGGCTTTCACATAGAGCAAATTGGCAAAGCAATGGGCTGTGACTCATCCACATGGCTGACACTGACAAAAGATCTACAAACTGAGGTTCAGGGTCTCAGATTAAATCCTGAGGGAATTTGACTGACCTTATCAGATACAAAAGCTACAATTCTTGTTACATAGGTCTTGTTTTATCTTGGTCTTAACCATCCAGAAGAAAAGAATAAAAATGAAGTAAAGTCATGTTGTTATGAGGAGCTGTAGCAGATTCAGGTCAATAATTTCTGACATTGCCAGTCATGTGGAAGACCCAATACTATTATGGACTACTGGACTATTTTGGAATATTTTGCTGAAGTGACACACCCATAATATTTAAATGATGAAACTAAACAAAAAAGAGGATACAGTAGAATGACTATTTTGTATCTGTGTATTTAAAATGGTTAGGATAGACATATAGCCACATTCCCTTAATTGAATGACTAGAGGGATTTGTTTTAATAGTGCTTGTACAAAGGTATCATGTCTGCCTCTTGTACAACAAATAACCACTAGGAAGACAGTATGCAATGTGTTAATTATTGGAACTGTCCTACTAATCTGATTTGAAACCTTTTCATTACTATTTGTTTCTCAATAAAATTATGGGAAAATAAAAGAAGTCATCTTTTAATGATTCTTCTAAATTTTAACGATAAAACTATTCATCATAAGCAAATTACAAACATGTACTTAGATGTATGAGACTGACACTCTAATAGCTGTACTTATAGGGCATATGTACCCAGGAATTAAACTAAACTGAAAAAATGGAGGGAAGCAAAGAAGGAAAGAAAGAAAGAAAGAAAGAAAGAAAGAAAGAAAGAAAGAAAGAAAGAAAGAAAGAAAGAAGGAAGGAAGGAAAGAAAGAAAGAAAGAAAGACAGAAAGAAAGAAAGAAAGAAAGAAAACGTAAAGATAATTAAGATACAACCTCTGATTTCTAGCTCAACAAAAGCAACTCCAAGATATAAAAAGAAACAATTCAGAAGGAACTCACCTAAAATCTATGAAGTGGTAACGATGGAAGTAACAAAGCAGATAAATGAGATTCTAGAAAAATTCATATTAGAAACCATATCTCAGATAACTACTGTGGGTTACCAGAATGGAAGACATGCTTGCTGACCTTAGAGCAGATAAAGATAAAGAGGAGCTTAGCAATATGATGGAGACCGTGAACTCTCAACATTGGATAGAAATGGGATCCATGAAATAGGTTCAGATACACACAAGATTGAGAATTCCATTAGCTTTGCTGCAGAATGAGCCAATGTGAGTGCAGAATATCAGAACTAGATGAAATGTTGTGGATAGTAATCATGAAAAGAAAGACATCTTATAAATAGTAAGGAACCATTGCATATCAAAACAACAGCTGCTAGATGATGGAAAAAAGCAGAGCACAAGATAAGTTGAAGTTAGTGTGCAAGTGGGAGATAGCACCAACAAAATCAGAAGAAATGGTAAAAAATTCTGAAGCAGGAATAAACAATTTGTTTTACAGAAAAGTGAGGTATATGAAATTCTAGCCATGATTTTAAAAAATGAGCCATGTAATAGTCAAGATCCCTCAAATTAATACAAATCCAGAACATTAAAAGCTCTTAAATAAAAGAAACAAATTAACAGTAGGGAAAGCCCATCAGAATCAGAACAGACTTCTCAGAACAAACCCTCAGTACAGAGATATAAAGTGAAGTATTTGAAGTACTAAAAGAGAATAACCTCCAACCCAGATTGATGTACCCCACAAAACTGTGTTTCAAATTTGTTGGTGAAGGGCTGGCAGAGTAGCTCAGTGGACTCAGCACTTGCTTAGGTAAGCTCAGCGGCCACCGTTTGATCCCTGGTATTGCACAAAGGTGTAAGCCCCACCCCGGGGCACCCTGAGCCAGTGATAGAGTCTGGTGTGGTGGGGGGTGGGGTAATCCCAGCACTAGAAAGGCAGAAATAAGGAGAATCAATATGAGTCCAAGCTGTGTAGTGAGACCCTGCACAAAAAAAAGACTCAAAAAATTGATGGAGAAATAAAATAAAACAGTACTACTTTTACCAAGAAAAAATGAATAGATTGATGACAACAAAATCAGCACAGTGAAAACAGTGACTACAATTCTATGAACCACAATGGAATGAATAGATCACAAAAGGCAAGCAATTAATCTGAGGGGCCATAAGGGAGTCAACAACAGAAAAACAAACAACAACAAAAAAAAAAACATGATAGGGATTAGTGTCTTTAACACTAATCCCAACTTTGGGCTGCTCTCTTAACTTGTTGGTAAGGTTGCTCATTTGTTACTTGATCTACTGGCTGCTTCAATTCTATGTTTCTGGATGAGTGATCTCTAACATCTCACTATGGGGCCTTATAGGTCTTCCCAGGCTTGAAGCAGACACTAAAGCTGTAGCACTATCAAATGGATGCTTCCCTTCTAATTTCATTGAAGAACTGGAGGAGTAATGACATTAAATCTCTATATTTTTAAGTTATTCCACAACGAGCCTATCAGTACCTGCCATTTTATTTGGGTACGACTTTTAATTAAATTTTATGCCTCTTGACTCAACTTTGATAATATATATGTATCTAGGAATCTCTATATACCCTTTGGTAGTTCATATGTACTTAGGAATCTTCATTTCTTCTGTGTTTTGCATCTTACTTGTGGATGACATAATACTCTATATAAAATACTTCAAAAACTTCACCAAGAGAAATTCTGTATTTAATAACCAAATTTAGTTGTGTAGCTGGATAAAAGTCAACACTGAAAACTCAGAAGCTTTTCTGTGCACAAATCACAAACACAGTAGGAGAGAAAGTAAGAAAGCTTCTTTAACATTATCTTTGAATAAAATTAAAAATTTAGGAAGCAATGTAATGAAGGAAGTTAAAGATCTTTATACTGAAAGCTGTAATATCTTGAATAAGTACACCAAACACAGTATCAGGAAATGCAAAAATATTTCCTTTAATGGGTAAGAAGAACTAATATGTTGAAAATGGCCAAACTCCCAAAATTGTTGCACAGAGCTAATGCAATCCCAACCAATATATCAACAGTGTATCTTATGGCATTAGAGGAAACAATCCTAAAATTCATCTGGAACCAGAAGAGACCTAGAATAGCAAAAGCAATTATGAGCAGCAAATGCAAAGCAGGGGACAACACAATCCCTGACTTGAAATTGCATTACAAAGCTACTGTGATAAAAACATAATGATACACACACACACACACACGCACACACACACACACACACACACACACACAAATCAGACTAGAAGATCAAGATAACAGATGAGAAAATTCAGAAACAACTCCGAACTCTGACTTTTAAATAAAATAAATCAGACACACAGGCTTAGATGTTTTTTTCCTCTGGTGTGAGAAACTCAAAGTATAATAAGGAACTTTCTCAGTTCCTCCTCTCTCCTTGCTGGGACAAATAACCCAACACCTAAAATGTAGGAAGGAAAGGTTTATTTAGCTCACAGTTATTGGAGATTTCAGATCATGCTTATCTGGCTCCAAGGCAGAGTGGTACATAGCAGAGAGCAACTACTCATGTCCGCAGCAAACAGCAAGACCAAGGGAGGAGTAGCAGTAACCATGGCAACAGAGACAGCAGAGAGCAAGTATGTCTCTCTGTCTCTCTAAAGTTGCATTCTGGCTATATGCTCCAGGCTGGGCATAGTGCTCACACTCCTAATCCCAGCAGTACTAAGATCCATTATTCTAGCCTTGAGCATGAAATAATCTCGAACTCTAGAAGTCCCCACCCCATGACTGTATAAGGCCTTGGGGGTACAACTAGATACAAACCATAACAGGAACTAAATTTATAATAGATACTGGGAAGTCAGAAGAAATTGTTTAATTTAGGAAACAAGGAGGAGAGAGGGACATGGAAGGAAAAAGTAGAGAAAATGCTTTTGTAAATAAGGAAAGGAAGGGAATGGGGATAAAAGAAAAAGCAAGACATTATGTACAGGTGAAAATTCCCTATGGTGCCTGTTATCACCTCATATATCTAAAATGTACCAATAAACTATTTTAAAATGCCAAAACAATAAGACTCTTTAATATAATTACCATACAATTTTCATGCTTCTGTCTGAAGCCACAAGGAAACAGATAATCTTATGTTCTGCTGTTCATGTTTGTACATGAGATTATTTTTTGCATATGTGATTTTAAAGTTTGTTTCATTTTTATTATACTTTTTAGCTTCAGTTGACCAGTATAGTTTCTCTGGAGTTTTCTAGAAAAATGTCATGTATTTCCACTAATTATAAGTTATAGCTTTAATTCTCAAAACAATAGATTTCTGTTTCAATGCCTGTTTTGTTGAATTGTCACTAATTTCAAATTTTCTAAAATTTTACATAGTAATATGGCACTCATTACTGAACCTTTCCCTACTTTATTCCTTTGTTTCATTTCTCTCTACTTACTTATATATTCATTCTAGTAGCAATGAAACTATGACATCTATTTGAATTATTATGATTCTATACTTTAAATTTAAAAAAAATATTTACTATGTACCCCAGTTCTGTATTCTAAGGGTTGACATTTTCCAGTCCAAGCCTGATGTTACATTCAAAGGCAATATATTTTTGTCTTAAAAATACCTCTCTTGAGGGTCAGGAGAGATGACTCAGTAGAATAAGTGCTTGCCTAGCAAGTCCAACAGCCTGAGTTCAATCACCCATTCTGGAAAAAAAAAATTTAAAAAAAAAACCCTCTCTTGGGCCAAGGAGATAGCTCAGTGGCTTAAGCACCTGCCTGGTAAACACAAAGTCCTAAGTTTGATCCCTGGTGCCAATAAGTAAAATAAAATAAAATAACTCTAACTTTTCTGTCTTCCAGTTATTCAAAGAGTTGTCAAATTTGTATTGAGCTCCTGATTGTGTGTTCTGTTTTTTTTTTTTTTTTTTTTTTTTTTTTTTTTTTTTTTTTTTTTTTTTTTTTTTTTTTTTTTTTTTTTTTTTTTTTTTTTTCTTAGTCAAGGAATTAACCTTGCAACATCTCTCCAACATAAACTTTTTTTCCTACTACCTTACTTGATCACTGGAAAAAGATTGGATATGAAAGCATCCCCATTTGAATTGAATCTATTTCTTTTAAAGTCTTTTTTTTTTCTTCAAGACAATGCCTCACTATGTAGTTCATGGTGGCTTGAACTCACTATGTAGACTAGACTGGTCTCAATTTCACAAAAATCCTTCTGCCATTCTAACCTTTCATTAACAGACTATCACTGGTAGTCTATGTTCTGTGTTCAAGCTTACAACTACAGACACATAGACATATTGCATGAGATTTTCCTCCTTCTGGTAGATCCTAAATTTCACATATTTACTCATCCGATTCAAAACTGGCATATTTTGTTCAACCATTATTTTATACTCCAACTAAGCAGAACTTTATGTCACCCAAATATGATATTTCCTAGCACTGTCAACGTTTTCAGAAATGGAGTTTCCCTATGTTTTACCAGTGAAAAGCTACACATAGGAACTGATGTCCTACATGACACATGGATAGAGCTAAAAATTATACAAAACCTGTCTCAGGTTTAACAGCTTCCACGTCATGTTCAGTAAATTAAATCTCGGGGATAGATATAATTTAACATGAAGAAATATAATTCATAACAGATTTTTCTATTTTTTTGTCCTATCTCTGGTAGAGAGTTGGTTACTTAGCATGTTTGGGCAGATAGGTATGACTAGAAAAATTTACTTCAAAAAGATTTACATTGTATATAAGTATAAAATTAAACAATAGTATAACTATTGTGTCATGTCTAATAATTCTATTCTTTTAGGAAGGCACTATAATGAAAGAACAATATTATTAAATGTAAGTATTGGTGAATTTGGTGTCACAATACTGAAGTTCCTGAGTTGTACATTCTGGGCTAAAATATACCAAGTTATGTGCTACCTGCCTCACTTATGAAATTTGAAGGTCCAATCAGTGTAGCCCTAATGTTCCTTCTGGTTCTGTGATGAATGGCTCTCTTGTAACCTAAACAGCAGGCCAATGTAATACTCACACATATAATTCAGTGACACCTGTGTTAGATAATGCCTTGACTCATCTGCTTGGTGAATTTTAAAAGTCTTGGTAAATAAAAATCACTTATTTCCAGTAAATACATTCACATTATGGGTCTTTCACAGAAAAACTCCCTCCTATTTCAGTTAAGAAGGTGGGAAACTAACGTAAGAACATTGTATTAGAACATTGGTCACATGGCTTTTTAAACACTTTGTCTCTTTTGAGTATCTTCATTTTATCAGTTTGAACTATTATCTCTTGTGAATAATTTCATTGCTTCCAAATGTTTCAGGCACATTAAATATACTTTAGCATGAGCCATTCTTATTCCAAGACTTTTTCCAAATCACAATAGGTAATGCTTAACATATAACATGAATTTCACCATTATAGCCATTATGGATGGTTATTACTTTTGATTAAAATTAAATTAAATAGCACTTGAGAAATAAGGAGAGATTTCATTATATCATAAAAACTGTCAGCCTTCCATTTTTTAACATCTGTTAGCCATGCATGCCAGTAGCAATGGCCTGGAGTGTTTGCCAAATACCTAGTCAACAAGCTCCAATGAATCATCTAGAGTTGCGGCAATACGATTTCAAACACAATGCCTTCCAAATCTGATGAATGAGTCCAAGTTAAATACATTTAAGGACTTGCTGATTCTAATCATTTTTTTTTTCATTCTGTGCAGAACAAGAAAGTGTTTCCAGGATTTTTTCACTATTCATTAGGAGGATGATGGATTTGATCTGGCATGTTACGTCTGTGCTGTGCAGAACAGCTGGAATTCCTCAAAGAACAGAAGCCTGCTTCCCTAAGTGGTGCCAAATGTGGAGTGTTCTTGTGCCCGCGTGTAATGTTTCAAAAGGTTATTTTTAACTCTATGATTTAGAAGGCAAAATCATTGGAACTCTCAGCTCGAAAAATGCTTTTGGCCTAAACAGGTTTGGATCGATGCTCACTAATTATCAGACAGACGAGAGGGACGTGGGCAGGAGCCGGAGATACACTTCTGATAGGTAGTCAATTCTGCCCTCCATCTTCAGTATACAGACAAGGGATTAGAATGTGCCTCTGAGTCGTAAACAGGCTCACTGAGCCTCATCTCTAAAGGGAGGCTTTAGAATAAATGAACATCCCTAGTTTTAAAATTCTAGTCCTCAATAGTCATTATAGTGGAGTTTTATTCTTCTTTCTTTTTTCTTTCCTTAATTGATGTCCTTGATGTATTTTTGCAAGTAAGAATAAGAATAGGTAAAACAACCAAAAAAAAAAAAAAAAGGGTTATTTTTCACTGGTAAAACAAGTAAGACTCCCTCAGTTTTCACTATTAAGCACCTGAGATTCACCTGCCTTGTTGTCTCCCTTAATTCTCCTGCATGCATAACAGCCATGGGGGACTGTGATCGATACACAAGTCCCCTTTCTATCTGTGTTATAACTTTCCCATTTCAGCACAGGATGTTTCATTTCCCTGTAGATACTTAAGCCTTATAGGCAATTCAGAGTTTTCTTAGGCTGTGAGGCAACCCTGAGCCATCCTGACAGACAAAAGTGACACACAGTCAGTGGCATTCATCACAGGTGTACTTGGGACCTCTCGGTGCAATCTCAGTGGTTTGACAACCCACTTACCCATTAATTTTTGTAGTGAATATTTACTGAGCATCTTCTCAGTGCTAATCATAAGTCTAGGGTAGAACAGTGACAGTTGCAAGATGAATTTCCTCATAGAGCTTATGTTCCAGTCATGAAGTTATTTTGTGACTCCTCAGTCATGCTGTCCTGTGAGCCCATTTTTCAACTAGAATAACTAGAAGCCAAGAGCTTTCACAAATTTATAAGAAAATGTTCAGTGTTAACCACTCATAAAATAATCATGAAGGGTACCAGGTACTGAATAACTTGAATGTGATCATATAAAAGTAAGTTTTCAAATCCTCAAAGTAAAGTAGCTCAATTGCTGTCACTACATCTGAAAAATTCCATACCATTTTAGAGTAGGAAATCTAACTTTGAAAAATGGTATCATGTGTCCAAACTTGTAAAATTTGGAAGCTGCATAATTATGACTGGTTCTGCTTTTCTCCATCTTCAAAACCCCGTTTTTATCACCATTGGTATTGCAGATGGAATAAGCAGCTTTCTCAAGCACACACACTGGTGAAAGTCAGAAACTCCTTTCCATTCAAGTCAGTCACCCCACAGTTAGCCACTGTTATTTGAATTAAGCCTCTTTCCATCATGAAAGGAATAATGAACATAACTGTTATCACTTATTATCACTATGTTGAGAATTAGTCGTATAATTTTCTGCTGTACATAATAAGAGAGAATATTAAACATCTCACTTATTTTTCCATGTTAATAATTGATGATACGCAAATACATTTTTTATGATAAACAACTTCCTTTTGCTGTTTCACATGCTATAGAAGACTAAGTCAATAAAAAGAAATTTGAGTTGTGTTGTTTCATTTCTTTTTAGATAAGGTCTCACTGTGTAGCACAGGCTGGTCTTTAACTTGCTCCTGTAACCAGGGGTGGCCTTGAAATCAGGGTGATACTGCTGGCTCAGCTTGCCAAGTGCTGGGATTGGAGGAGTGCATCAACACATCCAAAAGGATCTGAAGTTTCTCATTTGTTTAAACTCTTGCAAACTAAGAAGTTATCCTGGCAAATTTCATAGATCCTGAAAAATGGCCAGAGTCTCCTGGGTTAGAGACAAAAGGTTGCAGGACTCACAGCACACCAAGCTGCAAGCAGATGAGCGTGACTGGCTCTGGCTCCACCAGTTTTTCTGGACCCTGCAATAAGGAGTAGACGCTTCCTGTATTCACAGTGAGTTGTGCTGCCAGAAAGGAAAGTTGGCTTGAGGAAACCGGCATCGTATAACTGGAGTTAAGTGTGCCTGTCTTTTGTTCCCAAAAGAATACTCTCTTTTCCAACATTCTTTGCTGTAGAATCGCCCTAAAAACTAGTCCCAAAGACAGACTGCTTTTCTTGAAACTAATGTGAAAATACAAAGACTCCATTCCCATACTCAAGCATGGCAGTGCTCCCTCTTGATATGACATGTTCAGGTGGAGCTGGCTGATTTTGGACACTGTCAACCACATGCCAATATGTGAATCTTTTTTTATCTTATATTCATCTTAGTTGTACTTTTTCCCTTTCTATTATGATGTATTATTTTATTTGCTTTTAAAAACATGTATGCATTCTTGTACAGCATCTGAAATATCTTTTAAGAACACTCAGTTAGGCCAGGGAGATAGCTTGGCAGCCTAAGCATCTTGCTGACAAGCAAAAAGACCTGGGTTCAAACTCCAGTACCATATGCCGTGCCGGCCTGGAAACTGGGTGCTGTGGTTCATGACTGTAATCCCAGCACTGAGGAAGCTGAGACAGGAGTATCCTTATGAATCTGAGCTGCATAGAGAGACCATGTACAAAAAGAAAGCAAAATATTAAAAACAAATTGTGAGAAAAGAACACTCGATGAACTACTGTATAAAACTTAATGTGCCACTCTAATTTCCAGTCACTCAAAATAGCTGTGATTTATTGGGTTTCACAATTCTGGGTGCCAGCTGGATGATCTCCTCACTTCTTGGTCTGGGTATATTTTATGCACGTCTTTTAGCAAGAGGGTCCCTGCTCTGGAAGGACCCAGATGGCTCCAGTCAGAAGGCGAGTAGTTGGTGCTCTTCTTCCTTCTCCTTCTCAGGACCTCTCACCTTCAAACAGGCTAGACTGACTTCATTAGGTGATTTGTCTCTTTACCTTACACAGCATGATTTCTGACATACTCTTCTGGTCAAAGCAAGTCCCACAGTCAGGCCAGATCCAAAATGCTGAAAAAAAAAGGAAGATAATATTTTGGTAGAAGGAGCTACAAATAAATTGCAGTCATAAATATTCCATCCCAAGTAAAATTCTAATGAAAAGTTTCTTTCCTGTGACTCCCAGTAAATCACCTTTGTGGAATTCAGTTTCTCCATCAATAAAATCCAATATAAATTTAAAGGACAGGCAAGGTCTCTTTCCAATTTCACTCTCTATGCTTCTGACAGGTTTCCTAAAGTCATTACCTGAGTCTGGTTACGCTGGGGCAAAAGTAGAATGAGGTTTTGTGGCTTCAGGTCCTTAAGGCTATCTGTGGGTACATGTGTGGCAGAGTGTGCCTTGGCCCTGCTTGTGGTATATTCAGGAAAGTTCCAGGTGGTCACTGAAAGGAGAGTTGTGGAATGAGGTGGAATAAAGATATCTAACCCAATATAATTTTGTGCAAAATAAGTTATATAAGGTAAATCTTGCATTAGTTTATATAGTTGCAAATGGTTAGATTCAGAATTTGTTTTAGTTTTCTTACCTTTAAGATGGAAATACATTTTGAAATAATTAGTCATTAATATAATTTGACAATAGACCTTTAAATATACATGGAGCTTAAAAAATGACTGCTTTAAGCCCTGCAGGTACAAGCATACAATGGTAGTGAGAAGAAAGTCAAAGCCAATGTGCTGAACATTAACTTGTTCATTAATGCAGCAAAGAAAGATAATGCATAATTAATAATTTTTGTTTCAAAATTTATTTATTGCCTTAGCTTTTTGTCTGTGCATCTTGTAGCACAGTCTGGGCAAATGTTGCGATCATACACTTCGAGTATTTTATTCATCACATTTTATATTCAAATAAGTTTTCCCTTCACTTCTGGGTCTTTTAGCTACAACCAGGTGTGGTATCAAATTGGGTTTCACATGAACAAAATTACCTATTTTATTTATATTTTAAAGGATTTTTGCATTCAAATTTTCCTACCTTCAGAGACTCCATGATGAAAGAAATTGTCCTATATTTTACTTAAGGCATTTGATATATTCTACCAAGTAAATTCACTTGGGAATTCACAGCATGCCACATTATTTTCCAATAGATGTTGGAAAATCAACTTTTTAAAAATTTGTGAAGTTCTATGCTATTTCTAATGGGTTTCATTTTAACTATTTATATTCACATAAACTATATTTTTAGATTCCTCAGAATTTCTGAAGAATGTAAAAATATAAATATTTGTGATTGTAATATGATTATGTGACATAATTGTCATTTATGAGTTGATCCCTTGCTGAGTTTTGTCATTTATTAGAACTGGTAATTCCAATAGCTGTATACACCAAACTGACATACAGTGGGGATGTGCAACAGTGTGGCTGTGATTGTGCCAGATAGCCTGTTGGGTAGGTGTGTTCCTACTTTGGGACTGAATGACACAAAACTGTTAGCTTGAAATTGACCATCATAGGAAGACCTTAAAGTGCAGAAATTTGAAAATGTTGTTTATAAGAAGTCTTTATGAAAAATCAGCTCAGCAGTATATCTTTGCTTAAAATCCATCATTTTTAAACAGTACACAAATTAAAACTTTATTTTCCTGTGACAGAGTTTTAAAATTATCCATGAAAGTGCCAGTGAGATAGCTCAGCAGACTACTCTCCTGTTTAGGCAAGTGCAGAGTGAAGGGACTGGGGTTCTATCCACCCTTCCCCAAGATGTTCTGAGCAAGTCCGGGCATGGTGGTGCAGGCCTATAATCCCAGCCCTGGTGAGGCTAAAAACAGGAGGATCACTAAGAGTCCAAGCTGCATAGTGATACCATTTACCAAATACATAAAAATAAAATAAATAAATAAAGTTAAAATTATCCAAAATATTCATGACATTCAGATAATTTGTTCAACAAATAAATGTGCTATTCATTACTACAAATTAGTAAAAATAATTCTCATTTAATAATAAAATTAAAGCTACTCATTAAAACCTTATCTATGCATTAAGTACCAGAGAGGTAACTTTATGAGTTTTCTTTCATATCAGTGTTAAAGTTGGAGTAAGGAGTGATATCATTCCCATTTTAAAGATGAAAAAGGAATAACAACTGAATAAGAGCCAAGACCTAATTTCAAAATTGATTTGAATTTTACTTCATATCCTTCTAGAACTAACATCCACTGTTTCTACCTCTAAAAGAAAATAAGTTTTAGGACAAAGAGATTAGGGGTTTAAAGAGCATTTAATGTCATTATGATTTTATTGATCAGAATTTAGATGATTGATTATATGACCTATATTCATTCACATGACTGGGAGCACAGTCAAAATAATATGAACTATTATTTTCTGATTTTTGCTGCAGTCTATTAAGACATAGCTTAAATTGGACCATCAGTTACAGTTTCCTAAACATGTCACATCCATGTGATATTTGTGTACTACAAAGAGAATTCTGAAAAGAAATACTGCTCAAATGTCCAAGGTTTAGAACTAAATAGTAATTTAGAATTTTGAGTTATATTTGATAGAGGAAAACACAATTGTACCCTTCCATTGATCTATAAATACTCAGTTCTAAACACGGCAGCAAATTACTGACCATGTTATACTGAAAATTCATTTAAAGTTATCTATGTCTCAAAACAAAAAAAAACCCAAGTAAATCTTAAAAAAGGCACATTCGTAAAGCAGGACCTATGCAACAAGAGCTGTAGCTATTTGGTCTGAGAAGGTCAGTAAAATGCCCTCAGGATTTATCCTGAGATCCTGTACCTCAGATTGTGGAACCTTTGTCAGTGCAGCAATGTGGATGAGTCATGGCCATTGCTTGGCCAATGTGCTCTCTGTGAAAGCCTGAGAGAGTGTCTTCTCCCGATGTGACTCTCCTTAGGCACACTCTATGTCATCGATCACTTTCCTCTTTGGCCCCATAATCTTCTTGATCAGAAAATTTGGGATACTACCGAGGTACATGACGTTACATTGGTCT
>NW_004524590.1:14552735-14554409 GCF_000260255.1 Octodon degus
CCCGATCTAAGAGTAAAAGATTTCAGTATTTCCCCATTTAGGATTATGTTAGCTGTTGGGTTTTCATAAATGGCTTTTACCAGATTGAAGTAGAGGCCATTTATTCCAATTTTCTGTAGGACTTTGAACATATGAATGAGTGTTGGACTTTGTCAAAAGCCTTTTCTGCATCAATGGAGATGATCATGTGTTTTTTTATTCTCGTTCTATTGATATAGTGTATTACATTGTTAGATTTTCGAATATTGAAGCATCCTTGCATCCCTGGGATGAATTCTACTTGGTCATGGTGTATGATATTCTTGAAGATTCGCTGTATTCTATTTGCTAGAATTTTATTGAGAATTTTGACATCTATGTTCATGAAGGTTGGCCTGTGGTTCTCTTTCGTAGTTGCATCGTTCCCTGGTTTTGGTATCAGTATAATACTTGACTCCAGGAATGATTTTGGGAGGATTGCTTCCTTTTCAATTTCATGGAAGTGTTTGAGGACTATAGGGATTGCATCTTTTGTAAATGTCTTGTAGAATTCAGCTGTGAATGCATCCGGACCTGGACTTTGCTTTGCCAGTAGGTTTTTAATTACATCTTGTATTTCATAGGCTGTTATTGGGCTATTGAGAATGGATATATCTTGTCAATTCAGTTGTGGTAATTTCTACCTTTCCAGGGATCTGTCCATTTCTTCTGTGTCTTCCATTCTGTGACAGTAAAGACTCTCAAATTAGCTTTTGATAATCTTCTGAATTTCACCTGAGTCTGTGGTAATTACACACTTTTCATTCCTTATTGCTTGTATTTGAATTTTTTCTTTCCTTTTTTTGATGAGGTTAGCTATGGACTTATCAATTTTATCTAATCTTTCAAAGAACCAGCTTTTTGCTTCTTTAATTCTTTGAATTGATTTCTTTTTCTCTATCGAATTAATTTCTGCTCTAATCTTTATGATTTCTTCCTGTCTTTGTGCTCATGGTTTGGTTTCCTCTTACTTTTCAAGTTGTTGAAGGTGCAGCATTAGCGTAGTTATTTGTTCCTGTTCTGTTTTCCTACTGTATGAATGCACAGCTATGAATTTCCCTCTGAGAACTGCTTTCATCATATCCCATAAATTCCAATAAGTTTTTCTTGAATTTTCATTGAATTGTAGATATTATTGAATTTCTTGTTTAATTTCATCTGTAACCCTTTCATTGCTGAGTAGGGTGTCATTTCATTTCCATGTATTGAAAGGTTTTTTCTGGTTTCTTTTGTCATTCATTTCCAGTTTCACAGCACTATGGTCAGATAATGTGCAGGGGGTAATTTCTGTTTTCTTGCATATACTTAAGCATGACCTATGGACCAGGATGTAGTCTATTTTAGAAAATGACATATGTGCAGCTGTGAAAAATGTGTATTCAGCTGTGTTTGGGTGGAACACTCTGTATATGTCCACCAAGTCCACTTGTTTCAAACTCTGGTTTAGTTCTATTATTCCTTGGCTAAGTTTTTGTATGGTTGACCTATCTTTTGGAGATAAGGGTGTGTTAAGGTCTCCTGTTAAAATTGTGGTATTGGATATTAGCTTTTTCATGTTCATTAAGATTTGCTTTATATAGTTGGGTGCTCCCGTGTTTGGTGCATACATATTTATGAGTGTTACCTCTTCCTCTTGAATTTTTCCCCTAACCAGTA
>NW_004524590.1:14554509-14558655 GCF_000260255.1 Octodon degus
AAGGTCTCCTGTTAAAATTGTGGTATTGGATATTAGATTTTTCATGTCCATTAAGATTTGCTTTATATAGTTGGGTGCTCCCATGCTTGCTGCATAAATATCTGTGAGTGGTACCTCTTCCTCTTGAATTTTTCCCCTAACCAGTATATAGTGGCCTTCTTTATTTCACTTGATCATTGTTGGTTTGAAGTTGAGACTGTCTGAGATTAGGATTGCTACCTCTGCTTTTTTCTGAGGTGCTGGAGCATGTAGTATTGTGTTCCATCATTTAAATTTCTGCCTGTGAATGTCTTTATGAGTGAAATGTGTTTCTTGTATACAGAATATTGTTGAATTTTGTTTCCTAATCCACTGTGCCAGTCTATTTCTTTTAATTGGTGAATTGAGTCAACTTACATTGATGGTTACAAGTGAGATGTATTGACTTACGGTTGCCATGCTATTTACCTGTTATCTTTTACTCCTTTTTCTCCTGTGTTTAATTGCTTACCTTATTTAGTTGGTTGCTTCTGATATCATTCGTGGTGTTCTGATCATTTTGGTCCCTCTCTAGAACATCTTTCAGTAGCCTGTGTAGGGTTTCCTTTGTCATCGAGAAATTCTGTAGCTGTTCTTTGTCATGGAATTATTTCACTTCTCCATCAAACTTGAAGGAGGGTTTTGCAGGGTATAGTATTCTGGACTGGAATTTGTTTTCATAGAGGGCTTGATGTACTCTGTTCCATGCTCTTCTTGCCTGCATGGTTTGTGAAGAGAAGTCAGCCGCAATATTGATGGGTTTTCCTTTGAATATGATCTGCTTCTTTTCTCTAGCGGCTTTCAGTAGATTATTCTTGTGCTGAATTTCTGGGATCTTGACCATTTTATGTCTTGGTATGTTTTTAATTGGGTTGAGGTTACTTGGCATGCTATATGCTTCAGTTTCCTGAATGTCAGATTGTTTCCTCATATTTGGGAAGTTTTCTGCTATTACTTCTGCCCATATTTTTTTAATGTCATTTTTATTGACTCCTTCTTTCTCATTGATGCCTATTAGTCTCACTTTGTTCATCTTTGTATCTTCTTGCAGGTGATGGATTATTCTTTTCTGCATCCTTGTTGTTTTTAAGAGATGCTTTCTTACCTTTTCAATAGCTGCACCAGCATCTTCAAGATCTGAAACTCTGTCTTCACATTCACTTAAACGTTTTTGCAAGCTTGTGATTGAGATTTTAATTTCCTCTATATCTCTTTGACTCTGCTTCATGCGATCTATTTCTTTCCTGTATTCCTCATTCAAGAAATCCATCATTTCTCTAATCTCCTCTAATTTTTTAATCAAAATCTTCTTTATAAGCAATTATAAATTCTTTTACTGCAGTGTTTTTTTCAGATTGGGTTTCGTCCCTATGTTTCTGTAGTTGCCTCTTTACTTCAGATTCTATGAGTTCTGAGAGTTCTTTTTTTATTTCAGAAAGAATTGTGCTCTGATTTTTTCTATATCTTTCTGCTGTTGCTTATTTACTATCGACACTATTAATTCATGCATTTGAGCCGAGCTTATGGCCTCCGCACTTGTTCTGGGTGGGCACAGGTTTTCCTCCAGGTGTTTCTGCATTTGATTCTTTAGTGCAGATGTTATTAATTCAGGGATTTCTTTTTTCATTTCCAATCTGAGGTCCTCTATACATTTTTGAAGCTGTTTGTTTATTTCTGAAGCTGTTGATTCATTGCTTTCAGCTGTGTGATTTTCAATTTGTTCTGTGTTAGTGTCCTCTGCACTTGTTATGGGTGAGCTTGGGTTCTGAGGTTGCGTTTTGTTCCTTCTTGTCATTTTGTTTAGCACTATGTTCTGACCTTTGTTGTAGATCTTTGTTGTAGTTGCTACCTTCGCACGCAGTGAAGTTCAGGTGCAGCTCTACCAAGTTTGGACTTATCCAGCTGTGCCTGGCTTGGGTCTGGCTGCTGTGCCCAGCTCCTTCCCACTGCTGCCCTTGAGGGTGAACCTGTTTTGCCCCTGAGACAAGATGTTCTGCTCCTGGACTAGCTGTGAAAATCTATCCTCTACAATCTCTGCAGGGATTGTTGCTGCAGCATTACACCCCAGGCATGTATGCCAGGCCTGAACTGTGCCTGGAGATGGCAAGATGGAATAGGGGAGAGAGAAAGCTCTCCCTCACACTCACTGGGTCTGGACTAAGACTGGGTCTGGCGGTTCCCAGAACGCGGCAGAAATTCCTACTTAGTGGGCCAGGTGGGGGAGGTGCTGCGGAGTGGGGGGGGGGCTTCCCAAGGGGGTGGGAGAGGGTCCGGCCCACGCTGTGCCTCGCTGTGTCTGTTCCCGCTGGCACAGGGTAACAGGAAGCTCTCCCACACTCTCACCAGACCTGGGCTAGGACTGGGCCCAGAAGCCATTCTTATTTCCAATAAATTCTCCTAACTTTCTGTTTGGTTAACAATTTCATTCCTTTGTGTCTTGAAGACACAAACTCAGCACATCTGACATGTAGCGGAATATCCACATTTCTACCAGAGTGCCTGGTAGAATTTTGATTTGCTGTGGATAATCTTTCACCTGAGCTCGGCAGCTTAATAGTGAGCATCTGGAGAGTACAAGGAGAACTTGGTGGTTAACCATTGAGCCACAGCAACTCTGTGATACTCCACGGTTGTCTTGTGCAGGAATCAATACCTTCTAGATGAACAAGGGAACCAATAAACTGCATACAGCAAGGCAAGAGAGAGAGAGAGAGAGAGAGAGAGAGAGAGAGAGAGAGAGAGCACTTTATCAGTCCTATAGGTTTAGTGTCTGCTTTGAGCCTCGCAAGTCCTATAAGGCTCAATGAGGAGAAGGTAGAGACCCATTGTGTAGCAACATGAATTGAAGCAGGCAGTAAAGTGAGTAACAAACAAGCAGACTTGCCAGCAAGCTAAGGGAGCAGTCTACAGTTGGTACATTAAAGACACAGAGAGGGCGAGAGGGAAGAGCATCTCATTTAATTGAACAATAACCTAAGAAATCAAAAGAACATGGCCTTGGACATGGCCAATGAAATTGAAGCTCCAAATCAACTGATAGAGTGGATTACACAAAAGGCTGAGACCAAAACATATCCTACTGACACTGCCAATATCAGAGCACAGAAACCCATTGACAGCTAAAGCAAGTGCTGTGTGTGTGTGTGTGTGTGTGTGTGTGTGTGTGTTTACCATTTCTTCATTTCTTTAGCTGCTCCTCCTAAGCCATTCCCTTTTCAGAGTTGGAAATTCTGAAGTCACACTGCTTTAATCAGGAGATCATATAGAAGAGCCAGTGAACAACAGCCTCTTTTCTTTATTTTTTGTTTCTTTTGACTCTAGCCTACCACTCAGACTTCATTTTTTCCCCTATTCATAATTAGTTGCTTCTCACACATCACATCTACTAGGAAAAGAAGTATGCTATCCTCTTCACTTCAGCAGGCTATTTCGCTTTCAAAAGCATCGCCAAAGCAGTCATAAAGGAGGCAGCTGAGGAGGTATTTCTTTTTCTTTCTTTTTTTTTTTTTTTTGGCTTTTGTTTGTTGGCTTTGGTTTGCAGTAGGTGAAGGACAAGAGAGAAGAGGCTGTTAAACCTCAGTTAAACTTAGTAGGCCAAAAAATAAAAAGCTGCATAGCCACAATGAAAATGTATTCATGTTCAGTTTTTTATTTAAACTGCAGTTTTTACCAGTTGAGGATAATAGTTGGATTTGGAAAATGTATACACAACGTCTTTGTCCTGTACAATTATTATGTAACCCTTATTTCTTTAAATAAGCTTAATTTTGAACTCAAGGATTCATATATACACATAAATTCTGTGATCCCAGTATATACTGCACATTCAAAAACACTTTGTACAGATGAGTGGCTTTTTATGTTCATATTAGTAGTACTGTTATGGTTCCATTACAGATCTTTGCACCAACTAAGACTGTCATTCATCTTTATAAAAAGATGCAAATTTATACTTTTAACATGAGAACCCACTAAAGCAAAATTTAATGCTTTTGGAAAAGTTTGACAAAAAGTATCATGTGGTTTTGCCCCTAACTTATTTCCTATTTGCATGTCATTTCTCCTTTCTCTCTCTTCATTGTTTAATTTTTAAGTTCTGTTACTTTCCATTTAACAATGACCGGTATA
>NW_004524590.1:14558755-14561268 GCF_000260255.1 Octodon degus
AGTGGTTAGGATAGATATATAGTTGCATTCTCTTAATGAATAGAATGATTTGTTCTAATGGTGTGTGTAAATAAGATCAGAAGTCTGCATCTTGTACAGCAATTAACCACTAAGAAGAATATATGCAGTGTATTATTTGTTGAAACTGTACTTCGATTTGATTTGAAACTGTCTCATTACTATTTGTTTATCAATAAAATTTTGGAAAAAAAAAGCCACATTGGTACATGCCTATATTTCTAGAACTCTGTGAGGCAGAGGTAGGAGGATCTCAAATTCAAAACCAACCAGAGCAACTTAGCACCTCTGCGATACTCCAATCCAAATTTAAAAATAGCAATAAAAAAATTGGAGGGCTATGGATAAGTATAAGTGCCCTTGTGGAAAGCAGAAGGTCCTGAGTTTGATCCTCAGTACAGGAAAAAAAAAAAAAAAAAAAGATCAGAGATGGAGCTCAGGGTGAAGGCCCGGTACACAATCCCAAGTAAATAAATAAATAAATGAAAAAACTGAACTATAGAATGAGATTATTATTCAGTAATTGCATAAGAATCTTGAAAATAAGGTCTTAGGACCACACTACTATATGCAATAATAATGCAGGTATGTGAAATCACCTGCTGTGGCCCATGTACTTCAAATTAAATCCTAAGGGAGGAATAAGGAATTGAGCACAATGTATTAGTTTAGCTGAAGAAATTAAAATTCTATAAGGAAAATTACTGGTAATTTTCTAACTAGTCTTAAATATCTATGCTAAAAATCATATTCAGTTTCTCTGTTTTAAATTGAATTTTATCTTTTCTACATATTTAAATATTCAAAGAAAAAATCTTAGCCTTTTAACAATAAAAATTAAGAGATACCCACTCAACATTCGTCTGGGAAACCCAGAAGCCATTATTTTCTTTTTTTTTTTTTCCATAATTTTATTGAAAAAGAATTAGCAATGAGACAGCTTCAAACCAAATTGGCAGGACAGTTTCAACAATTAACACATTGCATACATTCTTCATAGTGGTTAATTGCTGTACAAGATGTGGACTTGATATCCTATTTACAAACACCATTAGAACAAATCCCTCTATTCATTAAGAGAATGTAACTATATATCTATCCTAACAACTCTCAATACACAGATACAAAATGAACATTCATCTGTGTACCCTTTTTTTGTTAAGTTCCATCATTTAAATATTAAACATGTGTAAACTCAGCAAAAGATTCCGAAAGAGTCCAGTAGTCCATAGTAGTATTCGGTCTTCTGCTTCACTGGCAATGTCAGAAATCGTTGACCCGAGTCCCCCAGAGCTCAACATAACACCATGGATTTACTTCTTATACCTCGCATCCATACTCCTCTGCTGGATGGCCAAGACCAAGGGAAAGAAGGACCTATGCAAAAAGAGTTGTAGCTTTTGGGTCTGACAAGGTCAGTGAAATCCCCTCAGGATTTATCCTGAGATCCTGTACCTCAGATTGTAGAACCTTTGTCAGTGTCAGCCATGTGGATGAGTAACGGCCATTGCTTGGCCAATGTGCTCTCTGTGAAAGCCTGAGAGAATGTTTTCTCTCCATTTGACGTTCATTAGGCACACTCTATAACATCAATCACTTTCCTCTTTGGAACCATAATCTCCTTGATCAGAAAATTTGGGGCACTACCAAGTTACATAACGTTACAGTACAAGTTCTCATATGTTCTGAGTCTTAATTGACCTTCGAAGGCTGGGGCCAAAATGTTGGCCTTCCTTGTGGTCCTCCTTTTTCTCTAAATTTCATCTGCAAACTTAGGTTGTTAACTATCCAGAAGACAAGCTTATTGTTATTATCGAACAATTTAGGCTATTAGGCTTAACCTCACTATCTGTCTGCATATCAAACATCTTAGGCATAAAAAGGAAGAGGTATTTTTCATCAAGTATTGATATGTTGAACTTTAAGTCCCTACATAATACGATAACAACATTTAAAATTAGATTATATTTTAAAAATAGGATAAAGAATTATATTCTTATCATGTTTGCACATAAGTCCAAAAATCTCACCATATACAACCTTGAGGCAGGACAGTCCCACAATATTCCTTTTCCTGTCTTTTGCTTTCATTCACCACCCCCTTCTTCTTGAACATCCAACCACCCGAGACATCATAGCAGGAACTGGCATGTCATGACAAGAATCCCATATTCAGAACACCAGAATGACAGGCACTCCAAACATGAAACTACTATTACAAATTACCATCTGCAGTGCAGTAGCTTACTTCACAGGTATCAGTATATATAGGTAGTCAGGGTGAGAATATTTTCAATTAACTGCTAGATTAAAATCTCCTGAAGATTCTCAGGATCATTGCCTTGCTCATCTTTTACATATAACTGTATGGCTTGACATTGTCATGTTTCTTTGTACTTCTCCCTTCCCTCTCTTGATTAGTTAGTCCTTGAGATCCTGCTTTCCTTTTACTTGTATTATATCTTTCTATTTGTATTTCTTCTTTTGAGTTCTTA
>NW_004524590.1:14568140-14570714 GCF_000260255.1 Octodon degus
ATGATTATCTAAGGATATTGTCCTAATGTTTTTTAAATACAGTTAATGAGTAGAATTCTCACTTTGACTAACTATCTACGCTGATATCTGTGAGCTAAGCAACAACATTGAGAACAGCGATGTGTAATGCTAAAACCATGCTTGAAATACCTGCCATCTTGGTCATCTAAATACACACTATTTCTAGCATCATATTAATTATTACTATACTCTTTAAAGTACTTTTTAAAAAGTTAATAAAAGAAAATGAGAGGCAAGTACAAAAATTTGTTTTCTTGAAAGCATGTGTTAATATTCATTCTTATGGCTCATCTTATAACTATATCTAATAATCTGAGTGACAGATTTGATGATAAAAATAGATAGTATATTTATCGTTGTAAATCAGCTATTATTGTTTTGAAAATCTGTAATATATGTATTGTTATGTGTTACCCTGTCTTTGTTTTTGTTTTTATTTCTCTTAGTTTTACTCTTCAAAATTAAAGAAAATTATATAAAAAGTGTCATGTGTATTTAGATAGGAATATAGATAGGAAAAAGAATATATTTTCATCTCAGGTAGACAAATTCATTTCTTTGAGTTTTGTCTACCTTTATATACTTAAAAATTAGAATGGATTTAATTACACCTTTAGTTTAATCATTGGTGATTTCACTATTGCTGTTTTATCTTTGTATAGTAAACTATGTCCAGAATTGAGTTTATATAGATCCTCGACAGCTCTATGGAAATATAATCAGTATTTGTCACGTTTATTCAAAAGCTATGCTCTGCATACTTCAGCTATCAATATGGACTGGTTTCACCAATAATTACTGTTTGATTCTAAGAATTAAATTTTGTAACTCACTAGTGGTGTCATTCTTTCAAATAGGTAACTTGCTTCTGTGTCTGTTATTTGGGGTCAATAATTTAATTAGCTTTAACAAACTAAGTCAGACTTTCATAAGTCAAAAAGAACCAAAATCAAGATTTAAAACCAGAGATCTAGGGCTGGCCAAATAGCTCAGAAGGTTAAAGCACCTGCTTAGGCAGATGCAGGTGCTGAGAGTTCAATCCCAGGGCCTACCATGCTGGTCATGCCCCCAGGACAGGCTGAGATGGTGGGCAGTTGACCCTGGTCATGGTGGCATGGGCCTGTAATCCCAGCACCAGGGAAGCTGTGAAAACAGGAAGATCACTATGAGTCCAATCTATACAGTGAGGCCCTGTGATCCTATCTTAAATACAAAACAACCAAACAAATAAAAACAACAACAACACCGAGATGTCTTTCTAGAGTTAATAGATAAACCAGTAATTGATAGTAATTGATGCATGTTTAAAAAAAATCCATACATCACACTAACAATAAGTCAAAATAGTGGTTATGAAAGCTTTTGGCATAATAGAAGACAATTACCAAAGAAATGGTCTCATGCTCCCTAAATCCCTTTCTCAAAATCAAAGATATATAGAAAAATTAAAAATTTATTATAAATAAACATAAACTGCTGATTTGATTAAATATTAAATAGGAATGATTAGGCAACTACATGTGCTATTTTTAATGAGTAGACTTTTAAAAGGCAAGCACTTTTGTTGTTAAATAAGTAATTTTCTTCCTTAACTGTTAGACAGTTAAGCACAGCTTAACTTAGCACAGCTTAACTGTCTAACACAGAACACATTTAATGGCATCTAATTGAACAGCCAATGTGATTCATAAGAAGATATGATATATTACACTAGGAAGAAATGATATATTACATATGTGATGTTCATAACTGTGCCTACCACAATCTTAAAGCACTGTGTTGATCTAGATGACATGTTTCTTTTAACAAAATACATATTTTCCTGTCTGGCCATTAAATTAAACTCCAAATAGATAATATTAAAGAAAAGTAGGAAATAATTCTAAATTAATTTGTAAATTTCACGATAATGAAAATATTTCTAAATTTTTCCTAAAAATGTATCTTTTTCTTTTCTTTCTTTCTTTCTTTCTTTCTTTCTTTCTTTCTTTCTTTATGTGTGTCTTTTTGAGACAAGTTTTTGTTATGATATTCAGGATGGCCTTAAACTCACATTGTAGCACAGGCTATGCTTGAACTCACAGCAAACCTGCTGCCTCAGGCTCCTATGTGCTGGGATTACAGGCATGAAACACCATGGCCAGCCTAGAAGGCATTCTGATGTTAGTAGGAAGTGAATTTATCTTTAATGTTTGATGTAATTATTTCTTTATCAAATGTTTGTGCTGCATTATTCTCACAATGAAAGTCAATTTCTGGAATTTTTCTGCATGTGATTCCAGCAAGCTGTATGACTTTTGAAATGAGATGTGTCTACAAGGATTTAAAAAATAGAAAATTTTTAATGATTAAAATAACTAATGAATGATCTATCTGATAACCCAAAAGTAAAATAGCAAATGAACATCTGTATACTTCTGCTAAATATATAAAAACAAATTGAACTAAGAATAACCAATATAAACCAAAACCTGAGCAAACGTTTTTATTTATTTATTTATTTATTTATTTATTTATTTATTTGCAGTACTGGGGATTGAACTCAGGACCCTG
>NW_004524590.1:14570814-14573273 GCF_000260255.1 Octodon degus
TTTATTTATTTATTTGCAGTACTGGGGATTGAACTCAGGACCCTGTGCTTGCCAGACAAGTGCTTATTCTACTGAGCTATCTCCCCAGTCCAAGAGGAAACTTTTGTTAATGTCTTCTTTTAAAAGTCATGTGTCTGGAGTAGGAATTTCTGCTGCGTTCCGGAAACCCCCAGACCCAGTCCTATCCCAGGTCTGGTGAGTGTGTGGGAGAGCTTCCTGCTACCCTGCGCCAGCTGGAACAAATACCGGTCCCAGCCCAGGTGCGGTGTGGGCAAGACCCTCTCCCAACCACTTAGGACACACCCCACCACTTCGCAGCACCTCTTCCACGCAGCCAGCCTGGCAGGAATTTCTGCCGCATTCCGGGAGCCCCCAAACCCAGTCCTAGCCCAGACACAGTGAGTGTGAATGAGAGCTTCCTCTCCCCCTACTCCACCTTTCCCCCTCCAGGCACAGCTCAGGCCTGGCATACATGCCAGGTGTGTAATCCCTGCAGAGAGTGCAGAGGATAGATCCACACAACCAGGACAGGAGCAGAACATCTTACCACAGGGTCACAACAGGTTCACCCTCAAGGGCAGCAACGGGAAGGAGCTGAGCACAGCAGCCAGACCCAAGCCAGGCACAGCTGGATAAGTCCAAACTTTGTAGAGCTGCACCTGAACTTCAGTATGTGCGAAGGTTATAATTACAGCAAAGATCAACAACAAGGGTCAGAAGACAGTGCTACACAAAATTACGAGAAGGAACAAAATGCAACCTCAGAACACAAGCCCAGCCATAACAAGTGCACAGGACACTAACACAGAACAAATTGGAAATCACACAGCTGAAAGCAATGAATCAACAGCTTCTGAAATAAAGAAACAGCTGAAGAAAGGTATAGAGGACCTCAGATTGGAAATAAAAAAAGAAATCCCTGAATTAATAACATCTGCACTAAAGAATCAAATGCAGAAACATATGGACGAAACCCAGTGCCCACCCAAAACAAGTGTGGAGGACACTACCTCGGCTCAAATGCATGAATTAATAGTGTCAATAGTAAATAAGCAACAGCAGAAAGATATAGAGGAAAACAGAGTGCAATTCTTTTCTGAAATAAAAAAAGAACTATCAGAACTCATAGCATCTGAACTAAACAGGCAACTACAGAAACATAGGGATGAAACCCAATCTGAAAAAAATAAACACTGCAGTAAAAGAATTTATAATTGCTTCTAAAGAAGATTTTGATAAAAAAATAGAGGAGACTAGAGAAATGACAGATTTTTTGAATAAGGAATACAGGAAAGAAATAGATCGCATGAAGCAGAGTCAAAGAGATATAGAAGAAATTAAAATCTCAATCACAAGCTTGCAAAACCGTTTAAGTGAATGTGAAGACAGAGTTTCAGATCTTGAAGATGCTGGTGCAGCTATTGAAACGGTAAGAAAGGATCTCTTAAAAACAACGAGGATGCAGAAAACAATAATCCATCACCTGCAAGAAGATACAAAGATGAACAAAGTGAGACTAATAGGAATCAATGAGAAAGAAGAAGTCAAAAAAATGACATTAAAAAAATATGGGCAGAAGTAATAGTAGAAAACTTCCCAAATATAAGGAAACAATCTGACATTCAGGTAACTGAAATGTATAGAGCGCCAAGTAACCTCAACCCAATGAAAAACACACCGAGACATACAATAGTCAAGATCCCAGAAATTAAGCACAAGAATAATCTACTGAAAGCTGCTAGAGAAAAGAAACAGATCATATTCAAAGGAAAACCAATCAGTATTACAGCCTACTACTCTTCACAAACCATGCAGGCAAGAAGAGCATTGAGCAGAGTACTTTAGGTCCTCTATGAAAACAAATTCCAGCCCAGAATACTATAACCTGCAAAACTCTCCTCCAAGTTTGATGGAGAAGTGAAATACTTCCATGACAAAGAACAGCTACAGAATTTTGCGATGACAAAGCCAACCTTACACAGGCTACTGAAAGTTGTTCTAGAGAGGGACCAAAATGATCAGAACACCACGAATGATATCAGAAGCAACCAACTAAATAAGGTAAGCAATTAAACACAGGAGAAAAAGGAGTAAAAGATAACAGGTAAATAACATGGCAACTGTAAGTCAATACATCTCACTTCTAACCATAAATGTAAATGGACTCAATTCGCCAATTAAGAGAAATAGACTGGCACAGTGGTTTAGGAAACAAAATCCAACAATATGCTATATACAAGAAACACATTTCACTCATAAAGACATTCAAAGGCTGAAAGTTAAACAAGGGAAAACAATACTACATGCTCCAGCACCTCAGAAAAAAGCAGAGGTAGCAATCCTAATCTCAGACAGTCTCAACTTCAAACCAACAATGATCAAGCAAAATAAAGAAGCCCGCTATATACTGGTTAGGGGAAAAATTCAAGAGGAAGAGGTAATATTCATAAATATGTATG
>NW_004524590.1:14573408-14575310 GCF_000260255.1 Octodon degus
AGAGTGTTCCACCCAAACACAGCTGAATACACATTTTTCTCAGCTGCACATGGGTCATTTTCTAAAATAGACCACATACTGGTCCATAGGTCATGTTTAAGTATATGCAAGAAAACAGAAATTACCCCCTGCACATTATCGACCACAGTGCAGTGAAAGTAAATAAATGACAAAAGAAACCAGAAAAAACCTTTAAATACATGGAATTGAAATGACACCCTATTCAGCAAAGAATGGGTCACAGATGAATTTAAACAAGAAATTCAACAGTATGTACAATTCAATGGAAATTCAAGCACAACTTATCGGAATTTATGGGATACGATGAAAGCAGTTCTCAGAAGGAAATTCATAGCTGTGAACTCACACATTAGGAAAACAGAACGGGAACAAATAACTACCCTAATCCTGCACCTTCAACAACTTCAAAATAAGAGGAAACCAATCAAAGAGCCCAAAGACAGGGGGAAATCATAAAGATTAGAGCAGAAATTAATTCAATTGAGACAAAGAAAACAACTCAAAGAATTAAAAAAGCAAAAAGCTGGTTCTTTGAAAGATTAAATAAAATTGATAAGCCCTTAGCTCACCTCATTGAACAGAGGAAAGAAAAAATTCAAATGCAAGCAATAAGGAATGAAAAGTGTGTAATTACCACAGACTCAGGGGAAATTCAGAAGATTATCGATAGCTACTTTGAGAATCTTTACTCTCACAGAATAGAAGACACAGAAGAAATGGACAGATTCCTAGAAATGTACAAATTACCAGAACTGCATCAACAAAATACATCCACTTTCAATAGCCCCAAAACAGCCAATGAAATGAGAGATGTAACTAAAAACCTACCGGCAAAGAAAAGTCCAGGTCCGAATGGATTCACAGCTGAATTTCACAAGAAATTTACAGAAAAGTAGTTCCTATACTCCTCAAACTTTTCCAAAAAATTGAAAAGGAAGCAATCCTCCCAAAATCATTCCTGGAGTCAAGTATTATATTGATACCAAAACCAGGGAAAGATGCAACTAAAAAAGAGAACTACAGGCCAATCTACCTCAAGAACATAGATGACAAAATCCTCAATAAAATACTAGCAAATAGAATGCAGAAAATCATCAAAAAGATCATACACCATGACCATGTAGGATTCACCCCAGGGATGCAAGGATAGTTCAATATTCAAAAATCTATCAATGTAATACACTATATCGTTAGAGCGAAAACTCAAATCCACATGATCATCTCCATTGATGCAGAAAAGGCTTTTGACAAAGTCCAACACTCATTCATGTTCAACGTCTTACAGAAAATTGGAATAGATGGCCTCTATTTCAATCTGATAAAAGCCATTTATGAAAACCCAACAGCTAACATAATCCTAAATGGGGAAACACTGAAATCTTTTACTCTGAGATCTGGTACAAGACCTGGATGTCCTCTATCACCACTCTTATTCAATATAGTTCGGAATCATTAGCTACAGCCATTAGACAAGAGAAAGAAATAAAAGGAATAAGAATAGGCAAAGAAAAACTTATATTATCTTTATTTGCAGATGACATGATACTTTAATTGGAAGACCCAAAAATCTCCACCAAGAAGCTACTAGAATTAATACAGAAATTCAGTAGCATAGCAGGTTATAGAGTCAATACCCAAAAGTCAATAGCATTCCTCTACAGAGACAACAAACACACTAAGAGGGAAATTGTAGAAACAATAACTTTTACAATAGCACCAAGGAAAATGAAATACCTTGGAATTAACCTAACTAAAGAAGTCAAAGATCTTTTTAAGGAAAATTACAGTACTCTTAAAAGAGAGATCCTAGAGGATTTCAGAAAATGGAAAGATATCCCATGCTCCTGGATAGGAAGAACCAACATTGTGAAGATGGCCATA
>NW_004524590.1:14576134-14579143 GCF_000260255.1 Octodon degus
CTAGCCATTCGTGAAATGCAAATTAAAACTACATTGAGATATCATCCCACCCCAGAAAGAATGGCTATCATAAAGAAATCACCCAACAACAAATGTTGGAGAGGCTGTGGGGAAAAAGGAACACTTCTCCACTGCTGGTAGGAATGTAGACTGGTGCAACCATTGTGGAAATCAGTATGGAGCCTCCTTAGAAAAGTTGGTCTGGAAATCCCCTTTAAACCAACTATTTCTGCACTGTGAATTTTCCCAGAGGATCTAAAATCATCATATCATAATGATAAATGTGTGCCTATGTTTATAGCGGCACAATTTGTGATAGCCAAATCTTGGAACCAACCAAGGGGCCCATAACCTGAGGAATGGTTGAAAAAGATGTGGTATTTTTACACAATGGAGTATTATTCAGCTATTAAGAATGATAAACTCCAAGCCTTTATATTGAAGTGGATGCCACTTGAACATGTACTCATAAGTGATATAGACCAGACAGACATGTGTAAATATCATATAGTCTCCCTGGAACTCAAAGGAAGAAATACAGATAGAAAGATATAATACAAGTAAAAGGAAAGCACGATCTCAAGGACTAACTAATCAAGAGAGGGAAAGGATAAGAACTAGGAAACATGACAATGTCAAGCCATACAGCTATATGCAAAAGATGAGCAAAGCAATGATCCTGAGAATCTTCAGAAGATTTTTTAATCTAGCAGTTAATTGGAAAGTTTCTCACCCTGACTAACTATATATACTGATACCTGTGAACTAATATACTGCACTGCAGATGGTAATTTGTAATAGTAGCTTCATGTTTGGAGTGCCTGTCATTCTGGTCTTCTGAATATGGGCTGCTTGTCATGACATGCCAGTTGCTGCTATGATGTCTCTCATGTAGGTGGATGTTCAAAAAGAATGGGGTGGTGAATGATAGCAAGAGACAGGAAAAGGAACATTGTGGGACTGTCCCATTTCAAGGTTGTATATGGTGAGATTTTTGGACTTATGTGCAAACATGAGAAGTTTATAATTTTTGTCCTATTTTAATATATAATCTAATTTTTAAATGTTTTTTTTATTATATTAGGTAGTGACTTTAAGTTCAAAATATCAATACTTGATGAAAAATATCTGTTCCGTATTATGCCTGAGATGTTTGATGTGTTGAGAGATAGTGAGGTTAAGCTTAATAGCCTAAGTTGTTTGATAATAACAATAAGCTTGTCTTCTGGATGGTTAACAACCTAAGTTTGCAGACCAAAATTAGAGAAAAAGGAGGGGTGCAAGGAAACTCAACATTTTGTCCCTAACCTTCTAAGATCAATTAAGACTCAGGACACATGAGAACTTGTACTGTAATGTCATGTAACTCGGTAGTGTCTCAAATTTTCTGATCAAGGAGATTATGGGGCCAAAGAGGAAAGTGATTGATGATGTAGAGTGTGCCTAAGGAGATTCACATGGAGAGAAAACACTCTCTCAGGCTTTCACAGAGAGCACATTGGCCCAGCAATGGCCGTGCCTCATCCATATGGCTGACACTGACAAAGGTTCTACAATGAGTTACAGGATCTCAGGATAAATCCTGAGGGGATTTCACTGACCTTCTCAGACCCAAAAGCTCCAACTCTTGTTGCATATGTCCTGATTTACCTCGGTTTTAACCATGCAGTAGTAAGAATGAAGATGGAATATAGGAAGTAAAGCCATGCTGTTATGTTGAGCTGTGGGAGACTCAGGTCAATAATTTCTGACATTGCCAGTTAAACAGAAGACCCAATGCTACTATGGGCTACTGGACTCTTTTAGAATATTTTGATGCATTTACACACCTATAATATTGAAATATCAGAACTTAGCAATATAGGGGCATACAGATGAATGTCCATTTTGTATCTGTGTATTCAAAGTGGTTAGGATAGATATACAGTTACATTCTCTTAATGAATAGAATGATTTGTTCTAGTGGTGTTTGTAAATAGGATCTCAAGTCCACATCTTGTACAACAATTAACCACTAAGAAGAATGTCTGCAGTGTGTTAGTTATTGAAAACATCCTAGCGATTTTTTTGAAACTGTCTCATTGCTATTTGTTTATCAATAAAATTATGAAAAAAAATCATGTGTGTAATGTGTTTTTCATAGGAGGAGAGGAAAAATGTAATGAGAAGAAACCCGAAGAAAGAGAGGAGTTACAGAGCTTATTTTTCTGACAATTCACATGCAGGAATTACTCTTCTCATCATGCTAATCTTTGAAAAGAAGAAATGCACTTAGAGTTCTCTTTTGACAGAATTCTATTCAACTTTTCTTCACTAGTTTTATCATGTGAAAGGGTTACTAAACAGAGGGTGGTCAGTAACATCATGAAGGAAATGAAATGTTATCCTGCTATCTTCTGTTACTACCTTTTCCTCTGCTCCTAATGCTTACCTCATTCTCATTTCTCAGAAGTGTAGTGACTACCTACTCTCTCTCCTATTTGAAGGATCTCTTGCCACCTTCCTTTTTCTCTTACTTATGAGCAGCATCAGTATTGAGTTGAAACTGTTTTGCATGAATGCACATGGCCCATAGTGCCAGTTCCTGATAAAAGAAAACTGGCTGTACATAAATGTGTATTTTGCTGCATGTCTAGCTTCACAGACAAGTACACAGAGGAGTGAATTAAGGGATGAGTGGGTGAAAATATTTCACAAGTAGGTAAGAAATAGAATACTATTCAGCTAGAAAAATAATATTATCCTATCATTTGAAGCAACCTGGATGAACCTAGAAGAAATGATAAGAAATAAGGTAAACCAGGCACAGAAAGAAAAATGGTTTAAGAATAAACTCAGTTTTGGAATCTAAAAAGGCTGATTACTGAGAACAGCTATTACCAGAAGATGTAAAGGCTATGAGTAAGGTGGTATGATAAGGGGAGTATAGTCGAGAAATAGTAATTATAATTACATTGGACAAGAAACTCTTTCTGTTCTATTGTACTGAAATATGTGTCAATTTAATAT
>NW_004524590.1:14579243-14624410 GCF_000260255.1 Octodon degus
TATGATATAATATAACAAATAATTCTTGAAAAGAAAATTCTACATAGTCAGTCTGGGCCATGTGCAGCCTGTTACGCTCTTTGCTTAGGGTGCCGCAAGTATAATCACACTAGGAAAATGTGATTTTCATTTGAGCATCCTGAGGCAAAGCCCATGATAACATGCTCCTTCTGCTCACTCACAGAGGTCTTAATGGAATAGATGTCACATCTGAGAGCAATCCAAGATGCTTTTGTGTTTGTGTTGATCAGCTCCAGAATATAAATAGCATCAGATCTAGTGACAGCTACAACGACAACAACAACAAAACACACAACAATCTTTATTTATTTTCAAATTAGAACCCTTGGTACCTAGAAGAATACAGACTTCCACCATGCACAATGCTACTATTGAGCAGGGAAGCAATTTGCTTCCAGGCCTTCTGCCAGTCTCAGATGAAGGCTTGGAGTTGCCTTTCACATTCTTGGGGTGCTAACGATAGTTTTATTTATATATCTCCTTTGACGTGTCATTTTCCAGCCTTGAGTTGCTCCATTTTATTCGCTGTGTAATCTGCTGGCCTATGCTGCATCATTTTTATGTTCTTTCAAAACTGATGAATGTTTCCCCTCTTAAGTTTAGAGTTGGAGTGTGAAAACAGTCTCCTGATAGGTGGTTGTTTCAGTTTGCTTCCGATAAAATGACCCTCAAAATGAAAAGCAGCATAGCAGAAGACATGTGGAGAAAAGGCTTTGTTTCTGGTTTTTGGACTTCTTGGTGTGCTTCTTCAGTGTTTCTTTTGTGAAATGATAGTCTGACCTGGTTGTTGTCTTTTCCTTCATGCCTTCCTAGGTCCTGCAAGTTATTTTCAAAACATATATATCTATGTCTCTAGAATAAATGGAGAAATTTGTTTCACTGTGGCTGTCTGCTTGGGTCAATAGATAATGACTCTTCATTGTAACAGGAAAGCTGTAGGAAACAGTCGGGCTCGTAAAATGTTCCATGATTGATTTCAATATCTGCCCCCAGCACAGTTTGTGACTAGCATAACTCTATCTGGTGCTTGTTGGCAATTTCCTACAGAATAGTTTGAATCTGTAAATTCTAGCTTCCATTTTCCAAGAAGAAGAAAGAAAAATTCCTCATGTGTGTTAAATTTATAACTCTATCAAGCATAGGTACTTCAATTTTTTCTATTTGTTGATATCCTCTTCTTCCCAATTCCATTTTTTGCAGAGCTGGGAATTGAACTCAGGCGCTTGCGCTTGCCAGGCAAGCACTTATTCTACTGAGCCATCTCCCAAGAACCTCCTATTCCATTTTTACACCTCTTTATACAGAATTTTCAAGGAGTAGAAAAAATTAATGAGCACTGAACAAACATGGATGCTCTTCTCTATAGCAGTAAATAGAGAGCTAAAAATTAATTATCAATAACTTTCATATTCATGGCTCAAATCAAGATATGGGATTTCTTCATCAGTTTTTATACCATAATCTGGAGCGCATTAGTCATGGTACCCTCAAAACCAGTACAATCTAAAATGGTATTTGGGTGAAGACAACTAAATCTAATGCATGATTTTGGACCAAAACTTATAAAAGGCATATCACTGAAGGAGTATTACTATAGTGGAATATTTGAAAAATAAAATTTACCGTATATACTATAGATCTTTGTATCAATACTGAATTTATCAATCCCGAATATATTAGTTGAATTGAAATTATGCAAAAGATTCTTTTTGTTAAAAAAAAATATTCTAGGGGCTGGGGAGATAGCTCAGCAGTATAAGTGCCTGCCTGGCAAGCATAAGGTCCTGAGTTCACTGCCCGGTACAGAAAAAGAAAAAGAAAGAAAAGAATAAAACAAAGGATTCCCCTTTTTACAAGGAAGATAACGAAGGATTGAAGGGAATGATTTATAAAAGCTGCATAATTAAGAGGAGAGGATATGATGAATATCACATGTTAAAATTGATTAACTGGAATACAGAAATATAAAATTTTGTTAAATTTTAATTTTTTAAAATTCCTTCTGCATACAAGTAAATGACTTTTAAAGGGGTTGGTACCATTAAGTGAAGCCAGCGAAGTCTGGTGGTGCACCCCTGGCTGAACAGTAAGACACATGCACCGTCCAGCTTGCAAGGTCCAGATGGAAGGCACTTCTTTTCTTTAATGTATTTAGTTCAGGGTCCATAGTGTCTCACTATACAGATCAAACTCGCTGTGATCCTCCTGTTCAGAGCCTCTCAAGCACTGAGATTACAGGCATATGCTACCACACCCACTCTCAATGGCCATCTCAGTGCGCCCCGGGGACAGGGGTGGCATGGCAAGCTGGGGATCGAACCCGGGTTGCTGCGCCTGCCTAAGCAGGCACTTAGGGGCCTGAGAGATAGCTCAGTTGAATAAGCACTTGGCTGGCAAGCTCAAGGGCCCGAGTTCAATCCCCGGTTCAAAAAAAAAAAAACAGAGAGTGAGAGAGACTAAACAGGCACTTAGTTCGCTGAACTATCTGGCTAGCCCAAAAGGCACTTTTTTGAATATCCAACAGAACGGTCGCTGTGGAATAGAGATTTGCCCACAGGATGTGTAACCCTATGCAGTGGAATGGAAGCCAACTCAGACGCAACTGAAGGAATAAATATCCTCATGTCTTCTTTTGCTTTTTTTTTTTTTTGTATTGTTTTGTTTTATTTTTCTTGTCTTCCTCCCTCTTGTGTTTCCCTCTGAATAAGTTCTATTACACCTGAGAAGGCCAAGGAGCTCATAAAGGTCCACTTACTGCACAAAAGACAGGTTTGAACAGGGCAAAGTATGGGACTTCCAGGAATGAACAGAATATCACAGACCTTGGCCTTTCCAATTTCTGCCTCCTTCCTGAGGCCAAAGAAGTTGGGCCTGGGTGAATTTGCCTGTCTGAACTACAAACTTTCTTTGCCATCTTCCTCTTGATCATATCTCTGTTCACATAGTGATGGAAACAGGGCAAATTGACTCTTGTGTTGAGACTCCTTCTTGCCAGGACTGCTTGTTTCAGAGTGAATGAAGCAGGATTGGCTTAGTGTCTAGAACTAGCTAGCCCAATTTGTGAACTGATTGAGAACACATTCCTAAATTTGATCTTTGTGTGAGTGTGTGTGTGTGTATGTGTGTGTGTGTGTGTTCTGTCTTCTGATTCATTTATTTTTCTCTCTTACCTGCGTCAGAACTCAGTGTAGAGAACATACTTCTCACCAAGTGTTCTTATTAAATCATACATAAAAATGTTTGTCAATTAGAGGACTTTTTCTCCCAGAAGACAGAGTCTATGGCTACAAACACTTGATTCATTGTCAGCAATGTAGTGAAGGAGCTACTGGCACCTAGCAGCTGCAAGTACTGGATGAGTCACAATATATAGCTGCGAGTCACAGAATAGCTCCTTTGGAAAAACAAAAGTATTGTCTAGTCCAAAATGCTGATAGTGCTGATGTTGAGAAACCCAGCCACATAATATTAAAGAGGAAAAATATTATGGCTATTTGCATTCTTGGATTTTAGTATCTCATATACTTTTACATGGAAAATTAAGCATCTTGGAAAAGATAAAATATTTAAAATAAACAAACATGATAAAATTGTCAAGTGATATCAATAAAACAGTAACATAAGATAACAAGCCTTCTTTTTTATTAATTTTATTGAGAAACAAATAGTAATGAGACAGTTTCAAAACATGATAGTAGGACAGTTACAATAATTAACACATTGCATATTGTTGACTTCATAGTAGTTATTCATAGTACAAGATGCAGACATGATATCCTGTCCAAAAATTATTAGTACAAACCTTAGTTCTCATTGAATTAAGAGAAAGTAGCTGTATATCTAACCTAACTATTTTGCATATACAGATACAAAACGGCCCTTCATTTATGTCCCCCTTTTTCATTTAGTTTTGTCAGAGATGGGTATTCCATTGCCATTTAAATATTGTAGGTGCGTGAATTCAGCAAAATAATCCAGTATAGTTCAGTTATCCGTAGGACTGTGAAGACCTCAAAAGTCATCTTTGAAATTGCTGGACTCCAGACCTTGTTTCCTGTTTTAACTGTGCTTTCTACCACCCTCTTTGATTTTTGAGTTTTTTTCCCATAATTTTATTGATAAACAGATAGCAATGAGACAGTTTCAAATCAAATTGAAGGTTTTCTGATCAAGGAGATTATGGGGCCAAAGAGGAAAGTGATGGATGATATAGAGCGTACCTAAGGAGTCACATGGAGAGAAAACATTTTCTCAGGCCTTCACAAAGAGCAAATTGCCAAGTAATGGCCGTGACTCATCCACATGGCTGACACTGAAAAAAGATCTACAAACTGAGGTTCAGGGTCTCAGGATAAATCCTGAGGGCATTTGACTAACCTTATCAGAATTGGATTCAGGTCAACAACTTCTGACATTGCTAGTCAAGTGAAAGACCCAATACTATTATGGACTGCTGGACTACTTTGGAATATTTTGCTGAGTTGACACATGTACAATATTTAAATGAAGGAACTAAACAAAAAAAAAGAGGGATACAGATGAATGACCACTTTGTATCTGTGTTTTCAAAATGATTAGGATAGATATATAGCTACATTCTCTTAATTTCATGAATAGAGGGATTTGTTCTAATAGTGTTTGTAAACAGGATATCATGTCTGCATCTTGTACAACAAATAACCACTAGGAAGACAGTATGCAATGTGTTAATTTTTGGCATGCCTTCTTGCTGAGATGTGATACCAAGGAGAGAAGGAATGCAAGATTTTTATATGCCATAGTTAGGGGAAACTTATTGCAAAGGTGACATTATTGTTTAATTACCTTAGAGTTGGTTCTTTTTGAGTTCAAATCTTCACATTCAAATATTTTCTGTTTTCCATTGAGAAAAAGTGAGGTCACAGGTGTGGGCAAGGGAGGGCAATGACAAATTATTTTCCTCTGTAGTTTTTATATTGTTTAATGTTCTTTCATTCACTGATCTCAAGTTTATGTGATTTTTATTTGGGCATTTTATTTTATAATTCATAGGATATTGTAGTTGAGAAGGTTAGAATCACAAAACGTATAATCTCATGTGTTTTTAAAGTTAAATCTCTTGTATTTATGTACTACAAATCTTCACTTGTAGTGAACTTTTTTTTCACTACACAAAATGATAGGTACTCAGAAATGATTGTTATATACTGTTGTCTTCAAATTAATTGTTCAGATTACCAGACATAAAGATGTAAACTTTACCAAAAAATTAAAAAGAAGAAAAAAATATAAGCATTAACTGCTTCTTTCAATAGCCCAACAGAAATCAACATTATAATTATTCAAGCTATCCTGTATTTATATATGTATATTTTCCCTTTTGTTGTTTTCCCTCATCCTAGTTGTTCCTATCCTTTGAACAGTTTCATTCCCTTGCATAGTATCTATCACACTCTTCATACTTTATTTATTCTTTCAGGTTTCTTATACTGGGCAGATAATATGATGTTTACACACGTGGTTCTAATTTATTTCACTTATGAGTATTATCTCTAGTTGCATCCATTTATATATGGAAGTCTCCCATGTCTTTTGAAGTCTATCTTTTTCCACTTCTAGAGATTATTCTGGTCTTCAATATCAAAGTAATTTAATATCTTGGTGATATTTTTGTAACTATCATTGCAAATGTCAAAATTTTATTTAGGTAGGCTTAGGTATAAGAGCTCAACGGGTAGAAAGAATGGCATAGTATTGCTTTGGAATATTTGTGACAAATGTCATTATATTAGAAACTTAGCCATACTTTTTCTAAAGAACTGAAAATATTTGACATAATTGCTTGATACATTTTTATGGACAACATTGCCAAACAGAAATTTTCATTATGCAAAGTGAACACACACAGATAAGATTAAACAAACACTAATAGAAAACTTTGCAGAAACTGAATTTAAGAGTCAAATTTGCTACATTTAAATACCAATATTTCTTCAATAGAATTAATTCATTAATTATAAGATTTTTTTAACATAAACTTTCATATATCAATATAGATAGATAGATAGATAGATAGATAGATAGATAGATAGATAACTTGAGATCTTAATCAAAAGTTGAACAAGGAAATTGAACAGGAACGTGAACTTTTAAATTCAACTTAATGACTAAAATTACTTAATTTCTGGATTATCTTCATTCTCCATTTTATTGATTGAAGTTTTTATTGGTAGGTTCATCTCAAGAACACTATGTTATAGTCATATTTTCCTTCCCTTTTACTAGATGCTGAGCTATGCTGTTCAGACCGCCATACAAGACTGAAAGAATTACTCCTTTGGCTTACATTTCAGGAAGAAGAAAGACCTCTGTATGCTTATTACCCTCTAAATTACCCAAGTTTCCACTCACATGTTGGCTGCCAGGTTAATCAACATGGTAGTTTCCTGAAGGACAAATTTTCAGAAATAGAAAAGTTTAGCCAAATTGGATCCTCATGTTAATATTTATTGTTCAAAATTTTGACTTTAAATATATTTGGCATCATACAATAAGTACACAACTCTTAGATACACAGATAAATGAATTTTCACATGTATGTGAATATATACACATATGTATATATTCATATAACCACTTTCAGTAGTCAGATGTAAACCATATACACATCCCTCAAATACCCTAAATATTCTTCATGAGCATTTTCAGTCCAGAAAACTTCAGAGATAAGTGTTCTCACTTCCACCCTTTCACTTATATCTATTTTCAAATTTTATATAAATGGGAATATATAACACATATTATTTTGTACAAGGATTTTGTCTAATATGATGATTAAAGATTATCCATGTTGGTACCTATATGAACAAATGTTTCCTTTTAATGCTTGACAGCACTTACCTCTGAGAACAAAGCGTAATGAATATACATTCCTTACATAAATTCCTGTGACCCACAAGAGGGAGACAGCCATAGTGAAAGTCTCCCATCTGGTCCTAAAAAAAAACAGTTATCTTGAGAAGGAGGCAAAAGTGATACAGGAGTATAAATAAAAGATAATACAGTAGTACTCACATCCAGGGGAAAAGAGAATGGGGGAAGAAAGAAAACAGTCTACTCTTGGATCATAGTACTCTACGTCTCACTCCAGATCCAACATGTGCACTACCTTGGAAAATGACGGGAGGAGGTCCAACGGGAGAAATAACATGACCCTACAGTGCAAGCCTGGCTGATTAAATATATCTATAGGCACACTTTCTTGCTTAATGAGCATGGGAAAGAGGTGCATCCAATTTGGAGAATCAAAGAAGCTGAAAATATAAAACAGAGTGGGTTAAAATTTAACCCACTTACCATACATACACTTAAACACCTGCCTTCATGGCCAGACAACAGAGTTCTGCCACCAGTGTCTTTCTCAGACACTTGGAAGAAAAAGGAATTTTTCCTTGATATGGACAATAACAATAATGATAAATTGTTAGAGTCCCTCACATACATTGGGAATGCTATACATGGAACATTCAGCTCCCCACATATAACTGTTGAAAGGCTGTCCTGAGAGTAGAGGGGATGTGTAGCTAGCAAGGCCAGAAGGAAAACAAAATTTGTTTTAAAACAAAGACACAGAAAAAAGTCAGAGAATAACCCAGCAACCTGGTGACCTGGATCCTAGCAGAGTCTTGAGAGACAGCACCATTCTGCTCTTTTTGGGCAGAACTGCAGCATGTCTGTTGTGATTAACACCTAGGCTGGTGGCATTTTGTCTATATAGCAGGCAAAAATAAATAAAAAATACTGTGCAGGAAGACATGGATAAGCTCATGATATTTCAACACCAAAGCAATCAGGTAATTAGATTCCAATATGTCTGCAGTGGGGAGGGAGAGTACTCACAGAGATTCAATAGTACACAAGCCTCTGTCTACAGGTAGAAATTGTTCATTTAACCAGAACCAGATTGTGACTCCAGTATAGAAGAATCAGAGAAGAAGCTCTGGGTCAGTGCTATAAAAAATGTGTGAGGGTTTTTAATTCTTACTTGAGTTTTGATTTTGGTGCATGTATTTATTGTAACTTGATACTCTGTTGGATTTGTCCCATCGTAGTTTTTCTTGACATTCCCTATGTTCCTTTTTCTTACTGTTCTTTTGATTCTATTTTATTGATATCAGTTGATTATAATATTTTATCTTTCAAAGGATTCTCAATTGACCTACTCCTTTCAGTGTTTTTCTTTCTACTTACCAACTCTCTACCTTCCTCAATTATTATTTTTCTCTATTTCCCATTATCTTGTCTCATTGGCTTCCTTCTCCTCTTCTGTGTTGAAAGTTCCAAATACAGCAGGGGATTGTATAACTGCATTAAAGAATATAACTAATCAATTAACCAATACTGTAAGTTAGAGAGTATTATTTAAAGTAATGTAAGGGTAAAATTTAGCGTAGATGAACTCAACAAAGTTATCCAGTGTTTCCAGCTTTAAAAGAAGTCCACCTTCAAACTATGACTATATCCTGCAAAAGTATCTTTCAAAATTGATGGAGGAATGAAGACATTTCATAGCATCATCATCATCATCAATAACAACAACAACAAAGTTACCTTTAGACATATATGAACACAAAAAACAACAATAAAGATAGTACAGAGTATTCTGGACAGGGACAGCTATGAGGACTTGATGAACCCTGCTCCACTGCCTCAAGGATCACAAGTGTCTTGCAAAGCTCTGGATGACCCCACCATCATTGCAAGAGCCCTGCTGAGTTGTGCCTCACCCCCCTTACACACACTATCATGGAAACTTTACTCAACCCCAGACAGTAAGGGCACTGATCAGTTTATCCCCCTCCTCACAGTTACAGGAGCCTTGATGATAATGCCTCACCCTCTACTATCATTGCTGCACCCAAATAAACATTAGGAACCTCAAAAATGTCAAAATGAAGAGGGGAAAAAGCAATGTCAGAACTCCAGTCCACCGAGAAAGTGCCTAGGAGGCAAAAACATAAAAGAACTTAAAATTAGACACCTAAAATTTCAGAAATGATAGCAATTGAAATGTAGGAAAAACTCCACCAGGCTATAGAATATATCATATCAGTAATAATTCATAAGGTAAAAATACAAATGACAATAACAATCATGAAAAAATTCCTAAGCACATCTAAAGAACACATAGATAAACAAGTAGTACAGAACACTAAAAGAATAATAAAGAAATAATTTGAATTCATGAAACAGATTCAAACAAATTTTCCAGGAGATTAAGAACTGCGCTGGAAATTGGCAAAATCATTTAGATGGAAATGATAACTGAAATTCCGACTTTGAAGACAGCATTGCAGCTACCGATACTCAATGGAAAGATCTCTTAAAAATAAAAAGGAACCAGGAAATAACAATAACAACTGCAAGATGATGCAAAGAGAAATAATAACAGATAGATAGGAATAAATGAAACAGGAAGAGTCAACAAAAATGCTATAAAAAGATTATTTTGAAGAAATAGTGGCAGAAAATTATCCAAGCATGGGAAAAGTATCTGACATAGAGATAAGTGAGGCACAAGGAACTTCAATTAGCCATAACCAAAATAAATGAATGCCCAGACACAAAGTAATCAATGTCTGAGAAATTCAGCAAAAGAATAGAATACAAAAACCTGTTAGTGAAAAGAAGCAGTTCACCTATAATAAAAAAACTTATCAGCTCATCAGAATCATGTCAGATTTCTCAATACAAACCATTAAGTCTAGAAGAACTTGGAGTGAAGTATTTCAAGTCCTGCAAGAAAACATCTTCCAACCCAGAGTGATGTATCCTGCAAAACTATTTATCACATGTAATGGAAAGAGGAGGACACTGAATGCCCTGTGGGATGCAGGAGAGCTGTGATCTGTGGTCCCAGTGAGCACAGACTTGGAGCTTTCCTGGTGCCATTTAGGAACTTTGGTGGACTCTGTGTAGCCTGTGTGACTGTGGTAAGATCGCACATTCCTTAGACCCCAGAACACAGGCACGGAACTTCTGATGCCACTCCAAACTTTTATGAACTTAGGAGTACTCTACGTTGCCTGTGGGACACAGGAGAGCTGCAATCTGAGGGCCTAGCAGGAGCAGGCGTGGAGCTTTCCTGGAGACATTTAAGAACTTTGGCAGGCTCTGGGTAGCCTGTAGGACTCTAACTATGTGATTACTGGGAGTTTCAAAAATGTCAAATGCAGGAGAAAAAGGCAATCCTCTAGCCCACTCAGAGCAAATCCAGGAAACAAAGACATGCAAGATATTGGAAAGCACACACCTAAAATTTCTGAAGTGATAGCAATTGAGGTAAAGAAACAAGTGCATCAGGCTATAGAAGAAATAAGAGCAGAAATAATCTTTAAGGTAAAAAAAAAAAAGGACAATAATGAAAGAATGCTCAGAACAGCTAAAGAAGACATGAACAGAAAAATAGAGGTGGATAGAAACAAGATGGCTGCACTGAATGAACAATACAGAAAAGAATTAGAATGCATGAAACAGTCTAACGGATATCCAGGATTTTTTTTTTTTTTTGTGGGACTGGGGATTGAATTCAGGACCCTGTGCTTGCCAGGCAAGCGCTTATTCTACTGAGCTGTCTCCCCAGCCCCCTGATATCCAGGATATTAAGTACTCCATTGAAAGTTGGAAAAACCACTTGAATGAAACTGAAGATGGACTTTCAGACCTTGAAGACAATGCTGTAGCTAATAAACATAAAATAAAAGATCTCTTAAAGCTAGTTAGGCACCAGGAAATAACAATTCAACAGCTACAAGACAATGCAAAAAATGTACGAATAATAGATGTCAGTGAAGCAGCGGGAGACAGAACAAATGACATAAAAAGACCACTTGCATAAGTAATATCAGAAAATTTTCTGAACACGAGAAAAGAACTCGACATACAGAGTGAGGCATAGAGAATTCCACAGTCAGAATCACAATAAATCTACACCTAGACACATAATAATCAAGATCTCAGAAACTGAGCAAAAGAATCGCATATTAAAAGTAGATAAAGAAAGGAAACAGATCACTTACACTGGAAAGCCAATCAGAATCACAGCAGATTTCTCAAAACCATCAAACCAAAAAAGAGCTTGGAAGAAAGTATTTCAGATCCTGAAAAAAAAAAAAAAAACACAAAACTTCCAAACCAGATCAATGTACCATGAAAAACTATTTATCAAATCTAATGGCAAAATAAGATCCTTCCATGACAAAGAATAATTGAAGAAATTCATGGCCACCAAAACCAATCACATAAAGAGTGCTGACAGATACTCTAGAAAGAGACAGACGTGAACACAGCTTAAAGAACAAGAAAAAGGAACCACCAGGCCAGTCACATAGCTTAGCAGATTAAAGCACCTGCTTAGTCAGAGTACAGGGACCAGGGTTCAAACCCCAGCCTGCTCTGCCAGCTCCACCCACAGGGCAGGCTGAGATGACAGCTGAGACTAGGCCTGGTGATGTGCACCTATAATCACAGTGCTTGGGAGGCTGAAACTGAAGGATCAGTACGAGTCCGACCTATGTAATGAAACCCCGTAGATCCTGTACTAAATATGAAGAATACCCCCCCAGAAAGAAAGGGAATCACCAATCAGAGAAAGTAAGTAAAAACATGGAAAAAATTATAGAACCTGAAACAAGAAAACAACATGACAAAGATAAGCTGATACATATCAGTTATAAACACCAGTGCAAATGACTTCAACTCACCAATCAAAAGAAACAGACTAGGGGCTGGGGAGATAGCTCAGTAGAATAAGCACTTCCCTGGCAAGCTCAAGGGTGTGAGTTCAATACCTGGTTCTGCAAAAAAATAAAAGAAACAGACTAAAAGAGTGGATTAAAAAGCAAAATCCAACAATATGTAGCATACAAGAAATACATGTAACTCAAAAGGAAACTCACAGAATAAAATTCAAAGGATGGAAAACAATTCTCCATGCCACAGGAAATCAGAAAATAAACACAGGATAGCTATCTGGGTTGCTGACAATATCAACTTCAAGCCAAAAATCATCCAAAAAATTAAATAAGGTCACTACATACTAGTTAAGGGAAAACTGCAAAAGGAAAATAAAACAGTAATATATATATATATATATATATATATATATATGCGCACCCTCTTGCATAAGAGAACTTTTAACAGTATGAAAAATCAAATGGACAATAACAATAATGCAATAATAATGGTGAATTAGCACACAGTCACAAAGAGATAGATCAACTAGGCAAAAAAATCAGCAATGAAACAACAAAACTAAATCAAGAAAAATATTAACTTGGTAAACTTTTATAGTGTGTTTCACTCAGCAACAACAGAATATGCATTCTTCTCAGCTGCAAATGGGACAATCTCCAAAGTGGACTATATACTAGCAGACAGAGCACTCTTACATAAATACACAGCAAGAGAAATTATCGCGTGCAAACTATCTGATTACAGTGCAGAAAAACCTGGAAATAACTGACAAAAGAAATGACATAAACACATGGTAATTAAATAACAAACTTCAAAGCAAACAGTTGGTAACAGATGAAATTAAGAAAGAAGTTAACAAATATTTACAATCAAATGAAAATGCAGGTACAACTTAATAAAACCTCTGGGATGAAGTGAAAGCTGTTTTAAGAGTAAATTTTTGGGCTGGGGAGATGGCTCAGTAGAATAAGTGCTTCCCTGGCAAGCACAAGGGCCTGAGTTCAATCCCCAGTTCTGGAAAAAAAAAAAAAGAAAAAAGAGTAAAATTTTTACAGTAAATTAGAACATTAGGAAATCAGATCAAGATCAAATAAGTGATCTTATGCTGCATCTAAATTTCCTAGAAAGAGAAGCACAAGTCAAACCCAAAGTTCAAAGAAGGCAGGAAATTATAAAGATTAGAGTAGAAAGTAATGCATTAGAGATGAAAGAATTAAAACAAAAAAAATAAATAAAAGAGTTGGTTCTTCGAAAGAATAAATAAAATTGATAAACCCCTAGACAACTTAATAAAAAAATCAAAGAAATAAACCAAATTGATGCAATAAAGTATGAAAATCACTACAGACCTTAGAGAAATTTAAAAAAGACTCATTAATACCTACTTCCAAAATCTTTATTCTCTTAGGATGGAAAATTCAGAGGAAATGCAAAATTTCCTAGATACACATGAAATGCCTAAGTTGAGTCAAAAAGATATACAAACTGAATTCACAAACTCTTGAATAAAATTGAAAGGGAAGCAATTCTCCCAAACTCATTCCTGGAGGCAAGTATTACTCTGATTCCAAAACCAGAGAACAAGCCAACTAAAAAAGACAACTACAGGCCGAACTCTCTAATGAATATACATGAAAAAATCCTAAGTAAAATACTAGAAAACAAAATGGAGCAAATCATCAAGAAGATTATACAACATGATCAAGTGGGATTCATTCTAGTAATGAAGAATGGTTCACCATATACAAATACATAAATGTAATACATCACAACAATAGAGCCAAGATCAAAAACCACATGCTTATCTCAATAGATGCAGAAAAAGCTTTGACAAAGGCCAATAGTCATTCAGGATACAAAACCTTACAGAGAAATGGAAAGGAAATCAGAATAGATTGTCTTTGCATTAACCTGATGAAAGGTTAATGACAAACCAATAGCCAAAAATATATTTAATGGACAAAAGTGGAAGCTGTTATTTAAAATGAGGACAAGATAAAGATTTCCACTGACACCATTCCTGTTTAATATAGTTCTGGAAACATTAGCCAGAACATCTACACAAGAGAGAGAAATAATAGAAATAAGGATTGGAAAGGTAAAAGTGAAATTATCATTATTTGCAGATGACATGATATTCTGCATAGAAGACCCAAAATCTCCACTGGGAGACTTGCAGATTTAATAATCAAATTCAGTAGCATAAGAGGATACAAAGTCAGCACTCAAAACTCAATACATTTCTATACACAGGCGATGAACATACTGAGAGAGAAATCAAGGAAACCATAACTTTCACAATAAGATGCCCTAAAATACTTAGGAATCTATCTCACAAAGGAAAGAAAAGATTTGTAAAGTGAAAATCACAGTATTCTGAAAAAAGAAGGTAAAAGAGGATTAAGAGGATTTCAGAAAATGGAAGATAGTCTTTGCTCCTTGATGGGAGAACCAATATTGTGAAAAGGCCTATACCCCCAAAAGTGTTATACAGATCTAATGCAGTCCCTATCAAGATACCATCAGTATGCCTTATAGATCTTGAGAAAACATTCATAAAATTCATCTAGAATCAGAAGAGACCAAGAATAGCAAAAGCAATCTGAAGCAAGAAAGGAAAGCCAGGAGACATCACAATCCCTGACATGATATTGTGTTACAAAATTACTGTGATAAAATTTTCATAGTATCCACAAAAAAGAAAAAAAAATACCTGGGGATCAATGGAACAGATTAGCAGATGTAGACAGAAGTACAAGCAAATTCAGGTTGCTTATCTTTGACAAAGGGGCCAAACACTGAAAGAAATATAGCCTCTTTAATACATGGTGCTAGAAAACCTGGCTTTCACCATGCTAAAGACTAAAATTAAACACATGTCTATCACCATATGCTAAAGTATAGACAAAATAGATCAAAAATTTAAGCAAAACAGAAACAATAAATCTATTGAAGAAGAAGTTAGGTAAAAACTTAAGGACATAGGAGTAGGTAGACAGTTCATGAAAAAAATCAAACAGTACAGAAAATACTTCAAAGAGTCAACCACTAAGATCTCATCTTTTTGAAAACTTTCTGGACATCAAAATAAATTATCAACAGTGTAAAACAAGAACCTATGAATTGGGAAAACAGTTTAGTGGACTGTCCTTCAGACAAAAGTCTTCAACCTAGTAAAGTATCAAAAGAAAATTTAGGTACCCAAAACTCAAAGACCTAATCAAAAAATGGGCACATGACCTAAATATACACTTCTCAATTGGACAAATACAAGTGATAGATAAAAATATGAAAAAAATCTGACATCATTGGTCATTTGAGAAAGGAAAATTAAAACAACACTGAGATTCCATGTCACTCAAAAAATAGCTTTCACCAAGAAGTCAAACAGTAACAAATGCTGGAGGGACTGTGGGGAAAAAAAGGCCTTCTTGAACATTGGTGGGAGTGTAGACTGGTACAACTACTATGGAAACCAGTGTGGTAATTCCTCAAGAAAATTAGGGTTGAAAGTCCCATTGAATCTAGCTATTCCTCTCCTGTGATTTTTTTTCTTTTTTCAAGAAGATCTGAAAACCTTATACTGAAGTGATATACTTGAACCCATATTTATAACAGCACAGTTTTTCACAGGTAAGTTTTGGAAACAACCCACATGTCCATCAACTAAGTAATGGATAAAAAAATGATATGGAACTTTTATACAACAAATATTATCCAGGTGTGAAAAAAATGATAAACTCAAGGCTTTTATAATGAAATGAATACAACTGGAAGCCATAATCATAAGTGAAGTAAATCACATCTGCATTTGTGAACGCTATATTTTCTTCTTAGTGTAAGAAGATTGACCATTCAAGAGATACAAATTAAAACAATGCTGAGGTTCCATCTTATGCCAGAACGGGCTTTCATCAAGAAGCCAATCAGTAACAAATGCTAGAGAGACTGTGTGGAGAAAGGAATCCTTCTCCACTGTTGGTGGGTGTGCAGGCTGATAGAACCAATATGGAAATCAGTGTGATTACTTCTCAAAAATCTAGAATTAGAGGTCCCATTCAATCTAGCTATTCTCATTCTAACTATTTTTCTAAAAGAACTAAAATAATCATACCGCAGCAATGTATGTGTAGTGATGTTTATGACAGCACAATTTGTCATATCTAAAACTTGGAAACAACCCAAATGCCCATCAACTGAGGAATGGATTAAAAGATATGGTATTTTTACACAATCAAGTTTACTCTGCTATAAAAAGGATATACTTGAGGTTTTTGTAGATAAATGGATGCAACTAGATACTATACTGTTAAGTGAAATAATTCAGATTCACATGTGTAAACACTGTATTATCTCACTAGTATGAGAACCTGAAAGAATAATTAAAATATGAAAGATACAATAGATACTGTGAAAGGGAAAGTTTGTTCAATGGGAAGGAAAATCTAGGATGAGGAAAAAGGTGAATGAAGGGGAAATATATTTAGGTATATGTGCAGTATAGTTTTTGGGTATTTGCACTGCCAATTTCCGCTAATCTTTTGAAATGAGTAGTTAATGCATAATATTTTTCTTTTTATTATTTTAATTACTTATAGCTTTTTTGTTATTTTTTATTTTGTTTTTCCTTTAATTCAGTGTTGCATGTTTATATCTGATAACTTAAACAAATAACTTGAAGATAACATTATGCATGACAGCAACCATCAATGAATTCATATTACTGTGTTAAGTTTTGTATCATTTCTAATGTTTTTCTATCACTATTTTGTATTATTTTTTAAAAGGCAAAGAAGGTCACTACATATTAATCAAGGAAACACTTCAAGAGGAAGATATAACAACTTTGGATATATATTCATTGAGTAATGGGGTAGCTAAATAAATACAGTAAGACATAAATAATTGTGTTATGAGACACAGTCTCACTATGTAGTGCAGACTTGTCTTGAATTTGCTTCAAGCCAATCATAACAATCCTTTTGCCTCAGCCTCCTGAGTGCTTTAATTACAGGTGTGCACCAACATACCAGTAGCTAAGCATCCTAAACAAAATGAAGTAAAAATAGAACACAAATAAAGTAAAGTAAACATTAATAGCTGAAATAAAATAAACAGCAACACAGTCACAATGAGGGATGCTCAGTAAGTACCTCATTTTCATGGAGAAACAGATCAACAAATAAATATCAGAGCTCTACCACACCTTTGTACAAATAGACTTAGTTATCTAGTTTTCCGCCCTGCCTCAACAGAATATTCATTTTTGTCAGCAGCAAACAGAACTTCTGCAAAAATAGACCACATAGTATTTCATAATGTCTGCTTAAATAAATTAGAAAGAATGGAAATCATCACGTGTATTCTATTAGAACATAGCTTACTAAAACTAGAAATTAATTGCTTACATAACCACAGAAATTCTGCTAACAACTGGACATTAAATAACTCATTCAAAAATAATCAATGAGTTATAGAACTCAAAGAAAAAAATAGCTCCCAGAAATGAAAACATAATGCCAATACAACATACCAGAACTAATTGGACACAAAGAAAGCAGTTATACCAAGAGCATTTATTGCTCTGAATGCTTATATTAGAAAAATAGAGCGAGCTCAAATAAAAAAACATAATGATGGCCTAGATGACACTACAGAACAAGCATAGTTCAAACCAAAATCTAATGAGGGAGGAATGTCACGGAGATCAGTACAGATTCATTAAATTGACACTGAAGACCAATTAGTCAGATAACTCATTCTGTGAAAAAATAAACAGAAGAGATGCTTTTAGCCAAACTTACAGAAATAAATACTGATATCTTTGCAATTAGAAATAAAAAAAGTTTAAATCACTATAGATAGATCCCAAATCCAGAAATCCATTAGAAACTATAATTAAGGGGCTGGGGAGATAGCTCAGTAAAATAAGTGCTTGTCTGGCAAGCTCAAGGGCCAGAGTTCAATCCTCGGTTCTGCCAAAATAAAGACTGAGCTGAATAAAAAAAAAAAAAAAAAAAAAAAAAAAAAAAAAAAAAAGGACAAAAAGGAGGAGGAGGAGGAGGAGGAGGAGGAGGAGGAGGAAGAAAAGAAAAAAGAAGGAAAAACCATTGTTTGCAGATAGCATAATGTTTTATATAGACTCAAAATTATTTCACCAAAGGACTCCTAGAATTAAAAACTAAGATCAAGAATATATCAGGATACAAATACAGCACACAAAAATCAAGTGTTCTTGTATACCAACAATAAGCCCGCCAAAAAAAGAAAATAGAAGAAATACTATTTACAATAACCAGTAAAATTACGTACTTAACCAAATTTGGAAGACCTGTACAATGAAAACTACAGTATTGTGGGAAAAAAAGATAAAAAGAGAATAGAAATACATCCCTTCTTCCTGGATAAGCTGAAGAGACATTGTTAAAATAGCCATTCTTCCAAAACCAATCTTGAAATTTACTGCAATCCTAATGATAATACAGTCAGTATTCCTCATGAAAATGGAGAAAACATTAATAAGATTTATTTATAGTTAGAGGAAAACCACAATAACAACATCAGGCCTTCGCAACATCAACAAAGCAGGAGGTATCATGTACCTGATACAAGTTATGCTACAAAGATATAGTGATAAGGGCTGGCAAATTAGCTCAGCAGACTAAGCACCTGCTTACACAAGCTCAGGAACTGCGCTTGATTCCTAGCACCACATGCCACACAACCATGCCCTCGGGCATGCTGAGCCAACCACTAAGACTGGGTGTGGTGGTACATGTGTATAATTCCAGTGCTGAGGAGCTGAAACAGGAGGATCACTATGATTCTGAGCTGTGTTCTGAGACTCAGTATCAGGTACCAAATTTAAAAAAAAGATACAGTGACATAAATTGAATTTTTTATAGTAAAATGGTATGCAAAAATGGACATGCAGGCTAATGGAATAGAAGAAGGGATGTACAGATAATTTGAGACATGTTTAGTAAATTGATCTTTGACAGAAAGACAGAGACATGTGCTGGAGGAATGAGTCCATTTAGATAATGGTGCTAGGAAAACTGGCTATCCAAAAGAAAAGACTGAAACTAGATCCTGCTTTCTCACTATCAAAATGGGTTAAAGCTAAAAATATCTCAACTGTAGCACTTAACCTGTTGGAATATAAGGTAGGTAAAACTTTTCAAGTTTCAGGCATAGGAAATGATTTTCTGAACAAAATATCTAAATCAGAAGAAATAACAAAGAATCTTTAAGAGGGATTATTACAAATTAAATTAACTTTGGTAAATATTGTCAAATCGTTTTTAATGGCTCCATTAAATTATACCCTCACCAACAATACTTAGAAAAGTTCTATTTGCTCCTCATATTCAACAATATTTGCTATCAGTGTTAGTTCAATTCCTGGTACAGAAAAAAAAAGTTGGATATAAGTGCTATTAATTGCAGCAGATTTGGTGAGGATGAAGTGCTACCTCATTGTAGTTTTAATTTACTTCTTCTAGATGAATAATTATATCTACTTTCAATATGGTAGTGTTTCTACCAATGTTACTTGCTCGCATCAAAATCAAGTGATTCACATAGGAAGGACTGATTTTAACAAAGTAATATGGCTCTTGATGAAATTGCTAATAATTTATAGATACGTAGGTGTATAAATTTCAAAATTTCTCTATGAAGAAAGGCTTTCTCTTGATCCAAGATATGGAACTAAGCTGAGAAACAAAGTAAATAAAATGTAAGATGTTGCTATATGGACTCAAGTTGAATTAGTGAGCTTGAGCAATTAGGATAAAAAAAGCAGTGAATTGGTATTAATGAAAGAAATTGTTTATGTGACTTTAATAGACCCTTTGAATTAATGTGATTTATATTGTGTCCAAATCTTTGTGAACTACTATAAAATTTCTTTAGATGTCTAAATTATTTTTAGACTGAATTATGTAAAACTGATGCATGAGAACAAGTTATTTAGGTCATAGATGTATCATGCTGGTTACCAGACAACACCAATTATAAGTAACAGCTGTATTTCCCACTTAATATATGATATTTTTGAAATCTAAAAGACAGTTTGAACAATATAATAAGAGAAATCCACATGACAGTGCTTAACTTGTGGATTCTTGAATGGCTTCCAATATAGTAAAGTTTTTAATATTTTGAATGAAAACAATACATTCAAAGACTTGAGCCATTAAGGATTATTAAAATAATACTTGTGGGTATTTGGATTAAAGTTGAAGATTAAACCTAGTAAAAAATAGGCATCAGTCCATAGCCCTTACCAATTTTTTACAGGGGTGACAACCTAGGACAGATATATATCTCAGACAATTATAATCCTGCTAACAATAAATATTTAAGAATTGTTTTCTTGAAAATCATGAAATTATATAAAATAGAATAGATTACCAATTCTTAAGAGTTCCAATAAAGTATTGTTTTGTCAATCAATAGCCATTGTATTTTTGAAATAGGTATGATAAATCAAAATGTGTATTTTAGCAATAGGATCTGGATCTGCTGGCACACACTTGAAGTCCAAGCACTTTGAAGGTTGAGGCAAGAAGATCCTTATCAGTTCCACCCTTTCCTGTGCTATGTGGTGAGACCCTGTCTCAAAGAACCACAAACAAACAAAAACATTAAAATAAAACAAAACAAATGCAATAGGATGGACTTACAGGATCATGTGGATTTAAATAAGTCAAAATATCATAGACAAGTTTGACAGATTGTATAATTGTAAGGTGTAAAATTCAGAGATTTATGAGAACAACTTCATGACTTTTTTCTCCATAGACAGAAGATAAGACCTCTAATCAAGCACAAGAAAAACTATAGGCACTCGCATATGTGTGGCCAGTGTTACACTAAATGAGCCTCCACATCTGTATGCTCTGCCCACGAATTGAATACTCAGTCCTACTCTTAACCCTGGCTCAGACACAACATGTAAGGGTGTATCTTTGTGTTGCATGGCCTTCGGCATGCTGAGTCAGCATATCTGGTACTCTTGCTTTGGGAATGCATTATTTCAGGAAATGCGGTCAGAATGGCCCAGAATGTTGATTCAGCAAACAAGTGATGAGCAATGTGAGAAAATGTGAGGATTTATGGTTGCTTTTAAGATGAGGAATAAATCTTTTTGATGAAGCAAGGTAGATAGTTTGCTATTAGGCCATTTGTGCAGTGTACTGGTCTTGCAGGGCACGATGGTTTAGATAAATGTAGTTACAAGCACTAAAAGAAGCTACCTGGAAAAGTGAAATTTTTATTTCATGTATTTTATGGCTTAACTCTTTGTTGCTTTTAATTCAACTTCCAAATAAATCAGAAGTCATATACTTCTTGAAAATATGCATATTTTATAACTGGCAATCCATTTATAGTACTAAGTAGCGAAAACACATTTTGTGTTTCTGATAAAAGCACAGGATTTTACTTTTATCAATGACATAGTGCCCTAGCATACATATAACTATAATTGAGAACTGTTATCTATTAAACAAATCTCAGAAACTAGGATTTGATGGAAATATAATCTGTATGAATTAAGAAAAATTTCAGTGTGTGCCCAAACTATCGAGAAAGCCATAAAATATTTGGTTGACATATTTTGCTGCCTTCTCTATACAATATATGATTAATAATAATTTTTAAATTAAAGAGAAAAATACATCATGTCTTATGCATAATGATTTGAATGTCAGGATAAATTTGTAATGAACACTACAAAATATAAAAAATTCAAACAGGAGAGAGTACAGCATTAGGTATCATAACTCAGATATTAACAGGCCTAAAACATGTCAGATTCAAAGACCTGTATTTCCTCATCAAAGTTGAGGATCAAAGAGTCCTTAAAAGATGGGAGATAAGCATAAGACACTAAGGCTGCTTGGAAGTCAGAAAAGATTATAGAAAATGGCAACAAGCTAAATATGATATACTTTTAGAAACTATTTCGTACAGCATTGCAAATTCTCTATATTAACAGTATAGAGACTAATGTTTTGAGTGAGAAGATAACCAATAACAGAAATTTATAATTGAAATTTGTATAATTAAAATGTATAATATTTACATATAATAAGTAATGCATATAATATATATATATATATATATATATATATATATAATACATAAATAAATATTTCTATATCTTGGTTTGTCAGAGTATATATAGAAATAATTTTGTTTTTGCAGACAAAATATAGAAATAAATAAGAAAATTTGAAAATTTTAGATGCTCAGTAAGCAGGAGTACTTTTTTTAGTGGCTCAGGCTGCCTGAATGGCAGGTGGAGCTATGGATCTAACCATGGTATCCTGCACCTGACTGCCTTTGCATGAGCAGCTGCTTAAACTAATAAGAGGAGGCCCCGGTAGGAGGACATCTTAAAATCCAGTTTTAGGGGCTGGTAAGATAACTCAGTGGTCTAAAGCGCCTGCCTAGGCAAGCTTGGGCAAACGCAGGAGACTGCGGTTTGATCCCCAGCACCACATGCTGCCCCAGGCTCGCCCTCAGGGTGGGCTGAGCTGGGCAAAAAAATAAAATAAAATAAAATCCAGTTTTAAAATTTTGTAATGTTTTTTGAGAAATAAATAATAAACAAAAGGAAAATAAGGGCAATAGAATTGACTTTGATTTTGTTTTCCTTTTTCATAACAAATTTTTATTAATTTCCTTATGTATTTATTCTACTACGGATGGAAATCTAGAACTATGTATATCATATTACTTTTATTATGAAGAAGGTTCTCATTAAGTTTCTATATCAGGGACCAGGAGATAACTCAGTAGAATAAGCGCTTGCCTGGCAAGTGCAAAGGCCTGAGTTCAATCCCTGGTTCAAAAAAAAAAAAAAAAAAAAGAAAAAAAAAAGTTTCTAAATCAATCTGAGTTTCCTCAAATTTTCAATTCCCTGACTCAGGCTCACAGAGTGTTGTGATTACTGGCTTGCAAACAAAACACACTCACATAAAATCCTTTTATTCTTTTTTTTTATTTTAATGAGAAAAAGCAATGAAACAGTTTCAAAACAGGTTAGTAGGACAGTTACAATAATTAATACACTGCATATTGTTGTCTTCATAGTTATTCAGAGGAAAAGATACAGATATGTTATCTTGACTAAACAATATCAGTACAAATGTTTCTTCTCATTGACCTAAGAGAAAGAAGTGTATCTATCCAATTTTTATATGCATATATATTTTGTTTTTTATTACAAAATGGCCTTTCATTTATATCCTCCTTCTTTGTTTCATTTAGTCAGAGATGGGTGTTCCAATGCAGTTAGAGAAGCTGTATTTGGAGAAATCTTTAAAGGACCTTTTCATACTGATGTCAGTTCAAATATTGTAGGTACTTGAATTCAGCAAATTGATCCAATATAGTCCAACTGTCCATAATAGTAGTGGGTTATCAGCAAAACTGGCAATTGTCAGAAGTTGTTGACTTGAGCTTTTTATAGATCAGCATATTAATATGGCTTTACTTTTTATAACTCATGGTTCTACTTTTCTGCTGGATGGTTAAGACCAAGTTAAACCAAGCCCTATATAATTAAAAATGTAACTGTTGTATCTGACAAAGTCAGGCATATTCCCTCATGGATTTACCTGAAAACTATGAACAGCACCTTGTAGATCTTTTGTCAGTGTGAGCTGTCTTGATGAGTCACAGCTATTGCTTGATCAACTTGCTCCCTGTGAAAACCTGAGTGAAGTTTTTTCTCTTTACATGACTCTCCTTAGGCAAACTATACATTGTAGATCACTTTCCTCTGTGGCCCCATAACTTCCTTGATAAGAAAATGTCAGACAAAACTGAGTTACAGTAATACCCCATGGTATAAAACACCACAGCTTGCATTAAAACACCACAGATATTTCACCCATTCCTCAGTTGACCGAAGTTTGATTGTTTCCAATATTTGACTATCACAAATTGTGCTGCTGTAAACATGGAGGCACAGATATCACTGTGATATGATGTTTTCACTTTTTGGGGGGAAATTCCCTGAAGGGGAATAGCTGGATTGAATGGGATTTCCAGTCCTAGTTTTTTGAGGAGTCTACACACTGATTTCCATAATGGTTGCACCAGTCTACAATGCCACCAGCAGTGAGATTTTCCCACAGTCTCTCCAACATTTATTGTTGGTTGATTTCTTTATGATAGCCATTATTTCTGGGGTGAAACGGTATCTCAGTGTTAATTTGCATTTCATGAATGACTAGTGATGTGGAGAATATTTTCATATATTTATTAGCTTCTTGTATTTATTCCTCTGAGAAGTGTGTGTTCATGTCAGATGCCTATTTCTGGACTGGGTCTTTAATGATTTTTAGTTCTTTATATATTCTAGTTAAGATTTTTTCTAAAATTTGTTGGTTGTCTTTCCCTGTTGGTAATTTCATTTGAAGTGCAAAAAATTCTCAAGAAAAAGATGTCCCAGTTGTTAATTCTTTGAAATATTTTCATGTAGTTTTATTTTTGTTCATGAGCTGTTTGCTTACTCCTATGTCTTCAAGAGTTTTTCCTACTTTCTCTTCCAGGAGATTTAGTGTTTCTGTTTTAATGTTTAGATCTTTAACCCACTTTGACTTTAGTTAGTGCATGATGATAGACCTTAGTCAACTTTTAGTTCTTGGCATGTAGAGAGCCAGTTTTTCCAGCACCATTTGTTAAGGAGGCTATCTTTCTTCCAGGAAGGATGTTTGGCCTCTTTGTTGGAGATATGGTGGCTGCATTTGCTTGTAATTGTTTTAGCATCTTCTAAACTATTCCATTGATCCTCAAGTCTATTTTTTTCCAATACCATGCTGATTTTATCACTGTAGATTCATAGTTTAATTTCAAATCAGGGATTGTAATGTCTCCTGCCTTGTCTTTGTTGCCCAGTTTTGCCTTTGCTATTCTAGATTTTTTCCTGCTTCCAAATAAATTTTAGGAATGATCTATCTAGGTTTATGAAGTATGTTGGTGGTATACTGGTAGGGATTGCATTAGATTTGCATAAGAATTTTTGGAGTATGGACATCTTCACAATGTTGATTATTCCTGTCCAGGATGAGGGAATATCTTTCTTTTACTTGAAATCCTCTACAATCTCTTTTTCTAGAGTACTGTAATTTCCATTAAATAGATTTTTAACTTCATTAGTTAGATTAATTGCTAAGTATTTCATTTTCTGCAGTGCTATTGAGAAGGTATTTTTTGTCTTATTTCTCTTTCAGTGTGTTTGTTAACTGTGTAGATTAATCAAAAATAAGTTTTCAGTATTGACTTTGTATCCTGATATGCCACTGAATTTCTGTATTAATTCTAGTTCCTTCTTGTTCAAGTATATTGGGTCTTCTATTAGAGTAACATATCATCTGTAAACGATGATATTTTAACTTCTTCTTTAACTCTTCTTATTCATTTTATTTCTCTCTCTTTTCTAATGGCTTCAGCTAATAATTCCAGAACTACACTGAATATTAGTGGTGACAGAGGACATCCTTGTGTTGTACCTGATCTTAGAGTTAAATATTTCTCTTTTTGCCCATTTATAATAATGTTAGCTATTGTTTTTCATAGATAGCTTTTATCAGATTGAGGTAGAGGCCATCTGTTCCAATTTTCTGTAGAACTTTTATCATGAATGTGTATTGTATTTTGTCAAAAGCCTTTTCTGCATCAATTGAGATTGGTTTTGTACTTGTCTCTATTGATATATTGTATTACATCTATAGATTTGCATATATTGAACCATCCTTTCATCCCTGGGATGAATCCTACCAGATCGTGGTGTATAATCTTGTAGATCACTTGATATATTCCATTTGCTAGAATTTTATTGAGGATTTTTACAGCTATATTCATGAGGGAGATTTGCCTTTAAGTTCTCTTATTTAGTTGTATCTTTCTCTGGTTTTTGTGTCAGTACAATCCTTGACTCCAGGAATACTTTTTGGAGAATCATTTCCTTTTCACTTTCCTTGAAGTTTTTCAGGATTATTGGGATTATATCTTCTGTAAATTTCTTCAAAATTCATGTGTGAATCCTGGAGGACCGCAACTTTTCTTGTTGGTAGCTTTTTTATAACATTTTGAACTTTATTGACTATTATTCGGTTATTGAGGGTTTTTGTATCTTCTTGATTCTGTTTTGATAATTTGTGAAGTTCTAGGAATCTGTTTCTTCCATGTCTTTGCTTCTGTAAGAGTAAAGAATCACAAAATAGCTATTGATGATCTTCTGATTTTCCACAGGGTCTGTGGTAAATTTACCCTATTAAATCCTTATTGCTTGAATTAAGTTTTTTCTTTCTTCTTTTTTGAGCATTTAGCCAGGGGATTATCAGTTTTATTTAATCTTTCAAAGAAACATCATTTTGATTCTTTAATTGTTTGTATTGTTTTCTTAGGTTCAGTTGCATTAATTCCTTCTCTAAACTTTATAATTTCCTCCTGTATTTGGACTTTGGGTTTGGTTAATTCTTCCTTTTCTAGATGTTTGAGGTGCAGCATTGGGGTATTTATTTGTTCCCATTCTGTTTTGCTAATGTGTGACTTCACAGCTATCAATTGCCGTCTAAGAACTGCTTTCATTACATTACATAAATTCCAATAAGTTGGCCTTGAATTTTCATTGTCATATACGTAGTTTTTAATTTCTTATTTAATTTCATCTGTAGCCCATTGGTTGCGGAGGAGGGTATTGTTTAATTTCCATGTATTGATGGGGCTTTGTGTTTTCTTTTGTCATTTAATTCCAGTTTCATTGAAACTGGTCAGATAATATTCATGGGATAATTTCTGTTTTCTTGCATATATACTTAAGTATGGCATATGGACTAGTATGTGGTTTATTTTAGAAAATGTCCCATGTGCAGCTGAAAAAAAATGTGTATTCAGATGTGGTTGGGTGGAACAGTCTGTTTACATCCACTAAGTCCATTTGTTCCACGTTCTGGTTTAGTTCTACTTATTTGCTAATCTTTTGTCTGCTTGACCTATCTTTTTGGAATTAGGGGTTGTTAAGGTCTCCTGTTAAGACTGTGGCATTGAATATGGATTTTTCATGTCCACTACAGAATAAACACAGAGATAAACAGCCTGGGAAAGAAAAGTAAAAAGGAAATCTTAATCAATATTTATAGATGTTTCCTTAGATAGGATATAACTGGGCTGCCATGCAGCAGGTGTTAAAGCTGAAACATGAAAACTACATCACGTTGTATCTCCCTCTGTTGACACACTTTGGGGAAGAATGAAACTGTTTTCCAAAAGCGTGACTCATCAAAAAGTTCTGAGCTGTTTAATTTCCATCTGTGTGGGATTATTTTCACATATTCATTTGCTGTTTCCTTATTTCAAATTCTGGATCAATATTCTATGGTACTTCTTAAAATTATGAAAATATAACCAGTAATTATTAGCTAAAAGGGGGTTATTGAAAGAATATCAGTTTTGCTTGAACGATTTTTATTTGGAATTCATAACATTCCTATTTGAACTGTCTTCCAAAATGACGTTTTAAATATGTCTTACCAGTAAAATTTTATAACATAAAAAAAAGATTTGTCTTATATAGTTGTGTGCATCCATGTTTTGTGTGTACATATTTAAGAGTGTTACCTCTTCCTCTTGAATTTTTCTCCTGTCCAGTATGTGGTGGCCTTCTTTACTTCATTTGAACATTCTTGTTCTGAAATTCAGACTTTCTGTGAACAGGATTGTTATCCCTTCTTTTTCTGATGTCCTGGGGCATGTAGTGTTGTATTCCATCCTTTGACTTTCAGCCTATGAATTTCTTTATGAGTTAAGTGCATTTCTTGTATACAGCATATTGTTGGATTTTGCTTCCTAAGGCACTGTCAGTCCATTTCTTTTAATTGGTGAATTGATTCCATTTACATTGATGGTTATAATTGAGATTTATTGGCTTATGATTGACATGTTATTTACCTGCTTTTGTATACCCCTTTTTCGCCTGTGTTTACTTGTTTGCCCTATTTGGTGGGTTCTTTCTATTCTCATTCTTGGAGTTGCAGTTATTTGGTCCCTCTCTAGAATATTTTTAATAGTCTGTGTGGGGTTGGCTTTGTCATCATGAAATTCTTTAGTTGTTCTTTATAGTGGAAGTAATTTTCTTTTCCACCAAACTTGAAAGAGTTTTGCAGGGTATAGCTGTCTATGCTGGAATTTTTCTTATTGGAGGACTTGAAGTACTTTGCTCCATTCTCTTCTTGACTTGAATTTTGTGAAAAGAAATATGCCATCATTCTGTTGGGTTTACCTTTAAATGTGATCTGTTGAGTTTGTTTATTTCTTTGTTTTTCTCTAGCAGCTTTTAGCATATTGTTGTTGTCCTGGATTTCTGAGATCTTGATTGTTATATGTCTGGGTGTGTTTTTGATTGTGTTGATGTTATTTGGAGTTCTATATACTTCAGTTACTGAATGTCAGATTTTTTCCCCATATTTGGGAAATTTTCTGCTATTTCTTCTGTCCATATTCTTTTCATATCATTTGTAGTGATTCCTTCTTTCTCATTGATGCCTATTATTCTTCTGTTGTTCATCTTTGCATCATCTTGCAGATGTTCAATTATTTTCTCCTGCATCCTCGTTATTTTTAAGAGACCTTTTCTTACCTTTTCACTATCTGCAATAGTGTCTTCAATGTGTGAAACTCTATCTTCACTTTCATTCAAATGGTTTTGTCAGCTTGTGACTGAGGTTTTAATTTCCTGTATATCTCTTTTTTGATCTTTATTCTTTTGTTTTTTGAATCTGCTTCATGCATTCTATTTGTTTCCTACATTGCTCATCCAAAAAGTCCATCATTTTACTGTTCTCTTCTATTTTTTTATCATTATCTTCTTTGGAAGCACTTAGTAATTCTTTCATTATAGTTATCTTTTTTTTTTTTTTACTCCAGAGATTATTTCTGGTATGATTTCCTCTATATCTTTCTGCTGTTGTTTCTTTACTTCCAACACTATTATTTCAGAGATTTCAGGTGAGTGATTTCCAATTTCTTCCATGCTAGTGTCTCTTGCATTTGTTCTGAGTCTGCTCATTGCCTGAGAGTGCATTTTGATCCTTTTCTTTATTTTGTATAACACTGTCTTCTGACCCTTGATGAAGTGTTTAGGTGCACTTATTACCTGAGCACATACCAAATTTCTTATCCAGGAGAGATTATGTGGTTAAGTCGATTACCATTTTGCATTTACAGAACTACAATTAGGAACACTAATAATGGGTAGTGATATTTACCAGCTCACAAAGTTTTGTAACTAATCAGTTTGTATTTTATAACCTAAGAGCTAACATTATATCTGTGTAGCTAAAGAGATATTAAATTTTGAATTTGTATTTAAATTAGTTCCCCTAAATTCTTTCTGATCACTTCCACTTGATGTACATGGGGTCTTCCAGGCATCCTAGTACACCCTGGTTATCTGTTGCCCCTTCTTTCCCTCCAGAGAGAGAGAGAAAGAGAGAGAGAGAGAGAGAGAGAGAGAGAGAGAGAGAGAGAGAGAGAAGATAAGATGCTTTCATAGATCTGGGTCTAGCAAAATGTCTCATCTTACATGTCTGGGTCTAATTTTTGATCCAGTTGAACTCATCATATGTGCCTGTTTTGATCCAGATTTACTCATTGTATGGTTCTGGCTGTTGTGCTCAGTTTTTTTCCTGTTGCAGCCTGTGGAAGCAAATCTGTTGTGCCCCTCTGACAAAATATCTAGCTCCTGGATTAGCTGGGTGTGTCTGGCCCCTAGTCTCTCTGCAAGGAGTTCTGCTGCAGGGTTCCACATCAGACCTGTCTGATATAGGAGGTTTCTGTGAGTGTGTGGATGGGCCACACACACACTGGGTCTGACGTATGGCTGGAGAGTATTCAGTGAGCAGGCAGAAGATTGCTCACTTATCCTGAGCCTGGGCTCTGACTGGAGGGGATCCCAGAATTGACATATTTTAAACAACTATCATGTTGCTGTTGTAATATAAAATGTATGATGTATTTTTTATTACAAATAGAAGAGGAAAAAATTCCACTATTTCTTAGTGGGGAAGTGGCAAACTGTCAATTTTTTATGCTGCTCAATTACAGAATGAATCATTTTAAGAAGGTTGTACTTTCTTTTGTTGCATTATTAGATTATTATCTAATTAGAGGTGACCTTTTAATCAAATAATGTATTCACATCTTTCTCTTCTTAAAGTCAAGCTTGGATCTTAGCTTTGCAGATGATTTTACAACATCTGTCTTGCTTTCTGCAATTTCAAATTCATTTTATAGGGTCTAAAATTTTGTTTGTCCGTTGAATTTCTTTCTCTACCTTTCAACTCTCCACGTTTTGGGTTCCTTCTGCATCTCGCATCACGGAGCATTGTGGAAACGGTCAGAGGCCTTAACATTAGTGAAACTTGCTTTTCACTATGTCATGCGTTACTTTTTCCTATGTCATATTATACAGAGCACCGAACTCTTGAACTTAACAGATCTACAATTGTTTATCATTACTATCAACATTCTTAAACATGACTAAGCAAACTTATAAAGTGACTTTTGTTCATAAAAGCAATGTATGTGTAACTGTTGTTACTTTTAATACTATGCAGATATTGGAATTGTTATTTTTATATTTTGTTCTGATACATGTGGTTCTTTCAGGAGTATACCCTATTTTAACCAGGCTAATAGAAGATTTTCTAACTTTTTCAAATTGGGTGTTATAGGAAGAGCAAACAAAGCTCTATATTTTAGAACAATTTAAAAATTTGACTTAGGCAGAACTATCATGTTTGTATCTGCCTACTGCCTACTTATCATCTTTCTATCTGTTGAGATTTAGAGAAGGAAAACTTTTCATCTTCCCTCTAAGAATTTAATCATTGAGTTTGTGGAATAGACTAGCATGAGATAGATTAGCAAGAGAAAAAGCATACAAATTTATCATGTGTTCAGAGGCATCGCCTGTATGACTAGTGAATACTCCCATACCCAGTGAGGTCCAAAAATCTATGTGTCTAGAAAGGAATAGAGTTTTGGGCAACTTAAGGGAGTTCAGAGGACTTGGAGGAAGATGAGGGGGTGCTAGAGTAGAAAAATGATGCTGTGATGAAGTCTCTCCATATGTGGTATCCACCCGTATCCAGTCTCTTTCCTTGAGACAGGAGTTAATCTCCACTGTTCATTGAAGTTCCCAAGACTTGTGATGAAAGACTCACAATATCTGAATGTCTTTGGGAAAATCATCTTTAGAGAGAAGGGGGCGGTGTTCACATTACTGTTCCCCAAGCATCCTCATCCACAATGCTAAGTATTCTGAAGGATCATATTTTGAGCCACAGCCTCTGAGTTTTTTATTTCCTTACTTACATAGCTGAACATTCTATTTTTATCAAGCTACCTAATATTTCTGCTACAGTTTAGAGTCCAGCAACAAAAAGCATAGGTTAGGGAGGGATAACTGATGCTTCAAGTTAGGGATGAATATTTTTGAGTCATTTGTCAAGCCAAAAACTATCTTTTTCAAGGTACTGGATGAGCTCTGTGTGACCTACTAGTCAGCTAAATATATAGCATTCATTATTTTTGAAATGTGGATATCAAAATATTTACCTTGTACTGAAAGTTACAATTTTATGGATACCAAGTGAGATGGGATTTCAATTCACCATAGATAATTGCCTTTATGTGCTACTGAAGATGAAGACAAAAAGCAAAATATCTGTAATTTCAATATTTCCAATTAACTCATATTTGTCCATGGTTAGGACTAATAACAATTTTTCAATGTTTCAATAAACAGATATTTTAGCTTTCTCATACTTTTAAGCTTCATATGCTGCTGGAATAGCAAATCACTTTATTCAGGTTAAAAGAGTAGGATTATTTTTCCTAAATTTTCAATTCAATTTAAAATAATTCTTTGTGCCATAGGTTGCAAAATTAACATCAGTGAGAGAACAAAAATAGTCACAATCTACAAAGGCTTCTTTATTTTTAGTTCTGGTTTAAGATTATCATCTTAAATTATTTACACAGTTTATCCCAAGATTAGTGTTTAGTCCAACTTTATCTAGGATTTTTCAGTTTCTGCAAATAATCCCAGTTATACTGGCAAAGGGTGCTGGGTGAAAAACGACTGTATGGGAACACTTGAGAGAGATTTTAGTTTTACAAATATGGAGGTGAGAAAATCTCTGTTGTCCTTCACTCTGTCTTATTCCTGCCACTTAGATACAGTGAAATTTGTGTTTATGAACCACACAGTAGAATAGTGAAAACAAGTAGTGTCTTGCAATCCAGATGATCAGTAAAGGAGACTCCTCAGGAATGAAAAGTATGTTGGGGATGCTGACAAAAAGAGGAAGGGTAAATATGGGATTCATCCCAGGGTTTAGGAGACAATATCCAAATGCAGTAAAAAAAAGATAGAGACAGAGTGATAGACAATGAGAGAAACAGAGGCAAAGACAGACAGAGAGAGAGAGAGAGACAGAGAGAGACAGAGACAGAGACAGAGACAGAGAGAGATGGAGAGAGAGGGCAGGAGAGAGAGAGAGAAAAGGAGAGGAAAGAGAGAGACAAAGACAAAGAGAAAGACAGAAAGAGACAGAGATAGAGACAGAGAGACAGACACATTGAGACAGAGACAGACACAGGGAATCAGAGACAAAGACACAAAGAGAGACAAAGAAAGAGAGAAAGAGAAGAAACAAGGGAAGGAAGAGGAAGAAAGAGAGTTAGAAAAAGAAAGAATTCTCATCAGAGATGATGATGATGGTGATGATGGTGATGATGGTGATGAGATGATGATGATGATGATGATGATGATGATGATGATGATGATGATGATGATGGTGATGATTTTGGTCGTGGAGATTGAACTCACAGCCTTGCCCTTGTCAGGCAGGCACTTATGCTGTGGCGATATCCCTCCAACTCATCAGAGCATTAGAAAAGTAAATGACTCCAAGTGAAATTTTTAGAGTTTTGGATGGAAAGGTGATTTTTAAAATAAAATGATGCTGAAGAAACTGAAATAGTTTTCCCACATCTCCTATGAAACTCATAAACCTGTCCATGTATAAAAATGCAGCGATGGTACAAGGAAAATGCATGAATTGTGAAGTACAAAACCTGAACTACAGTTCTAGCAGCATTGCTCACTACTTCCATGGCCTTAGATACATAAGTTGTTCTCACTGCATTTTATTTGCTTTATCATAAAAAATTGCCTCCTAATAACTATGGGTTAAAGCTTAGTGGGTCATAGTATTAATGAGAAAGAAAAGCACATCCATCACCTTTTCATATAAATATTCAAACAGCCACATACCCTTCAGGAATAGTTCTACTTATCATTAATGTTTCTTGGTTTTTCATCATAATTGGATAGCATTACACATATATTAACCCATTTTATTCAAATATAGCTCCAGGGAGATAGGCACAAATAATGTCACATTTGCATATTATATTTGAATTTATGTAGTGCCAATTCATGATTTCATTATAGTCTTATTACCATCCAGTGAAATAGGAGAAATATTAATATGGTATTTTACAAGTGAAAATGCAAAGGTCAAATGTTTTAATTGAAGGATACATTCCAAGGCTACACCATAGCACATGAAGTCAAAATTTGTATAAATTATTTGACTCTCTGTCCAGTGTTTCTCTTTTTATGTGATGTACATGTATATTGAAAGATAAGTTTCTACTGGAGGTTCCACTATTTCTGTCACAAATAGGATTGACATGTGCTGGCCCCTGGGCATGCAGGCTTCTTAATTTCCAATACAATGTGATTTCTGACCACTGTCTAAGTGTGTAACCTTTCAGAAATGGAGGATACATTAGATTCTATATTTTAATTCTGGTAAAAGAGAACAGTATTAGGAAACTTACAACATTCTCTTAAAATATTGTAGTTTGAGAAAACCACCTACTGTAGCATTAATATAACAAGCATAGTAAACATAATCATTTCTTAATTGCTATTATGGTATTTCCATTAGGCAGGATGCTTTCAATAAACTGTAGGACACATGGAGATATATAAGAAGGAATTTACCACGAGAATTGGTTCATGTGATCATTTTAGATGGCAAAGTTCAGAACTTAAGAGTTCTGATGTGCAAGAGCAAGAGATGATGGGTGTTCACACTTTTTCTATTTTAAAAAGGAAAACAAAATAAATAGCAAGAACAAAGACAAAAGCAAAGCCACAGAGAACAATAAAATGGCACAGAGTTTCAAAACAAGAATAGAAAATTAACAATGTTTGCTATATTACATATTGTTATCATCAAATTTGCTGCTCAGATTGCCAAATACAGGCATGCAAGATTGATCAAGAAATTAAACAGTAACTCTTAAAAAGAGACAGTGTTAATTTACTTTTCCTCCTATTAATGCCCTCAAGGACTGCCTAATCCCTGACTACATTGGTAAGTGTAGATTTTTATTTTATTTCATCTATTGATTCAAATGCTGGCCTCTCCCTGAAATACCCTTTACTCACATGCCCAGAATAATGTCATATCAATTATGTTGGCATCACTTAGCACAGTCAAGTTGACACAAAAATCTTACCTTTACAGTGCCTGACTACATCACTTTTACAGGTGTTGTGACATTCTGAATGTCTTGGCATCTGCATATTCTGTGAGGGCTGCCAACATCATCCCGGATTCCCGACTGTATATCTGTTGACACTGGCATACAGACTTCCACAAGTGGAGACTATTTGGGTTTAAATATGACATGTTCTCCCAAAGGCTCATGTGTTGAAGGTTTAATCCTCAGTACAGCCAATGTTCAGATGTGGGCCAAGAGACTGAATGGCCTTTCTAACCTCATCAAGAGATTAAACCATTTGTAGCTGAATGGACCATGAGGAGGTAGAGACCAGTTGGAAGCAGTAGAAAGTGAATTTTGCCCTGGACCCTTCCTTCCTGGCTTGTCCCCCTCTATTCTTCCTGGCTAACAGAAAGCAAGCAGCTTTCCTCTACCAAGTCCTTCTGTCATGATGTTGCTGCCTTACGTAAAGCCAGCCATGGTTGAAACATTTAAAGTCAAGAGCCAAAGTAAGCCTTTTCTCTTTTAAACTCTTTGTCTGAGGTGTTTTGCCACAGTGTGGGGAGGATTCCAACACACTGAGCCAGTAATTCAAGTTCTGATATTAACTCCTGGTCTATAAGAAGTTTCTGAGTTTATTTTTTGCAAAATTATTTTTGTGGAAGTAACAAAAATCACATGTTTCTGGGCCCCAGTACATTCAGATCGTCACTATAATCCAACATACTTTGATATGTCTCTTTATGTTTGTTACCTACAGACCTGCTAATCTGAGTTTCTTCAATATGTAATTTGGGATAAGGAGGAAAGGGTCAGCCAGACCCGATCAGATTCTGACTGTGTCACCAAATAACTCTGTAATTTTGGGTATATTATTTATCTTTCCCTTAGTCCCTTGCTTGTAAAAATAAATTTTGTAATAATTTCTTCCATAAGAGATATCATATTAAGATTTAATTAGATGGTGAATGGAAAATTTATGTCATAAACACTAACAAAATGTTGCATGTCCCTTTTTTTCTCTATTGGTTATTGGGGAGACTACTTTTTTGTTTTCTTAAATTTCTGCATGTTTTTGTTGTTCCCACATCTCTTATATTTAGATAAAAAAGACTACCAGAACTTTCATCATCTTTAGTGTTTTAACAACAATGATTTATATTCATTGATAGATTGCTAAATATAAGGCACTGAAATAATTTAATTACTTTAGATTTAATTATATTATTAGCATTATTTTATTATATAACTAAGGCTTATGAAGTCAAATAAGTTCAAAAAGTTTATATCATGAACAGATCTGCAGAGGGAAGATGCTGAATGATCTCTCTGACATAAAAACCTGTGCTTCAATTACTTCTCCTAGCAGAAATGAGCATTATACTCCTCTCTGTCTCATCAAATTCTGGAGCCTGCAGAGAGACCCTTATGGCATTTATGGTCATATGCTCTGCACAGTGCCTTTATTTTAAGATAATAGCTAGGTAATAAAGTGGCTAAAGATTCAATATACAGAATTTTCTAGGTATAAATAGAGACACACAGAGTGAATTTAACATCTCCTTTTACCATATGAAAATTTTAATGATGAAAAATGCCTAATAGCTCATACCTGGGGTTTACTTCATCCTACATTTTGAGAAGTCATTTCTTAGCCATTTAGACACATTAATATAATGACATTAACTACAAACACAGGAACAGTCTCACAACAAATATGTCATGATGGTTTTTAGATGATATTCCTATATTGCTTGATTCCAATAATCGTTACAGATAGTGGAAAAGTTTCCTGTGTGTATGTGAAAATATGTTATTGTTCTCTAACATCCAAAACAATAGTAATTTGTTGTCTTTCTGTCATTACTCAATTTGATTCCAGATTAAGCAAACAAAGAGGTATCATACTTACTCTATAATTTGGGAGATGAAAACAGTTATATTTCAGCATAAAGAAAGCAAGACCAAGAAGAAACTTTATAACCAGAGATAATAGAAGAGGGAGCAGGGCGGGGGTTGAGGAGAAGGGGTGTAGTGAAGGAGTATAGGGGATGGGGAGAGTTAGTCAAAATTACATGCCTGCGTTTTCTTTGCAAATTTAAGCATGCCTTACTTTTCTTTCATTGCTGAGACTAAGTACCAATGCCCAAAATTAAAGAAAGAAAGACTTATCTACCTCATAGTCTGAGAAGGTTACTGTCCATAACCACCTGGCTCCAAGGCAGGGTGGCTTGGGAGAGGAGAAACAGTTCATGTTGGCAGGAGACAGTAGAACCAATAAGAGAAAAAGAGGAGCAGCAGCAGAGAGAGAACACTTTTTGCCTGCCTTATATTGTATCAAGGCTACCCACCCCTGGGCAGATGTATCACTCACATCCATAATCCTAGATTTGAACCATGAATCAATCACCAACTCTAGAAGCCTGTCCCATGACTGCATAATGCTTTGTTAGTAAAATCACTTTGAATCTTTAGAGTTAAATATCAAGACTCAATCACATATTATTCAGTGATATGTTAAGTTGTTCTTTGAATAAGGCTGTAATGTGTATTCTTTAAATTTTGTAAGCTACTGCTTTATTTATTTCTGCATGTATCCGTGATAATTTGTATGTAATATACATTTAGTAAATTTTTCCTTAATAAACATCAATACCTTTGACATAGGATTTTATTTATTTTCATAATAATCCTGTAGATATTATTACTACTTCATTCTTTATCAGATGAATTAAACAATGTGACTGAGACAGAGTTAATCAACGTCCTCCAACAGAAAATGGCAGGCAAGAACTTGAACCTATTATGTTCTCAAATTTCAAGAGCCCTTCTCTTTCTATCAGGTTGTAGCTCATCTCAGGAGAGAATGAGCTGACCTTCATAGCAATGCAATACAAAACTAAAATCTATATAAAAATCAGCCCTATATTTTCATTTTAGAATTTTATTGTGGAATTTCCAGATATCTTTAATTGTGTATTCTCATACAGACAGTTTGAAATAGTAATATGACTCATTTTACTTGTTGTCTCATCCTTTCCTGTCCATTTTCCAGTAAAGTTATAGAGACAGCTGTGCTAGCATAAGAACGGAATAGCTTTACAGGTTTGGCTTGGATGAGGTAGCCCTAGAAACTTAAGAGGAAAGTATTAAAGATGTACATCTAGCCATCTTTTTTGTTGTCCAATCAAAACAACATGTGAACTTTGCCACACATTCTTTTAAATTTTAGAAAAATATCTGAAATAATTATGACTTCTCATTTTATGCAAGCACAAAAGAATAACTTTCATTTAAATTTATAATTTAGGATAATAATTCAAGGTCCAATGTACTGTAATTGATTAATAAATGAAAGATTTTTTTTCCAAATATGTAGGCACCATTTAAGGAGTCAAATTTTATAGTTTGCAGATATCAAGAACATTGAAGCTCAGGGTCTTTATTTGCACTGATACAAGTTTCTTAAAGAAATAAAATAGAAAAATGTTTTTTTTTTATTATTTGCACAAATGCTTTGCAGAAACATTTCTGCAAGTAGGATGGGAGAAATTTTGCCCACAGCAAACAATATAATCATTGTGTCTTCTCATTGTTCCAGAATTTTTATTCAAAATTTCCTCCCAACAATTTTCTCTTTGCTATTTCCTCCTTAACCAGAAAGAGACAAACACACAGTTTTCTCTCATTTTGTTTTGGTACTTGTCCAGAATATCTTACTACAGTTGCTTTACAGTTCCAGGTAGCACAAATATTACCTTTTCAATTCCTTGTTTATGCTAGAACTCATATTGTAGTTTGTTTATTTATTTATTTATTTATTTATTTATTTATTTATAGTACTGGGGATTGAATTTAGGACCTTATGCTGGCCCAGCAAATGTTTATTATACTGATCTATCTCCCTGGTCAAAAAAAAATTTTTGGAGCAGACTTTTTTTAAATTTTATTTTATTTTTTTTAACTAGGGCTTGACCTAAGGTCCTTGCACTTGCCAGGGAAGTGCTTATTCTACTGAGCCATCTCCCCAGCGATAGTACCTTTAGAGAAGGGCTACTGAGGCTGGTTCATATTGAGCTGTTCTGTTAATACATCTATCGTCTCTGAAATTTCTATTTGTCCTAATTTCACACATGTGAGCATGCACGCGCACGTGCACACACACACACACACACACACACACAAATATGCAAAACTAATTGCCATAAAAGTAATCATGTAATAACACTTGCCATTTGAAAAGTACATACTAGAAATTGTCTGTATTACTTTCTGCTTGATTTTGAGCAAGGAATAATCTCTCTAAGCTCCAGATTCTTCCATTGTAAAATGAAGATTTATTCATTCATTTTAGAAACATTTACAAGTCTACAATGATCAATCACTGATAGCTACTTTATAATGATTTGAGACAAAGAGTAAGATAATGAATATTAGGATCTTTGTGCAATGCCTGCTCATTTTTATGCACTCTGTAAAAATTAATTGATGATTAGATATGGTATTGGTGCTTGTTGAAAAAAATAGAATATTGCAGGGATAGGAATTCTGGAGGAGGGAGATATTTATTCTGTACTCCCTGTAAAGTCCCAAGCTTTACTCTACCTGTTTTGTTCTCCTCGTGTCTGTTCTGGGCATAATGTCTGTCTTCATAAACAGTAGAACTGTTGATGCAGCATTAACATTTTTCACAATGTTTATGCCTGGTTACATTTGGGCAGCAGGAAAGGTGTACACAAGCCAGACTTGTAGAAGGGCGCGAGAGTCCTGTTTAGCTTCTGCAATGTTTGAACTAATGAATGGAACAAGTAGAGAAAATGGAAAAGTACTCTTGAGGAGGTTATGTTTTTAAAATTTTTTTTAAAGAGTACAAAATAGTTTTAAAACAGAAAAGTAACCAGGACTGGGAAGAAACAACCACCTAACATATCAATTCTGGTAGAAATAATTCTTTAACCTTCCATTTCTCATTAAATATTTATATAGAATTAAGTGATTAATTACCAAATAAGCATATGATTTCATAGAAGTAGGAAGCCTTAAATATCTCTCTTCCATAAAGAGTCTCTTAATAGCTAACACTTCAGATGGTTTTAATTGCTCAATTAAAAGCAGTGCAAATAAAAATATACATGACTTTCCCATCACAAGAACAGCATCAAAATCTTTTCATAATGCTGTCATCAAGAGGCAGATGTGGCATCTGGGGTTGGGATTCATTGCATAATATTTATGAGCTCCCAAAGTGGTAGGAATAAGAGACACTTGGAAAATGTCAAGTTCTGTCTACCTCAGAGACCTTTTGGAATGGGTATATTATTACATCTACTAGTCATTCTACAAATCCATCAGAAGAATGTTGATTACCACCAAAAGAAAAATAAAATGATAAACCACTAGGAAGAATGTATGCAATTTATTAATTATTGAAACTTTCCTACCAGTTTGGTTTGAAACTGTCTCACTGCTATTTGTTTCTCAGTAAAATTATGGACAAAAATAAAAACTAAAACAAAATAAAATAAAATACAAAATAAGAAACAGAAAACAATAAAAAGAAGTCATCTGAATTTTTTCTCAGTCAAGCACTAATATAAAAGGTCAAACATTTGTGTAATGTAAATGTGAAGTACAAGACCCCTAAAAGTACTTCCAGTAGGTCTCAAGACCAGGACAGATCTCTCTCTGTCTTTAAGAGCTAGGTTTGGGTGATTAAAAAGCCCGCTAGTGTACTGTGGGTGCCTGTTATGTCCCGATTCACTGTCTCTCATGTACTGAATGCATAGAAGTATTTTTGATGGAGCCATTAAGTGACACATCTAAGAAGCACCTAGGATTTCATTTTAGTCATAGGAATGTAAATGAAAAAAGAAAGATTGACCCATGCCCTTGCTGTCTTTATCTTAATCTATTCTTCCTGCAGCTTTAAATATTTGGAAGATATGGGAGCCCATGGCTGGGTATAGACAAAGACAGCACAGACTACAGCAGTGCAAAGTCTCCAAAGGACAAAGTAAAAGCAAAAGGAATGGTTGCTTGGCATACATGTGGCCCACCCTGGTGCATCAGGATGGTAAGGCTCCAAGTGTTCAGACCCAGACGCCTGGCAATGTCCTCTGCAGATGTGTCTTCCTTGCTCCCTGGACAGACAATTCGGGATCTTAGTGATAATGAAACCTTTCTTTCCAAAGATCTCAGGGATAAAATTTTTCTAAACACAGCTATCAATATTTTAGACTCTTCATTTCTGATTTAATTTCTATGTCTCAGCATCACAATCCTTTCCAGTTTACCCCGACCCTGAAATTATTGCTTGAGAAAATGTTTTGTGAATGGTTACAATCATGGCACCTTCAACTTTTCAAAACCTCACACAGTAATGCACTTTTAGCTCCAGAGATAAGATAAAACCAAACACTGCATTTCCTTTTGAAATACATTTTTCAGTTTATTTTATCTAAAGAGGGAAAAATTGTTGCTATTAGTGTCAGGAAATAAAATAGAATTGAAAACTTTTATTTTTGCTTATTTTCAAGTAAAGTGTAAGGATGGCAGAGTTTCCCTCTGACAGTAACCCTGTGATTGGCTTTATACAGATTCATTTCATGCTGGGTTTCTGACAGTTTGACAGATTCTGTATCTTGCTTGAAAATCTGAACCTGTGGAGAACCTTTTGATGGTGCAGTTAAAGTCTTTCTCTAGGGAACAGCATTCATTTCAAGCCAGCTCCTTGCATAGGGGTGTGTGTGTGTGTGTGTGTGTGTGTGTGTGAGAGAGAGAGAGAGAGAGAGAGAGAGAGAGAGAGAGAATGTGTGTGTGTGTGTGTGTGTGTGTGTGTATCACAGGTGTTTCCCCAACATGACTGAGCCAGTCACACATGTGTGCCATTGTTCTGAGGACTCCAGATGGTAGCAGGTTTCCTGGCATTCTGGAGGAAAACTGGGTGACAGTCTGAAGAAAGAGGGACAAGTCATTAGGAAACCAGGTCATCTAGAGGGCATTGTCATTCAAAGTCAAGCATGACTATCACAAATGTCAAGCTCAGCTTGTCCCCAGGCTTGTTAGGTTGATGTATACACATTTTTCAGAAAACTGTGGATGGTTAGGTACTGCAAAGTTTATTTTATAATGAAACTTTAGAGGAGAAATCAAAGAAAAAGGGACAGGGTACCCAGCAATGATCTTTTCTTGTCTGTTCTGATCATGCTGTACTAAAATAAATTATTTTCTTATTTCTAAGCTACACTGATAACTCTTTTGAACAGGTACTTATTTAATTAGTCTATGTATAATAATTCTAGTAAAGAGTAGAGAGCTATGATATCCTTAATTTACTGCTGCAGAAATATGAGAAAACAAATGGTATGATTGAAGATAGGTGGGAAACTAAATAATATTTGATAATTTGTATGGAGATAGTTTGCTAAAAAATGTTAAGTTGAATAATTTTCTCATATGAAAATGGATTTTAGCATAATTAAAGATTTAATTGCTATACCATGGCATTGAAACACAGAGACAAAGAAAGATCAAATTTTATTTTGTACTTCAGAAAGTGTTTATGATTTTGTCTATATTATAATATTGACAAAAACTATAGGAGAAAATATAATAACTTTGTAAAAGTAAAAATTAAAGGTTAAAATTCTGCCATAAAAAATATAGTATAAAGCAAAGTAATACTATGCACACAAAAGATCAAAGATTAATAGCCTCAATTTATGAAGATTCATAGATTAATAAGTAAAACAAATACCCTGATAAAAGGCATATAAGATACTTTTCAAAGGAGAAATATAAATAGTAGTGATATTTTTAAAAATTATGTCATTTTGCAAGTATGATTACTAGAGAAATCAAAACACACAATTTTAACTAAAAATGTATTGTACATTATTGAATAGAAGCTGGCATTTAGTGATAGTGAGTCAAAATGATGTGATCTACGCAACATTTCACTTAAGAAACCTACCTTTTCAGAAGGCGCTGATCCGCTGTATCAGTTAGGAATGAAACTCTGCAGAGAAAAGCTAAAGTAGCAGTCACTTAACTTTGGTGGCTTGTTTGCTCACATAATAAAAACATGAAACTAAGAACCTCCAAGGATAGTGTGCAGTTTCATGAAGTCATAATTACACACAAGCTCTCTCCTACCCCCCAAAACACAGTTATTTCTAGATTACTGGTCATTGGCTAAAGGTAATTAGTGAAACTGCAGCCTGTGCTTTTAATCTCCTAGTCACATCCAAGTACTGAAGGCAAAAGAGAAAGATATTTTCAAGACAAGACTTCCATTAGAGATTTTTTCCTGACTATATGATTCTGTGAGAGCTATTCCATGTACCAGTCTGTATTTGTGCAAATACATTCCTGGCAGCCATGTATTTGTAGGGATATCAGAAAAAAATCGAATTATGTAGGTAATCAGAAGTCTCTGGGACAGTTTCAAAAGTTTATACATACATAACCATTCAATACCTTATTGTTACTTAAGAAATTAATCTTTAACAACTCCCAGCCAGCTGTGCGAATGTTTAGGGAAGCTGAGGTAGGAGAATCACTTGGCCCTGGAGATCAAAGCTATTCTGGACAAAATAGAAAGGCTCTGTATCCAGAAAACTAAATGGATAAAAAAATTCTACCTTAAAAATCCTGTTTAGGAAAGAAAAAGAACTCTCAAAAGCATTTGAAAAATATGATGTTAGTATGTTTATCAGAACAATATTTAGCAATACACTAAGCTAGAAACAATGTAGCTGGTCAGTACTAGTGACATGGTTAGGTCATGTCTACAATATGTGTATGTAAATAAAGGCTTATAATATTTTAGCAAATAAAGTTATCAACCAAACTGTATAATATTGTGAGGGAAAAGCACTCATATCTCTCCAGTTACAGTTATTTATATATATACAGGTTAGTTCTTATAAAATGTTAATGCTTATGGTTGATTTGTGAGATTGTAGTAGTTATTATTTGCTCATCTTGCTTACTTACATTTTCCAAATATTAAACAGCATTTGAATTGTTTTGATGTCAAAACGTATGATAATATACTGAATAAAAGCTAATCAATATTTATGATCAGTTCATTGTTAGACACTGGTTAGAATGTAAATGAGCCGTTTTTTGTGGAAACTTATTTGACAACAGTTACCTATATCATTTACCTCATGCCTCTTACCTCAGTGACAAACTGTTCCTCTCTTCCTTAGTGACACAATACTGATGATGACAGGATCACTTTTACCCTGTCAAATGACCCAACATGTTCTAAACATCAAACACTTTTTTTTTTCTATTTTGAGACAGTATCCTGCTATATAGTGTGGGCTGCCCCTGAACTCCCTATGTTGTCCAGGTTGGCCTCAAACTTGTCCCAATGTTCCTGCTTCAACCTCTGGAGTGTTATAATTACAGACATATGCCACCATGACTGGCTAAATATGAAAAATTTTATGTATAATTTGCCTTTCTATTGTTAAGTAATCATATTTGGCATTATATTATACTTATATGTTAAACATTTTTGACATGAAAAATACATTTTGTTGAACCATGAATGGAAAAGTAAAGTACACTGGGCATGGTGGCACACACTTGTAACCCAGAATTTAGGAAGCAGAGCAGGGATCGTTGTGAGTTTGAGGCCAGCCTTGGCCACATAGCAAGCACTAGGATTACAGGCACATGCCACCACACCCAGTCTCAGTCACCCTCTCAGCTTGCCCTGGAAGTGGAGCCAGCATGGCATGTCGGGTATCAAACTTCAGTTGCTGGGCCTGCCTAAGCAGGTGTTTTGGTCTGCTAAGCAATCTGGCTGGCTAAGTTTTACATTTTTTTTATGTATTTTGGATAGCAGCTTTTTATCAGATATTTTTGAAAAGTATATCTCAGTCTGTGGCTTGTCTATATTCTTTTGACAATGTTTCTTTCAAAGCAGAAGTGTGTAATTTTATGAAAATTAAACTCACAAATTATTTATTTTTGAGTTGTGTTTTTTATTTCATACATGAAATGTCATTAACAAAACCAAAACCCAAAATTTTCTTGTACTGATTTTATTTTATTCTGCTTTGTGTATACAAAACATCTGAGGTTGGGTACTTTATATAGAAAAGAGGTTTATTTGGCTCACAGTTGGAGAAGGGTCGAGAGCAAAGTACCAGCATCCAGGTGGTTTTGTGGGTGTCCCATGAGGCATGCCAGCGCTAGAGTGCTGAACATGCAGGAGAGATCTCACAATGAGCCAGAAGGTCACATGCTGAACAGGGGCTAATTCAGCCCTCATAATGAAAACCCATTTTCACATGAATTAACTCACCTGCTGAAAGCCAATGGATTCCAAGAGAATAACATCCGAACACGAGGGTGGAGTCCTGTGATCTTAGTACTTGTCACTCTGGCCAACTTCATAATGCTTCATCAAGGCCCTATGACCACTGGAGTACAAGCTTCTGGAAAGGAGCCCCCTGCCACATAAAGAATCTTCTTCAAATTGTAATAGGTATAGGATGAGCTTTCCACATTTACATTTTCACATTTAATTACAAGATTAATTTGAATTAATAAAAGAGTTAATATAGTATAATTCATATGTCTAGATTCTTCTTCTTTCTATATTTATTTTTTTTTGCCTGGAGATGTCCATTTGTTCTAGCAATATTTGTTGAGAAGACAGTTTTTATACTTTTATGTTTTTCTTTTTTTTCCATAATTTTATTGAGAAACAAATAACAGTGAGACCATTTCAAACCAAATTGGTAGGACAGTTTCAATAATTAACACATTGCATACATTCTTCC
>NW_004524590.1:14624510-14636453 GCF_000260255.1 Octodon degus
TCGTGCTTGCCACACAAGCACTGTAACACTGACCTGAACTCCCAGCTCCAGAGAAATACTTGTTAGAGGCAATATTTATTTTATTTTATTTTATTCAAACCAAACTGGTAGGGCAGTTTCAATAATTAACACATTGCATACATTCTTCCTAGTGGTTAATTGCTGTACAAGATGCAGACATGATATCCTATTTACAAACAACATTAGAACAAATGTCTCTATTCATTAAGAGAATGTAACTATATATCTATCCTAACCACTTTGAATACAAAGATACAAAATGGACATTCATTGTATCCCCTTTATTGTTAAGTTCTGTTATTTGAATATTATAGGTGTGTTAACTCAGCAAAATATTCCAAAAGAGTCCAGTAGTCCATAATAGTATTGGGGTTATAACTTAACTGGCAATGTCGGAAATTGTTGACCTGAGTCCCCGACAGCTCAACATAACAGCATGGCTTTACTTCTTATAATCCGTTTTTATACTTTTCTGCTGGATGGTTAAGACCAAGGTAAAGCAGGACCTATGCAACAAGAGTTGTAGCTTTTGGACCTGATCAGTGAAATCCCCTCAGGATTTATCCTGAGATCCTGTACCTCAGACTGTAGAACCTTGGTCAGTGCAGCCATGTGGATGAGTCACGGCCATTGCTTGGCCAATGTTTTCTCTGTGAAAGGCTGAAAGAATGTTTTCTTTCCACGTGACTCTCCTTAGGCACACTCTACATCATTGATCACTTTCTTTTTGGCCCCATAATCTCCTTGATCAGAAAATTTGGGACACTACCGAGTTACATGATGTTACAGTACAAGTTCTTATATGTCCTGAGTCTTAATTGACCTTGGAAGGCTATGGCCAAAATGTTGGCTTTCCTTGTGGCTCTCCTTTTTCTCTAATTTTGTTATGCAAACTTAGGTTGTTAACCATCCTGAGGAAAAGCTTATCGTTATTACCATACAATTTAGGCTGTTAAGCTTAACCTCACTATTTGTCTGAATATCAAACATCTTAGGCATAACATGGAACAGGTATTTTTCATCAAGTACTGATATGTTGAACTATAAGGCCCTATAGAATATGATGAAAAAACATTGAAAAATTAGAATATATTTTTAAAAATAGGCATAAAGAATTATATACTTCTTATGTTTACACGTAAGTCCAAAAATCTCACCATATACAACCTTGAAGCAGGACAGTCCCACAATATTCCTTTTCATGTCTCTTGACTTCATTCACCACCCTTTTCTTTTTAAACAAACATGTACCAGAGAGACAGCACAGAAGCAACTGGCATGTAATGACAAGCAGCACATATTCAGAAGACCAGAATGGCAGGCACTCCAAGCATGAAACTACTATTACAGATTACCATCTGCAATGCAGTTGCTTATTTGACAGGTATCAGTATATATATTTAGTCAGGGTGAGAATCTTTCCAATTAACTGCTATTTCAAAAATCTTTTGAAGATTCTCAGGATCATTGCCTTACCCATCTTCTACATATAACTGTATGGCTTGACATTGTCATGTTTCCTAGCTCTTCTCCTTTTCTTCTCTTGATTAGTTAGTCCTTGAGATCCTGCTTTCCTTTTATTTGTACTATACCTTTCTATTTGTATTTCTTCTTTTGAGTTCTTATACTAGGGAAACTATATGATATTTACACATGTGTGTCTGGTTTATTTCACTTATGAGTATATGTTCAAGTGGCATCCACTTCAATATAAAGGCTTCGAGTTTATCATTCTTCATACCTGAGTAATACTCCATTGTGTAAAAATACCTCATCTTTTTCAACCATTCCTCAGGTGATGGGCCTTGGTTGTTCACAAGATTTGGCTATCACAAACTCTGCTGCTATAAACACAGGCACACCTATATCCCTATGATATGATGTTTTCAGATTCTCCGGAAAAATTTCCAGTAGAAGAATAGCTGGTTTAAATGGGATTTCCAGTCCTACTTTTCTAAGGAGTCTGCACACTGATTTCCATAATGGTTGCACCAATCTACATTCCAACCAGCAGTGAAGAAGGGTTCCTTTTTCCCCACAGCCTCTCCAACATTTGTTTTTGGGTGATTTCTTTATGATAGCCATTCTTTCTGGGGTGAGATGATATCTCAATGTGGTTTTAATTTGCATTTCGTGGATGCTAGTGATGTGGAGCATTTTTTTTTTTTTTTGTATATTTATTCGCTTCTTATTTTCATCCTCTGAGAAGCATGTGTTCATCTCAGATGCCCATTTCTGGATTGGGTCATTAAATTTTGGAGCCCTAGTGTATTTTAGTTTTTCATAAATCTAGAGAGCAGATCTTTGTCTAAGTACTTATTTGTCATGATTTTTTCCAATTTGTGGGTTGCCTTTTCACTTTATTGGTAATTTCTTTTGACATGAAAAAAGCTTCTCAGTAAGAGAAGATCCCAGGTGTTAATTCTTTCAACTGTTTCCCTTGCGATTTGATATCTGTCCATGAACTCTTTGCCTACCCCTATGTCTTCAAGAGTTCCTCCTACTTTCTCTTCCAGGAGATTTAGTGTCTCTGCTTTAATGTTTAGATCTTTAATCCATTTTGACTTTAGTTTAGTGCACGGTGATAGACCTGGGTCAAGTTTTATTTTTCGGCATACAAAGAGCCAGCTTTTGCAGCACCAGTTGTTAAAGAGGCTATCTTTCTTCCAGTGAATATGTTTGGCCCCTTTGTCAAAGATAAGGTATTTGAGTATGTTCATAGGGGCTTTAGCAGAGAAGACACTTTTTATGTAACAACATTGCCTTTGTTCCTCTGCCAATGATTAGGTGACTTTATTAATGTGGATGTATTTCTGCATTTTCTCTATTCATCAATTTATTCTTTCAATGAGATAGCATCAGGGCCTTTATTTCTTCACTTAATAGTACGCATTGAAGTATCTTGGGGTCTGTCCTCTGATTTTGTGTTATCCAGACCTGGTCTGATGTTCTACGGGCAACCTTCCAGCATCTGTGTGGTACTATGTAAATTGCTTGTCATGTGTGAACTCTATAATCAAAAAGCTAGACACAGCGTCACACTGATTTAAATTTAAGTTTCACAAAACATGCCCTGAGTGATAATTGTGAACTTTTCTGCAATGCCATCAGAAAGCACATATTATCTGTTTATTCTATCATTAATAGTTATAATAATCAATGCTTAATTAGAGTAGCTGGAAGCCAAAGCCCTTAATTATACATGCATATTCCTTTCTGGCAAATATTTTTCTATCTTTCTATATTTTATTGCTTATTATGAATCTTGTATTCTCCATACAAATTCTAGAGTCAACTTGTGAATACTGACACTGTAACTTGCTGGGAAATTTCTTTATAGTCCATGAAATCAATAAATCTTATTGGGAAGAACTGATGTTTTAAAACTGTTACTATTTTCTATCCATGAACATGGAATATATCTCCATTTATATAATATTATTTGATATCTTTCATCAGAATTTTGTAGTTTACTTGTATGGAATTTGTGAGTACTCCTATTTTGTTAAACCTATATTTAAATATTGTATTTTAGAGTCAGCATTAAGCAACCTATTGATTTTGTATCACACTGTATGAATTGAAATTTTTTAATATAAAAGAATGCTTTGCCGGGGAGATGGCTCAGTAGGATAAGCGCTTGACAAGCAAATGCAAGGCTCTGAGTTCAATCCCCGGTTCTGAGAAAAAAAAAAAAAAAAAAGAATGCTTTGATTGTAACATTAATCCAAAGAGTAGTCATGTATCCAAACTCAGAGTGACAGAGAGAGAGAGAGAGAGAGAGAGAGAGAGAGAGAGAGAGAGAGAGAGAGAAATAAATTGCCATTTCCAATGCCAGTGATCCAATCTACTTTGAAAATTTGGAAATTAAAGAGAGAAGATAAAACGTACATTCTATTTTTTAATTATAAACTATTTTATCTAACAAAGTAAATCTTTGATATAGGAAATTTTTTATTTTAGATAAGAATAACAGGTAATAAATGATTAATGAATGCAATGAATAATCACCACTCTCCAACACCTAAGGAGAATATCAACTCAGACAAGAATTTTATGTTGTTATCAAGGCTGTTAGTCTTGTGCTTGATGAGAAAACAAAAAATTATGTGTTTACATCAAATTTATTACATATTTATTTTTTATTTGCCAGAAAGGAATATGCATGTACAATTAAGGGCTTTGGCTTCCAGCTACTCTAATTAAGCACTGATTATTATAACTATTCATGATAGAATAAACAGATAATATGTGCTTTCTGATGGCATCGCAGAAAAGTTCACAATTATCACTCAGGGCATGTTTTGTGAAACTTAACTTTAAATCAGTGTGACGCTGTGTCTAGCTTTTTGATTATCGAATTCACATATGGCAGGCAATTTACATAGTAGCACACAGATGCTGGAAGGTTGTAGAACATCAGACCAGGTCTGGGTAAGAAATGAGTCATGGAATGTAACTTCGTAGTGATGCTGGACACGGAGGCTCACAGGTGTAATCCTAGCCCTTGGGAGATAGAGGCAGGAGGTTTGCAATTAGTTTGAGACTAGTGAATTCAAGGACACCATAAACTATTTAGCAAGACCCTGTTTATTTCTTCTTTTAAGTATAGAAGAAAAGTAATTTACTAGATAAAAGCAAATGAGGAACAATGAAAATAACATAAACTATCTGCCTCTGGAATGTATTCTTTCAAAACAGGTGCATTGTAAAGAATATTTTGGAAAGGGCCTTCTAGATAACTCAGTGGACCATGCATCTGTTTAGGCAAGCACAGGAACACAGGCCTGATCCCAGGCACCACATGAGGGCCCCGCCCTGGCATGCTGAGCCTAGCATGGTGGTACACACCTGTATTCTCAGTACTGGGGAGGCTGAAAACACTTCAGCCTCACTTCAAGTCTGAGCTGTGTTGTGAGACCCTGTGCAAGGGGAATAAAAAATGTTCTGGAGACATTTATTAAAATTATGTATAATGTAGTATAACATAAAAAGTATATTATCATGGAAGATGGTGATTATGAAGTGCAGAAAACTTATTTTGAAATGTAATACATATAGTATAATTTAATTTTGATTGAAATATATATTTGCATACAAATTTAAATCCTCAGGGTTGTATACCAAGAGGCAAGAAAAAAAATGCTCTTTTTGAAATGAGAAATAAGGAGTTGCTTTTCTTTTCTTTCTATTTTCTTTCCTTTCTTAGATCTGAGGATTCAAAGTTTGGTAAATTTTGTTAGAAAATATTATTTTACTAAAACCAAGATATTATGTTTATATATCACCTTACTCTATCAAGGGACCATTTTGATTATTCAAAATGTTGGCCTAGTATATGCTATGGTGGGCAATATGTAGATTTCTTTTAGGTGAATATATTAAGAGGGGATTTTGACATATGTGAAATTACTTCACATTTAACAAACTAAACAAAATCCAAAAACAGTCCAAGAGTCTGAGATGGCTCCAAATGAACTTTCTTTACAGATCCACCAAAGAATTCGGGGTTCTTGATGCATTTTTTTTTTTGTGAACATACAGTCAGGGTCCAGAAGTAATTCTACTTCTATCTTGACTTTGAAGACTGAACTATCAGCAAGGTAAATCCTGATACTCTTGGAGTGGTGCCAGATCATGAAAAATTCAGGATGGAACCATCTCATCCATCTCCTCAATCTCGTTAACACTTTAGGTTTCTTTTTATGACTCAGCATCTGGATCACTTTGCATTAATGGGAAGGAAATATCTCAACATTTTTATTACCAAAGCAATAGAAAAGAAATGCAGTCATTGACTTCTCTTTGAGTTCTTTCTGTCAATCTGCTTGTATGATTTTATTACTTTCTTTAATTTAATTTGCTTTTCAAAAGTTTATTAATTTTACATGAAGCACAAGTTGACAGCAATATATTATTTTATCTATCAGTATAAATAAAATATCTCGGGGCTGGGAAGATGGCTCAGAAGAATAAGTGCTTGCCTGGCAAGCACAAGGGCCTGAGTTCAATCCCCGGTTCTGCCAAAAAAGCAAAACAAAACTAACTAAATAAATGAATAAATAAAATATCTCAAAACTTAACTGCATGGTCAGTCAGCACCACATCTATTTGCCTATTGAAAGACATCCATTCTGAAGGCTGCATTTTCCAAACTAACAGGAAACTGTCATAAATAATAAATATGTACTAAGAGTAACCTTTGAGTTCTTCCTCTAAAATGAAAGACATTTGTCAGGTTCCCATTCAGCCAGAATCCTATGTCCTAAAGTTTTCTTTCTGGAGGAAAATGTTCTCAGTAGCATTTTCATGGCTTGATCCTATAGTGACTTCCCAAGTAAAATGCCATTTCCCAAGTTTATGAACCATCTGTCATATTGGCAAAGGCTTTAACCTTCATTTGGAGGAGGCTTTACACTTGTAAGGAAAGGGAATAAATGTTAATGTGCATGAAATGCTATACATATATATGTATATGATTTTAATCTTATTTATTAATTTGTCATTGTGTGTGAACTTCTATCTTATTTTCAGGATATTATTAGAGTTTTCATAAGATATTTATGTACAATAACATTGTCAACATATTCTTACTGTGACTTTTAAACCAAATTCTCAACTTAGAATTTTTATAACATTATAAATTAAAAATCAAACACTGTTGATCATTTGGTAGTTAAATGAACCTTGGCAACTCCATAGCAAGGCAATGTAAGCACTGAAATAATGAAGTAGCAGTTCATCTGTATTTCATTTGGGAGTGAGTTTTGGTCCCCAGAGGCCCTAAGCCATGTCGGAAACAGGGTTGTCATAGGTGAAGAAGGGAGCACCTGGTACTGTTATCTGGTGGTTAGAGCTCAAGAATGCTTCTAGGCATCGCATAATGCACAGGGTTACATAAAATTGATAAATTATACAGACAGAGAAAAGACATCACTTACACATTTAGGTAAATAAAAGCATTTTATAAGACCTCAAATTAAATATTTGTAATCAGAACAAATCTATATTCTTTCTGATGATAAAACTGAGACACTCTAGATATTAGGTATTTTGTATATTGGTTGTTATTAAATTCCTGTCACATCCATGAGTGTGGTTAGTAATTAACTATATATAAAGAAACTGAAAGGTAGCAAATTTAAAAATATGACTTAGGTACATAAAATGATAAATCGAACTTGTACCTACACAAATGGAAGAGATTACACAAAAAGCCTAAAACATTTATGTCAGAAGGAAGAGTTAGAGGAAAAATTAGATGTTTATTAGTGTATCAAATAAGCCCATCATTTCTAAATAAGATAATACTTGGTGATGTTTTGTAAAAATTAGGAAAATAAGTTATCAAGATGATACATGGAACTTTCACAATATATGTAATTTATCATCGCAGCATTTCACAGAGAAATATAAAATAACAGCATACTGAGAAATTTTAATACATCTCACTATAAACAAATGAATCAAACAACTATTCCTCAAGAGATGGAAGTTATGGTTAACTGTCATGCTTGTAAAACACAATAAAATTCATGTAATATAATGATTATTTGCCTTAAGAAATGGTATAGGACAGGCCACGCAGCAGTTAGCAGACACCTGGTGATTCCCAGAGCAGATTATGTGCATTGAAGTTGTTTCTCCCACTGCATCCCAATCATCCCATAACAATGGGATGGACCTGTCGCGCAGGCGCCTGAGCAACACGCAGAGCCTTCCCTGTGCACACATGAGCCAGATGGCCCCAGTGAAGGTCTGATAAAGTTAACATACACACAACAGAGACGTTCACATTAATTGTGCAAAAATATGTCAAATATAAGCTTTTACCTTTCAGTAAAGCTGTTTGTATCATTGAAAACTCGTGTGTGTGTGTGTGTGTGTGTGTGTGTTAAGATAGAAGATGTTAATGTATGCATTGTTCTTTCTAAACTAAAACCTCACTATTCATGTTTAATTGCAGGGTTATCATTTTGTCATAAATAACTGGACAGTGGTTTGCAGTTTGGGTACTGGTCTCTGAAAGGTTCAACACCATTGTTCTATGAAACAAAATGGAGAAAGCAGTACTCAGTGGTGTTTATTTACTCCTCATTGTTGCCCTGCAGCACTCCCAGGGGTATTAAATTAACTCTCATTTCCTAGTGAAACTGCATCTCATCAATTGCTTATTACTCCTCAATTATGCTGACTTATCAATTACACATTATTCACTAAGGTTGCTTAATTAATAATATCCATGACAAGATTCAGGAGTTTGATGTGGCACCAAGTAAACAACTCAGGATACTTATTTATACTCCAGACTGAATGCTGCTAGACTTGCCTTATGTTGGTCTATTAAGGAGAATTGATCCAAAGAACAAATCTTCAAGTATCCTTAAGGCTGGAGGAAAACTACAGATTAGCTGTTAATCTTGTCATAGGTGTTTAACTGCATGCAAAAGGAAAAGAAGAAGTTCACTGCCACTCATCCATCCTTTGTTATTTTCTATAGCTTCTTGGACATTTGCCTACAGTCTTCTCCCCTACATCTGGTCCTTGTTAATTTGCTTCCTCTGCTGTCTTTGTTGATAGGATTAAGTGAAGAAGCAGAGAAACATCCCCTTATTGATCCTGCCATATGTAAATATAATTATATCAATACTTTGGGTACAAACATGTTTTAAATCACAGGAGAAAAACTGCAATAAATATTGGTTTATATTCCTATAAGTCAATTTTATAATAAAGTTAAATAAGCATATACATATGTTTTCATTTTTACACTGGGGAAATCATGACTTTTTTTTTTAATACCAAGGAAAGGGTTTCTTGGTACAAGAGATGACAAAAGTGGTTTTGTGGACTGGACATTTGTTAGTATAGAACTATTTCCCTATTTCAGAACCATTTACAATACGAATTTTGTATGAACATTAAATACAGAAAATAGGGATATGCTTCAAAAGTGTACTAATTGTTTAATAAACTATATTCCAAAATAAAAATAGTTATAGTAAACAATAAAATATATTTTTGAATAAATTACAATATAATGCAAGCAATAGTGTACTTGCACCATCAGAAGTGTATATTATGGAATATCTGCAATATGTTTGGTTACAGAACACGTCTGGCTTTTAATGTCTAAGTTTTCTAAAATTTACATAATTTATGCAGGCAAACATAGATTTATGTCCCAGGTTCTTGACGTAATATTTTAAAACACTAAGAAGTTCCAGAAGATTTGAGTAGGAGTTCATATGTAATGGAAAGAAAGACAGGGAGGACCATCTCTAGGAATTCTGAAGAGACTATCCAGAAAGGGAGTGTGGTATGAGATATCAATGGGGCTGAAGAGACAGCACAGCATCGCTCTATCATGAGACGTCGTTCTTTACCTCGTGTGCCTGGAAACCCTTTCTTTGGTACTAAACAGCAACAACAACAAATTAACTGGTGTTTTGTCCAGTGTTAAAATGAATCCTCATCATGTGTTGAAAAAAACTATAAAGATGAAAATTAGTGGAATTTTTTAAATGAAGGAGAATAAACATTTAAGAAAATTCCTTCACATTAATCAGTACTTATTTCAATGAAATCTTATATGCACTGTGTAAAAAAAAGCATTTTTATTTCTTATATAAGCTTCCTCCATCATGTAATTTGTTTTTCATTTTTATACACTACTCTATTCTTAATGTTATTTGATCCATATATTTATAGTGAAAATATATTAAAATGCCCTAGTATAACACTTGTCTTTTTAATTTATCCTTGAATTGTGGTTATAATATAGTGTGATTTAAATAATCATAAAATTATGAAACTTTCATGTATCTTTTCAGTAAATCAAGTGTTGTTTTTTACACAAAGATTATTTATCAGCCTTATGGAAGCTTTCATCTCTCATTCCCATTCTTTCTGATATTAATATTACTATCCCAAATTTTTTTCAGTACTAGGGAATCAAACTCAAGACTGTGTGCTTGGGGGCTGGGGAGATGGTTCAGTAGAATAAGTGCTTGCCTGGAAAGCACAAGGGTCTGAGTTCAATCCCCAGTTCCACAAAAAAAAAAAAAAAGACAGTGTGCTTGTTAGGCAGGTGCTTAAGCTGCTGAGCTATCTCCCTGGCCCTACATGGACATTCAGAGTTTGATTGTCTCTGTACAAAAAGAATTAAACTACAAAGAGATGAAGATAAAAATATTAAGAATGCATGACCCAAACATATGAACCTGAATAAAAAGACAGATTGGAATGATTAAAGGAATGAGCCAAATCCAGACAGTACTCTTAATGGACTAAGGCAAGAATTGTAACCAATTGAGTCTTAGACCTGAATTTTCATGGAAGTTTTCCATAAATCTTCTATTTTTATAACTGATAGGTTTTCTCCTACTTTGTTTAAATTAGTAATCCAAAAGCAAGTTTTATTTGCAAATGTACAAACTCCTCTAGTTTTGCCTGTATAAGGAAATGAAAGACATCAACATTCTGAAGGACAGTCTCAGTTAATATATTCAAAGATTTTTGTTTTGTCACTACAGCTGCCACTATGACCTTTCAGCTTGTTAAAATACAATAGTGAGATTTAGTAGTAATCTTTCCAACAGAGCAAACCTCTGAACAAAACAGCAACAAAAAAACAGAAAACATAAAAACACTGTCTAATGACTATGTATCTTATACCTGTCCTCTCTGTTGTGGACCAGAAGTTCTTTTATAGTATCTTTCTCCAGACAATACAAACACATGAAATTAGTTTTTATCACAAGGGTGAAAAAGCTGAGTAGCTAGAATACATATATTACTATTTTGGTTTATAAGCACACCTACACTTGTAAATAAATCATTGCCTTGTAGCTGCTTGAGAGTGCATTAGAATACCATATTGGTAATATATTGTGAAAGGCTAAAGGGTACATTTTTGGAAAAGCTAGTGAGTTTTGGAATCAGAAATTTTTATGGCTATAAGTTATAGGCATAGCTAGAGATTGCCTTCAGGGTCTAATGCAATGTTTGTAAGCCCCTTTTTATATCTATCACAATTATTGGTTTAATGTCACTATTTCTCTCTCTCTCTCTCTCTCTCTCTCTCTCTATATATATATATATATATATATATATATATAATAAATTAATTCTATGTGTGGTAAGTTACCTATATATGGTATCTATAAATTATATATGCATGCTAAATTTATATCGATATAGATAGATATAGATATAGATATAGATATAGATATAGATATAGATATAGATATAGATATAGATATAGATATATGTATGGTAAGTCACCTACTACTCAGGGTTAACATTTGGGACCATGTGATAACTTCTTAGTTCCTCTACAGCCTTTTGGTTGACTGATTTTTGTCATCTGCCAGGATGGGTCATTGTCTTGCTTGACCGTATAGCTTTCCTTGGAAGTATGGAGATATTTCCCTCTTCGGTGACACCCCTTTTAGCATAATGTACATTGGTTTAATCCTGTCTTCTGAGGTTCAAAATTCTTTTGGTTTGGAAGGCTGCATAACTCACTGGAGTTGTAGGATGATTACAGAGGGGGTCCTATAATGGCTCGGGGTCTGTCTGATCTTGTAGCACAAAGGCAAAAATATTGGCTGTGCTCTTTATCTAGTTATCTTTGGCCATTAGACTCACTTGTTAAAAACCAAGGTCAGTATAATTGTGGATATAGAAACTGTAGTATTAACTTTGAAATACAAAGTATGGGGTTCTGGCTTCTGAGCTCAGCTCTGGAGTGTGTGTGGGTTCCAGGTCCAGCTGCAAAGGTAGCAAGAAAAAGCCCCTGAAGCAGCCCAAGAAACAGGCCAGAGAGACGGACGAGAAAGATAGAGCGTTCAAACAGAAGCAAAAGGAGGAGCAGAAGAAACTTGAGGAGCTAAAAATGAAAACTGTGGGAAAGGGCCC
>NW_004524590.1:14636734-14638077 GCF_000260255.1 Octodon degus
GGCCCTTGTACTTGCCAGGCAAGCACTTATTCTACTGAGCCATTTCCCTGGCCCCTAGATAAAATTTTATTTTTTTTTTAAAAGCAATATAAAGTATTACCAGAGAAAATTTAGCTCTTTTATTAGTCATCTTTCATATTAATTTTGGGAGTCAGTCCTCTGTCTGTACTGTAGGTGATACCACCTTAACATATTTTATAAAACCTAAGTAAAATGCACTTGTTTATAGATGTTCTTTGCAAATTACTGTTATGGCTTATATCTTGATAGTCCTCCAGTGCTTCCTGTGGTCATAGGTTGGGCTTTTTGGAGGTGGCTGGATCTGGCGTGTGTAGTTCTGGGATCAAGAATGTGAAACTGGTGTCATAGTGTGCAAGGTGCAATGATTAATGCTGCCCAGCAATGGGTGCAAGTCCTACCCAGCCTAAGGGTGGCTAGCCTGGATAAAATACAACACATGTAAAGAGTGTTCTTGTGTGTTGTTTTCTGCTGCTGCTGCTGCTGCTGCTGCTGCTTGTCTTCTTGTGTTTTCTACCTGCTCTGCAATGCCTCTGTTATGCTACCTTGCTGTGGAGCCATCTAATAAAAGACTGAAAGCTCTTCAAACTGAAATAAACCTTTCCTCCTAACACTGTGAATGGTGGGTATTTTGTCCTAGCAGTGAGAAAAGTAACTAAGACAGTTAAAGAGCCATTCTTTTAACATTTAGAATGATACTGCCTGGACTGCATAATGTTTAGGCACATCTAAGTATCATAGCATGATTATATAACCGTAAGCCTGAAAAATATCCATTATAGAAAAGAAAAATTAAGGGGCCGGGGAGATGGCTCAGTGGAGTGGGCCCCTTCTCAGGGAAGCACAAGGGCCCAAGTTCAATCCCTGGTTTCACCAAAAAAAAAAAAAAAAAAAGTCACTTGATTTCTTTGGGGCTGGTGAGAGGACTCAGTGGTCTAAAGCACCTACTTAGAACAAGCTTAGCACAGCACAGGGACCGCGGTTCAATCCCCCAGCACCACGTGCCAGCCAGCCCCGCCCCCTGGTGGGCTGAGCTGTCCACACACACACACACACACACACACACACACACACACACACACAAATAAAATTTAAAAAAAAAAGAAAAGAATAAAAAAAAAAGAAAAATTAGTCTGGGGGTTCTCAATGTGATGAAATGCTTTCCTAAATTTTGCATAGCAAGCCAGTACTTTAAAAACACATACACGGGCTGGAGAGATGGCTCAGTGGTCTAAAGCATCTACTTAGAACAAGCTTAGCAAAAGCATCAGGGACCGCGGTTCAATCCCCCAGCACCACATGCCAGCCAGCCCGCCCCCTGGTGG
>NW_004524590.1:14638432-14651370 GCF_000260255.1 Octodon degus
TACATATCTTTAATTTTTACTTTAAAGGCAAATTTAGATTTTTAATTTAATTTAATTTTTTACTTATTTGGCTCAGGGTTTCACGATGCAACTGAGACTCATAATGATCCTCCAGGTTTCAGCCTTCCCAGCACTGGGATTACAGGTGTGTGCCACCATGCTGGTCTCTATGGCCAGCTCAGTGCACCCAGGGACAGGACCTGTGCAGCGTGTGGTGCTAGAGATCAAACCCTTGTCCCTGTGCTTGCCTAAACAGGGTCTTAGAAATCTCCACATTATTTCCAGTGTAGTGGTTGTAACAGTGTAGCAGTTGTTCCACTGTAGGGGTTGAACCAGTCTACAGTCCCACCAAAAGTGGAGAAGGGTAGGAAGAAACAACCCTGTGGGCTTCCCCCACAACTTCTCTAGCATTTGTCATTAGTTGATTACTTTATGATAGCCATTCTTTCTGGGGCCAGATGAAATCTCAGTGTTGTTTTAATTTGTATTTCCCAAATGAGCCATGCTGTTGAAAATTTTTTTAAATATTTATTTGGCATCTTTAATTTTTTATCTGAGAAATGTATTCATTTCAGATGCCCATTTTTGGATTGGATCTTTGAATGTTGAGGACCTATTTTTTTTTTTTTAATAAGTAGAAAGATTTAAAATGCCACAGGGTGCTGTAAGCTTGGTAATGCTTGTGAGTTTCTAGGCAAAGGTAAGTTTTTTTTTTTTAGTTCTTTTATATTCTAGATGAAAGGCCTTTGTCTGAGTGACTGCTGGCTAAGATTTTTTTCCCAATTTGTAAGTTTCCCTTTCACTCTGTTGGTAATTTATTTTGATGTGCAAAAACTCTTCAATGAGATGAGACCCCAGTTGATTGTTTGAAATATTTCCCGTGAAGTTTGATTTTTGTTCATGAACTCTGCCTACCCCTATGTCTTCAAGATATCTACCTACTTTCTCTTCCAGTAGATTTAGTGTTTCTGTTTTAATATTTAGATATTTAATCCATTTTGACTTTATCTTATTACATGATGATAGACATAGATCTAATTTGAGTTTTTGGTACTTAGAAAGCCAGTTTTTCCAGCACCACTTGTTAAAGAGGTTTTCTTCCAGTAAATGTGTTTGGCTCCTTTGCCAAAGATAAGGTGCCTAAGTGTGTTCCTAGTTGTGTTTTCATCTTCTAATCTATTCCATTGATTCTTTTTTTCCCTGTATTTTAGGAAAGGGTCTACTGGATGTTCAGGGTCTCACTACTAGATAGGACTCATAGTGATTCAGCATCCCAAGTGCTGGGATTACAGGTGTATGCCACCATACCCAGTCTCAATTGCCATCTTAGTGCACCCTGGGGATGGGGCCAGCATGGCAGGCCTGGGGATCAAACCCAGAGCCCCTGTGCCTGGTAAGATGTATTTTATTTATTCTCTTGAAAATTAAAAAATAAAACAATATTGACCATAATGAAGGAAATGATTAGTAAATTTATAGTGGGTATGGCTGAAAAGAAAATAGATTAACTTAGGAAAGACATGTAGATTATGAATCCAAATATAGAAAAGAACTACATTTCATAGAAAAGACTCAAATAGAAATTTAGGGGATTAAAATTATACTAAAATATATGAAGCAAAATCAATCAGTGTGAAGATAGAATATTAGATCCAGAACACCGGCTAGTGACTTGATCATCTAATGATACATTTCTAAAAAATAGTAGGGAACATTAAAAGTTAAATCTAACAGCTGCAGGAATAGCAATGACAAAACTTTTAGTGTCTGAGCACTCAAAGGGGCACACAAAACCTATTTATTTAGTGCAAAGTGACACTATTGCCAATAAATGTGCTGCTATCTGATGCTGAGCTGGCAGGGCAATGTTGGGGCAACTTGGCTGCCTGCAGACAGCGTAGGTACTGTGTTCCTCCTGTGGCATGCATGCCATAGGCGTACCATGGCTGTGCCAGGCGACACAAAGAAGACTAACATAAGATTAATTGAAATTGATGAAAATCAGAAGATGGCACAAAGAAATAAGAAAAAAATCTTGTTCACAGAAGTAACTACATAAATTTTTCCAAGCTTGAAAAAATAATTTGACACCCACACACACACACACACACACACACACACAGAAATTAAGCATGTAGAATTCCAATAACCATGATCAGAAAATATCTACATCAAGACATATAATACTCAAGTATCAAAAAATTCAACACAATAGCAATATATTAAAAGATGTTGTAAAAATAAAAAAAATAATCTAGAAAGGAAAAGCTATCAGAATCACTGACAACTCCCCAACAAAAATCCTCAAGATAAGGAGAGCTTGCAATGAAGTATATAAAGTCCTAAAATAAAATAACTTCCAACACAGATTGGTGTAATGGAAAACTATTTTTTAAAATTGATGGAGCAATAAGATGCTTCTATGGCAGAGAACACTGGATGAAATTCATTATCACCAAAGCAGCATTACAAAATGTTCTGAAAGATATTCTAGGAGAAAAAGCAACAAAAACTTCAATTCCCAAAATACCAAAAGAATGAATCCATCAGTGAAGACAAACAATCAAACAGAAGGGAATGAAATTCTCAATTCACCAAACAAACTAAACAGAATAGCCAGATAGATCATGAAACAATATCCAACAGTATCTTACATACAAGAAACATATTTAACTCAAAAAGAAGTTTCTACAGTGGAAGTTGAAGATGCAAAACAATACTCTAACTGAAAGGAACATGAAAAAAGCAGAACAAGCTATTAAATTTTCAGATAAAGGAGATTTCAAGCCAAAACTTATCAGAATAGATGAAGAAGGTTACTAAATACCTTTTAAGGGAACAACTCATAAAGAAAAGAAACAATAATAAATGTACTTGCACCAAATGTCAGCACACTTAATATATAAAACAAAAAAAGTCAAACAAATATCAGAGCTAAAATAAACTTTTAAACAAATGGAATTACTACATGTCTAGAGAATATTCCACCTAAAAATAACAGGATTCACCTTCTCAATAGCACATAGAATTTCCTATAAGATAGATACTAGTTCACAGAACAGGTTTAAGTAAATGTAGAGGAATTAAAATTATCCTACACATATCAGATCATAATGCAATGAAATTGGAAATAAATGTCAAAAACAACTTCAAAACTATATAAAGACATGGGAATTAAATAACACTGTCTCTAGCAACTAGTGTACCACAGATGAAATTAAAGAAATTTGAGTTTCTACAATTAAACTCTAGGGCCACTGCAAAATACTGGATCTTATGGCATACAATGAAGTCAGTACTATGAGGAACATTTATAGCAGTGAGTACCCACATTTGAAAAACCAAGATAATTCATGTGAATAACCTAATATTGAAACTCAAGATTCTAGAAAAAGAATAGGAAATTAAATCCAAAGCATCCAAAGCAAACAAAGAGGAAATTGTAAACCTCAGAGCAAACGTTAATGCAAAGGAGGCTAAGAAAATAAAACGAAGAAACAATGAATTGTCAGGCGTAGTGGGTCATGTCTGTAATTTCAGTACTCAAGAGTTTGAGAGGCAGGAGGATCATTGCAAATTTGAGGCCATCCTGGACTATGAAATACAGTCAAGAGCAGCCTAAACTGCATAGTAAAACCTTTTTTCAAAAACAAAACCAAATAAGTGGATTGAAGTTTTGGTTCTTTGAAAGATTATGTAAAATAAACAAAGCCCTAGTTAACTGTATCAGAAAAATAAGACTCGAGTCTACATAATTAAGAGTGAAAAGGTTAAAATCAGATATAGAAGACATATAGATCATCCGTACTTACTTTGAGAATCTATACTCTAATTAATAACAAGAAAAACTCATGCTGTGTGTGGGATGCATCCATGAAATTTCAGCACTTGGGAAGCTAAGGCTAGAGGATTGCTCTGAGTTTGAAGCCAGCCTGAACTATGTGGTGAGTTCAAGACCAACCTAATCCTGTCTCAAAACACAATTAAATATTTTAAAAAATATAAAAAATGTATACTCAGGAAAAATAGGCAAATGCTTATGCTCAAATTAATTACCAAAAGTGAATGAAGAAGAAAATATAAAAATTACAAATGCCCAAATATCAGTCAATAAAATTGAAGCAATAAAAAACTTTCATCCAAACAGCCCAGGTTGTGAAAGATATACTACCGAATTATATAAGAACTTCAGAGTAGATCTCATTCTATAACTACAAAAACCATAAAAATTGAAAGAGAAGAAATCTTCCTCCAGTTATTTGGAAGAAAGTATTACCATAATACCAAAATCAGAGAAGGAACAAACCAAAAAGTACTACAGACTAATATCCTTAATAAGCATAGATACAACAATTCTCAGTGAAATGCTAGTGAAGGGTGGAACAAATCATCCAAAAGATTAAACACTGTGACCAAGTAGGATTCATCTCAGAACTGCAAGGATGGGCCAATATATTCAAACCAATAAATGTAATACAACATATTACAGAATTACAGTGGAGGGGCATATAGTCATCTCAGTAGACAATGTGCATTTGACAAAATCCTACATTCATTATTGTTAAATCCCTAAAGCAAAGTAGAATAGGCCTTCATCTCCATATGATAAAAACCAACTATGATACACCAACCACCAGTATCATTAGATCATAAAACACTGAAAGCTTGCACTCTATAAGCAGAAATAAGAGAAGGGCCACTACTACAAGTCTTAGTCAGTATAGCTCTGGAAACATTAGTCAGGTCAACTAGACAAGAGAAAAATTAAAAGAATATGAATGAGAAAGAAAGAAGTTAAATTATCTTTATTTGCTTATATGATAGTCTACATATATAAGACCCCCCAAAACTCAACCAAATAAATGTATTTTCAATAACAAAATTCAGTCTCATAAGTGACTACAAAATCAACACTCAAAAGTCAACGGTATGGGGCTGGGGAGATGGCTCAGTGGAATAAGAGCTCCCCTGGCAAGTGCAAGGGTCTGAGTTCAATCCCTGGTTCCACAAAAAAAAAAAAAAAAAAAAAAAAAAAGTCAGTGGTACTTCAGTACAAAAATAATAACTTCACAGAGACAGAAATTAGAGAAATGACTTTCACAACATGAAATCAAAAAAAAAGAAATAGAAATAAATGTAAATAAAGAAGCTACATTGACTTGCAATATAAAGATTTATATATTGAAATACTATGTTACTGTTTCTCATCATCTTATTTTGAAATTCTGTGTCATTTTTATTGTTTTTTAATTATCTTTGAAATTATAAAAAGTAGGGCTGGTCTGATAGCTCAGTGGACTAATGTGCCTGCTTAGGCAAAGCGCAATGGCTGGATTTCAACTTGCAGCATGCCATGCTGGCCCCACAAGGCATGCTGAGAACACTATTGAGACTGGGAGTGGCAGCACACACCTGTAATCTCAGCACTTGGGAGGCTGTGAACAGGAGAATTACTATGAGTCTCATTGATGTAGTGAAACCCTCAACACCCCGTAGACCTTGCCCTAGCTACAGAGGAAAAAAAAAAAAGAAAAAAATGAAATTATAAAAAGTAAAAAGAAGGGCTGGGTAGATGACTGAGTAGAATAAGCGAGGGTCTAGCAAATGCAAGGGCCTGAATTCAATCCCCCGTTCTGCCAAAAAAAAAAAAAAAAAAAAAAAAAAAAAAAAAAAAAAAAAAAGGAAAAAAAACAAAGAGGATATCAGAAAAACAAAAAAGATATTCTCTGGTTTGGATAGATAGATCCAATATAGTGAAAATGTCTATAACTTCAAAACTATTTCAGATTTATTGCAATCACAGTCAAAATTGAAATAGCATACTTTGTAAAACTAGATTAAAAAATCTAAAACTTCATGTGGAACTAAGAAAGACATAATAGCAAAAGTAATTCTGGACAGTAACTACAGGATTCATAATCCTTGATTTAAAATTATGTTACAGAATTATCATATGACAAAAACAGCATTGTATAGGCCAAAATACAATGAAATACTTCCAGACTAAAGGCTCCAATAGAAGATACAGAAAAATTCCAAGCTCCTTTAGCTAAATTATCTGTGAGAAAGGTGATACACAACTTCACTGGATGAAAGATAGCTTCTTTAATAAATGAAGCTAGGAAAATTGGCATTTAACAGGTTAAAAACTAAACATAAATCCATTTGTTTTACTGTGCACTAAATTACATAGGAGTAGGCCAAAGATCTAAATCTGAAAACAGAAGTGGATAATTTACCAGAAGTTAGAATAAGAAAACTCTTGAATATGCTGGTGTTGGCAAAGACTTTACCAACAGGAGCCTGATCAAACAGGAAATACTGCAAAACTTCCATAACTGGAAACTTATCAAATTTATACGTTTGGGGCAGCAACAGAAACCACCAAAAGAGTGGAGGCAACCCAGAGAATGGGATGAAGTTTTACTAGCTATCCTTTATACCAAGGGCATATCTATGTATCTATAGATAGATATAGATATAGATATAGATATAGATATAGATATAGATATAGATATAGATATAGATATCCCTAACATTTAAATAATCAATCCAAAAATGAATGCCTAAAATGCATAGATATTTTTCAGGTGAAGAACAAATAGTCATTAAATATATGAAAATATGTTCAACATCACAGGACATTTAGATATCAGGAAATGAAACTCCCAACCTGAAAGGTACCTGGGATGGGTTCATGTACTCTAAAACTGAAGAACGAATTTTAGGAAGAAACAGAGGTTAAAAGCAGAATATATTTATTGGGGGAAAGAAAGATCCTGTCTAAGAGAAGGACAGAAGGGGGACCTGAGAAGATTGTTCCTAGGAAGCTGTCTCTTCCATAAATTTTTATAGAGAAAATCATGCAGTGAGGTGGGTGTAAGGTGGAGAATATGGGAACTCATTTAGGAGGGTATGAGGTGGGACCAAACTGTGGCCAACCAGTAAGATTACAAGCACCATTGTTCAAGATAACTTGATTAAATTTAGGACCAAATGAGGAAGCAAGTCATCTTTCAAGCAGGCATGAATATGATGAGAGTGTCTCTTCCTTTTGAGGATTGGCTTAGTGACTCATTCAGGCTCTTTCAATGTGATTGATACTTATTTAGAATATTAATCTCTGATATCCATCCCTAGAGAAGAATTTGGCTGCATTTGTTTAGTCTGTTGTCTTGATGTCTGGCCCAAAGTAAGAGAGTCTGTCTTTTCCAAAGTTACAAAGTCACCTTGTCTTCTATATTGTCTCCTTGAGGGCCTGGCCCTCTCTGGTATGACTGACTATAATATTTCTATCTAATTTAGCTGCCTACAAAACTTTTAAAAATCTAAATTAAAATAACACTGAGATTCCTTCTCACTCAAGATAGGATGACCATTATCAAGAAATCAAACAGTAGCAAATGATTCTCAGGCTTTGGGGAATAAGAAAGCCATCTCCATTGTTGGTAGGAGTATAAATTAGTATAACCACTATGGAAATTAGTATCAATTTTCCTCAAACACCAAAACTATAGGTTTACTTAACCCAGGTGTCCAATTTCTACATATTTTTTCCAAAAGAGTAAAAGCATCATACCACAGTGACATAAGCATACCCATGTTTACAGGAGCACAATTTATAGTAGGTGAATCCTGGAAACAGCTGGTAGGCCCACCAACAGATCAATGGATGAAGAAAATTGGCATTTATATACAATGGGCAACTACACTGCCATGGAGGAAAAATGAGTAATTTGTGGGTAAATGGGTCTACCTGAAGACCATAATTTTAAGTGAAATATATCAGACATACAAGTTTATTTTTTTTTATTTTTATGTTAATTTTATTGGGAAAGAAGTAGCAATGAGACAGTTTCAAAACAGGTTAGTAGGACAATTAAGATAATTAATACATTGCACATTGTTGTCTTCATAGTAGTTATTCATAGTACAAGATGCAGACATCATATCTTGTCTAAACACTATCAGTTCAAAACTTTCTTCTCATTGAACTGTGAGAAAGTAGCTGTATATCTATGCTATTTTGTATACACAGATATATATTTTTTTCACTACAAAATGGTCCCTCATTTATATCCCACTTTTTGTTTACTTTTGTCAGAGATGGGTCTTCCATTGCCATTCATGTATTGTAGGTATATGAATTCAGCAAAGTAATCCAATATAGTCCAGTAGTCCATAAGAGTAGTGGTGTATCTGCAGGACTGGCAACAGACATACAAGTTTAAATATCACATTGCTTCTCCTGTGTGAGAAACTCAAAGGGTAAAATAAAGAGCAAAATGGAAGATGGCTATTGATGTTAGGTGCAAACCCATGTAGTAGACCGGACCACACATTCTGATGCGAGAAGACTTATTGGAGGTAGGAACAAGTGGGCTGGCTGTCTATTGAACTGAAACAGCATCGAACAAAAGCAAACAGGGGATTTTATGGGACTTTTAGGGGAGAGTGTTTGTGGGCTGGAACAGCACAGCTGAGAGACAGCAATCTTGGCAGGGGTACCTAGTCCGTGGGAGACTCTTGATGTTAACAAAAGAAGAGTTTCTGAAACTGTCTCATTGCTATATGTTTATCAATAAAACTTTGAAAAGAAAAAAAAAGAAGAGTTTCTTTTGTTTTGCCTGGGCTTAGTTCCAAGATGCAAAGTTGGGCAGAATTGTTTCCACCGTTTCACCCTGGATCAGGGTCAAAATAAAGTGAGCCTCACAGTGATGGTGAGGGACCCGCCTTATCAATTGGGAAGTAGGAAGGACAAATGTTCAAATGGAAGAGGGACAAGAAAGGATGGATGGGGAAGGAAAGGAAGGGAAAATAGAAAGGGAAAACAGGATGGAAGGGAAAAATGGAAACAAAGCTTTTGTAAAGGGGTGGAGATTAGGGTTGCTAGCAAGGGATATGAATAGGAAAAACAGATAAGACATGTATGGGTTCAAATTCCTTAGGATGACCGTGATAATTATACAGGGCAAATATTTACTAAGAAATAAAATTAAAAATGAACAAAGCATTCTGTAATTATTTAACCAAAAGCTTTGCAATGGAAAACATAAAAGATTATCTTTGCAAGACATGAAACTTTCATTTAAAAAAAAAATCTAGTTTTCATAAGTGTAGCCAAGAGGTTTTAATCTCTTAAGAAAACCTTATAGGTTTAAACATAAAAAAATTAGGGCTGGCCAAATAGCTCAGCGAATAAAAGCGCCTACAAACAGGTGCAGGGGGCGGGGATTCCCCTGGCCTGCTATGTCGGCCCCGCCCAAGGGGCATGCCAAGACAGCAATCGAGACTGGGCGTGGTGGCACAAGCCTGTAATCTCAGCTTTTGGGAGGCTGTAAACAGGCAGATCACTAGGAGTCCGATCTAGTAGTGAAACCCTGAACACCCTATAGACGCTTCCCTAAAATACAAAAAGAAAAGAAAAGAAAAAGAAAGAAAGAAATAAGAAAAAAAGAAGGAAAGAAAGAAAGAAAGAAAGAAAGAAAGAAAGAAAGAAAGAAAGCAAGAAAGAAAGAAAGAGAAAGAAAGAAATTATCCAACTAGTTATAGTCAATTTTATTATATAATTAGAATAAATTTTAATAATATTTATTGGGGTATGTCACAAGAAGACTCTGAGGAAAATTAGGGAAGCCACTCATTAGTGGAGAAAACTGACAAATTAGTTCAGGCAACTGTTTCTTCAGCCAAAGAAGGAAATGTCTTTGAAGGCAAAGAAAAAAATTGTTTTTAAAGGGGATAGCTCTTTGAAGGCAAATATAACTGACTTTATATTTAGCAACTGATTGCTTAGATGTTGTTATGAATAGCTATAAACATTCATAATATTTACATTAACTTGTTTGACAATTTAGTCAACTCATGAGAACTATGGTAAAATATAGTTAACATTTTAAAGATATGTATTTATATATAATCTTCATGTATATGTTATATATGTAAGAAGAAAAATTATATATATGGAATCTTTAATCCAGGGAAAGCACTTAAACTCTGTTATTTAAAGCAGTTTACTTCATGCATTGGCTTAGGCCTAGGCTTTTGCAATGGGCCACATAACCACCAAATTTGTCTGTCTCAAAGTGTAAGTATCACACAATATTTTATCCTTGTGATTGTTTTTATTCATTCTCTACCTTCAGATGACAATATCCATGGAATACCTGTCCCTGAAAACGGGCTTGGAAAATGACACAATGCCTATATAAGGAAGAGAGAAAAAACAAAGATAAAGCAAAGCCATTACTTTTGGTATCTCAGAATGCATTCAGGTCATTATGATAGTTCTTATCCTCAGTGTGTGATATTGTGATAGTTCTGATCCTCAGTGTGTCTGCAGGGCACCTGTTACCATGAATTCAAGCATAGTTAGAGTTATTGTTGTGAGTTCAAGGTCACACCAAACTACATAGCACATTTATTTCAAAAAATAAAAATAAGTGAACAAAACAATTTTACAAAGCTATATATTTTTGAATACAAAATAAGTATGCTACTCCTTATAGGAGTTTTTGCATTCTATGTGTATTTTAATAAACCATTAGCTTCACTTACTGGAATTCAAAGGGATAAAAAACAAAAGAAGTTGAATTCTACAGCATTAAAATAAAATGTTACACATTTTAAAGAATTTTCTGATAATTTTTAATAGTTCTTTAAAAGAATTCTATAACTCCAGAAATAAGATTATCTCATCAATGGAGATATGTGAAGAGAAACTAGCTAAATATGCATAAAAGGACCATCATCTGCAGAAGAATTAGGTTAGTGTGAACTGCTGCTACCGAGAGCTTACATTGCTGTTAACCCTGTAGATTAAATTCACTAAGCAAAACCATCCCTCATTTGTTTACAGCAACACCCATTTGTTTGACTTTCTTTTGTTATCTTGACTGATAATATTGTGCCCTTAAAGCTCTGAAGCTCAGTTTCAATCCTCTGACATCCCAAAAGCATGCTCCTATTGAAAAGGATAAAAGCAAAGTCGGCTGACATATTATACACTGCATTTAAATATCAGTGTCAGGGAATTATTGGCTTTAACCTTAACACTGTTGTTTCATGATCAAACATTATCCTTCAGGAATTGTTTGTTCACTGCACAGAGGGAGGGCTTTTCTTCATAGAAGTGACTCTTGGAGTCAATCTATTATTATCTGAACAACAACAACAAAAAAAACTGGCTAAAACTATTGAACATTTTTTTGTACTCTGACTGTATGCCAAGAATTACAGAGCTCATTCTAAAAGATGTTTCTACCTAAGCAACACAATTGTTAAATGTAATTTCTCCACTGATTCATTTGTGTAATGCCCCTCCGCATAAGAAGATATTGGACAGATATGTGAAAGACAAAGACAAAAAAGAAAACACAGACAACAGAGAAAAATAGGTGAGCATTTTTCCAAGCTATTTTTACAAGCTAATACTGTACATGTTGCTTGGCATGTCCTAGAGTGGAAAGTTCCTGTTATGCAAAACCCATATCTTGGTATGTTCTAGAACTTTTGATATTAGAAATTATGAATGTGGATATAATACTGAAATGAGATGGAGTAGAAAATTACTGGCTAATATATTGATTAAAAGGTCTTCAGTATTAGTAAAATGTAATTAAGGGAAACTTGAATAGTGAAACATTATAGGTATCACATGATCATTGGTTAGAGGGAGAAATATCTCAGTAAAAATAATTCAGAATTTATGTGGTAAAAATAATGCAAAGAAAAATTGCCTAGAATGGTGATACTGAAACTTTTATTAAAGATATAATCCACTTACTGCAACGCACAAACCTCTTGTTTATTGCCAAGTGCCAATATAGCAAGTAAACCAGAACACTGAGGATTTAGTTTAGAAAAAGACAAGTCATATGCTGTCTTCTTTTGGCTTAAAAGAAAAGCACGATAGCAGAGCTTTCAATAACACAAACAGCTTTTTACTCTGAAAGGTTCATATGTGTATTTGGTGTGATTTTGCACAATTAATGTAAACTTTGCTGTTGTGTCCATGTTCATTGTTTGCCAAAACTCGGCTCATGGTTCATTAGTTTCACAGCAACACTCAGGCCATTTATCAGGGATGCCTAGAAACAGTATTCTTTCCTGAGTGTGCACATGTCCCCTCTGTGTGCCATTATCCTATGGTTGGTCCCTGGGACAACACTGGGCTGACTTGGACCACATGCCAACAAATACGGCTCTGTGCCCATGGCAGCCCACAGGCCATCACCTGGCCTAGCCTGCTCTCTCTTTTTTTTATTTTACTTTCTGTTCTGGCAAAAGGCTTCACTTTGGTTATCTTGCTAGATAGCATGGGTCACAACTCCCTAATTTTACCAGAGGTTAATCTTAGTACAGCCTACTTCTCTTCTAGAAAGTGAGGAAAATCATTTGGTAGTGTGTGTAGAGAAGAGGGTTATTAAAATTTTTCTGTAAAGTACACAGTGTGACCTTTTCCTTAATTTTGTCTCCTTGTGCTCAGGTATGCTAGATGTTCTAATTGTGAGTAAGAGTTGAGGAATGCAATGAGGTAACTGACAAATGATGGTGGTAGGAACAGTTTTGTGGAGTGTATGGTTCCACCTTGGTCATTCTAGGCTATACCTCACTTCTCCTTGAAAGGAAATTGGACTTTACCTCCTGGGGTCATCATCTGCATTTGCTTTTCAAGCAGACATGCAACTTTTCTGATGCAGGAAATGTTTCTCTTTAAAATCAACCAGAAGCACTAAAAGATAAACAAACAACTAAAAGTTTATTTTCTGGTTTCATTTTAGGACTCAGAATAGAAAAGAAGGAAGAAGAAAAAGAAGTAGAAGAAAAAAAGGAAGAAGAGGAGGAGGAGAAGGAGGAGGAGGAGGAAGAAGAAGAAGAAGAAGAAGAAGAAGAAGAAGAAGAAGAAGAAGAAGAAGAAGAAGAAGAAGAAGGAGGAG
>NW_004524590.1:14651515-14657688 GCF_000260255.1 Octodon degus
GAAGAGGAGGACGAAGAGGAGGACGAGGACGAGACTACGAGGAGGACGAGGAGGAAGAGGAGGATGAGGAGGAAGAGGAGGATGAGGAGGAGGGGGGAGGAGGAGGAGTGGGAAGAGGAAGAAGAGGAGGAGGAGGAAGAGCAGGAGCTGGACAAGGACAAGGAGAAAGACAAGGAGAAGAAGAAGGAGGAGAAAATGGGTTGTTAGGGTTCCAGAAAGAGAAATGAAGTTTTGGAAAGAAGTAAGCTCAATTGAGAATAAAACTTGTACTGTACTGTATTGTACTGTACTGTACTGTACTGTACTGTACTGTACTGTATTGTATTGTATTGTATTGTATTGTATTGTATTGTATTTCTTTTTGAAACAGGGCCTCAATATGCATGGCCTTGAACTTAGTAACATAGGCTGGTCTTGAATTTATAGAGATCTTCCTCATTCACCCAACTCTTCCAGTGCTTGTAGTCTTGGTATTTGCCATCACAACCAGCAAATCAAAAGATTTGAGAAGGCAGATGAATTACACTCTTTAAGAAAATTACCACAATTCATTCTTATATGATGAATCTTATCTAATCCATGACCAGAAAAGGCTTATATTCTCAATTACCCCAATATCCTTCCTGTATATTTTAGCAATTTTTACAGTTTTGTTTTGTTAAAAACAATTGTGGTAGTATGCCAAGTAATTCATGAATTCTTGCAAGTTTATTTCTATAACAAAAATTGACTGTGAAAAACTTTTCTTTGAAATATGAATAGATAGAAGTACATTTTACTGTAACAATTATAAAACCAATAAACCTCAACAAAATATAAATAATTGCACAAATATGTAAGTAAAGAAATATAATATTTTCAAGAGGACAGAAACATCAGCCAAATGATTCTCCTATTGTCTGCCTTCCAGTGTGTTGCCATTATCAGGTAATTGATCCCATGGGGTTTCTTTTAAGGTTTCAGTGTCCCAAATGAAGAACTTGATGAGCCACATAGACAAGACAGAAAAGATTTGCATTTACTGAACTCAGAATAAAGAGATACCTCAGTGTAAAAGCTAAGCAGTGAAGAAACTTACAGCCCCCATAATAAGGGGCAAGAGTTTGTCTACAAAATTTGTAATTTGCTAATGCAAATAAGGCATAGAGACATTTGTCCTATCAAAACCTCAATTGGCTTCATACCACATTTAAACTGTCCTGTGGAAAAACTGTGGCTTCATGTCAGATGCAAATAAGGCATGAGCAACAGCTCCTTCTGATCCTGCAAATGACAGGTTGAAAGTAACTGTTCTGATTAGTTCTGCCAACAACACCAGATTCAAATGCGGGATGGAAATAGCATTTTTGTAGGTTCAGAGTTGTTACGGTTGATATATTATGTTCACATGAGGAGTCTAGAAGCTTAACTAAGTGACTCAGCAATTCTCCATCCTGGGGTGAAAAGGACGTGTCTTTGCCCCTCTAGGATGTTGTTCATTGTGTTAACTTGAGAAATTTTAAAGTTCAAATAGCTTAAGCAATTCAGCAGGGTGGAGGGGTATGGGGGAGGCCAAAGTCCTTACTTTCTAAACATCTTCAGCTAGTGGAAGAGGCGTGCACAGAGAAGGTGTGGTGTGAGCAGACAGCTAATATACAATATAAGGGAGGAAAAGAGACACCCACCCCCACTTCACTCCTGCTGCTTTTGCTCTCCTCTGCCACCTTGGACTGTTGTCCCCATGCCATGCAACCTGGGGCCAGCTGACTGTGAACTGAAACCTCCACAAATTGTGAGCTAAATCGTTCCCTCCTTAACTTTGGGCAGTGGTTGTTTTTTTTTCCCCTGCAATAAGAGAAAAGTAACTAAGCTGCTTAATAGTGTTCAGGATCTCTGCAGTTATGTCAGAGTCTGTGTTCAGCTCACATTGTCTCTTTTTGGGAAACATCTCACTGAACTTGATAGCTGTGGAGTTTATTGATCCCTGACATAAACACATAAATGGTTTATACTGTAGCCTACAGACAATGCTGTGCGCACCTTTCTGGTGCACACTTCTTTGTGAGGGTGCAACTGCTTAATACACTGTGGAATTCCTCTCACTCATTTACCCTGAAATGTGTTTTGGCTGGCTATATAAGTGGGGTGAGTTGAAGCCCCTGTCTCCTTTTGCATGAGGAGTTCCACAGGAGCCAATGTAAGCTTCCTATCATCTGTCAATTTTATTTCATTTCCATGTGACCCAAATTTACCCTAGAGCTCTCTTCACTTCAGCTCCTTCCCTTAACTCTAACTAGACTCAAGGCACTTCCTAGGTCACTCACCTTCCAAGGTCCATTTGAATTCACATATAAGAGACCTTTTCTGCTTTACAACTCCTGATAACTTTCCTCTCATCATTGACTATTTTCTTGTTCTATCCTACCTCCACTACCTGCTGTGACAACACACAGACAACTGCCTCCCACAACCAATAGATACCACTCAATTGGTGTCATCTATATTTCCTGGCATTTAACATATCTTGAATCCTCTAAGCCTACACAGTTAGATCCTACATGGAAAGGCCCCTACCTGGTCATCCTCCCAACAGCAACAGTGGTAAAATTTATCAGCCAGCTTGCCCTCCTGGTTCCACATTATCCAAGCCAAGCAGTGTCCAAACAACTGCACTCCACCCAACAACTCCACCCTTCCTGATCCTGAGCCCTTGTTGCTTGAGTGGTCTTCACAACTCCTGTAGCCTTACACATCTCTACCTAAACTCTAGACCTTTTGCCCACATGACTTTCAGGTGCCATACAAGATTTCTTCAGTCTTTGAAGAGAGCCTTCACTAATGATAAACTTCTTGTCCTGGCTGAAACACCTGGAACTAGCTTCTATATGGGCACAATATAGAGTTTAAACTAGTTCAACTTCCATTTCTATTAATGAGCAAAGGATGGCTCTCTCTCTGTCCACCAGTTTAGAATCCTGTCCAGTAATCTCTCCCCATTTTAACAACTTTTGCTTAATTGTAAATGAATTTTGATATAACTTATACCAACTGGTAACTCAGGAGAATGCATGCTTTTAAATCTATATTCCAAAGCTCAGATAAAAAGAGAAACAGTTGTTCAAAAAATGACATACAAACTCTTAGGTATACAGAACACAGGAACATCTTTAAAAAATTGGAGCTCACTCAAATGTGTTTTTGACGAAATTAGGTTAAAATAACATTTTTAAGTTTGTAATTATAAAAAGACTAGTTGGAACTTTTGTAGGTCAATTAAGAGATCTCATGAGAATTTGAAAAACATAAAAACCTCTTATTTATTGTTACTGTATATCAAAAGAGAGGCCACAAGATGGGGGTGGCCCATCATGGGATGGGGCTCTAAAAGGTGGCACTCTGCAATCACAAAAGTGACTGTGAAATGGCAGCAGATGGCCACATGGCCTGGAATATGGTGATGACCCATCATGTGTCTGCTACTACAAGCTGACACTTTGATGTCACAGGAAGAGCAACCACATGGTGGAGCCAGATGGCCACATGGAGCTGAAGGAGGTGGTGGCTTATCATATGACCAACAGCCACAAGCTGGCACTCTGACATCACAGGAGAAGCGACCTTCCAGTGGGGATGGATGGCCACATAGCACTCAAGATAGTTGCAGCTCATCGTGTGATGGGGTACTGGGAGTCATGCAAGATGGTGGTAGCTGTCCACATGGCCTGCAAGATGGCAGTTACTTGTCATGTGACAGAACACCATGAGTTGGTACTCTGATGTCACAGGAAGAACAACCACAAAATAGTAGGTAGCCACATGGCCCACACGATGGCGGTGGCGGACCACATGGTAGGTGGCCATGGGCTGTAGGCATATTGGAAGGAGGCTGAGTCATGCAGAAACAGGTGTGAAATGTAGGATGAGAAAATGTGGAAGGAGAAGATGCTGGCCCCTGAAGTTCTGATACAGAGGAGGAAGAGCGGTGGCAGAACCTACGAGGGAATAGGAGGCAGAAGGAGACAAGGCATTTTTTGGTCAAAGGGGTGGAGAGGGTAGTACCAGCACATAAGGCAGGGGGATAGCTGAAGGAGGAAGGTGGGAGGGACATGTTTTCAGAATCGACAAAGGCTTTTAAGGGATTTCTAGCCATTTGCCCTTGTGATAATAGAAATTTTAAAAATTAGTCATTTGGATTTGAGATATCTTTGAAATGTGAGGGTGCTGAGGTTCTTTATGAAACAACCCAGTGGCATGTGCTTCCAAGGATGAGAAGAGTATTGCCCAGTGGCTGATTTAGAATGAGCCACAGATAAGGGTAAAGGCCCAATATCACTTCCTGCCAAAAATCCATCACTTTTTAGCCTGGAGTGAGTATGAGATAGAGGGGCCAACACTCACCTTAGCAGTATTCACTACAAAAAGTGGGGAGCTGGGGACCAGATGGCTAAGGAAGACAGGGCCTTGACGTGAGTTCATGATTTTTTGAAATGAGATGAGTTGAAACATGAACAAGACTCCCATAGTTCTGGGCTCGTGAGTGAGGATTGAGATTGGTCCATAATGAATGTAAGCTAGCAATGGCAGGTGGCAGAGGCAAAACCAGAAGCAGAAGGTGGCTCAGTGAGGGAGTTCAAAACTGGGCTAGGGGATGCCCTGGGAGCCACACTTCTCACCGATCTGTCGTGGAACCAAAAAATGACAGGTTTAGCGGCAGCAGCAATGGCGATGGTGGCAGCAGTGGTGCACCAGGGAAGCAGAAAAAGTGGGAAACCCTTCCCAACTCTGAACGCACGGAGAGGATCAAGGGCTGGGAGATGGGAAGATCCTCCGACCTGAGACAGGGAGCCCAAAACTGCATGGATTTTGTTCTAGGGGTAGAGTTTAGCAGCATTTCCAGCGATACACAAGCAGATGATTAGAGGCTCCCTTGTGTGGGCAGGAAAAGTAAAAGGAAGTTGTATCTAGGACTGGAGTGGAGAAGAAGAAGAAACTGGTCATTGTGGAGTTAGGTGTCTTTGGGATTCAGCCATGTTGGATCAGGGTCATGCTAATGTATCACTCTGTACTCAGGCCATAACCTATCATTATTGGTTTATTTTATTTTTTAATTTTTATTGGTTTATTTTTAAGCCCTTGTATTTAATACTTCTTTATTTTCTATAGGTAAAATTGGAATATAACTCTTGAGGTGTCACGTTTTCCCTTTAATTCTCTTCGACTTAATAGCTCTTTGTAATTTATCATAGAGAAATTTAAGATGACTTTTGTTTTTCTTCTACAGATTTATTTGTTATATATAAGCATCTTAATTTTTTGAATTAGAATATGATATCAGCATCCCCTATATTTTAAGACTCAGAAAGCATTTATTATTATGAAATTCTTTTGAGAAAAGTACGTAATGAAATCTGACATTTTTCTTATTACATAACCCAGACTGGGCTCAGCGTCATGATCTTGCTGCCTCAACCTCCTGCGCACAGGACTTACAAGCCTGCCTCATCATGCTGCCCCGTTTTGTTTTCTCGATATATTAAATTCTTTGTCATTTTAAGTATTTCATAAAATTCAACTTTGTCATTTAACCAGCTGCAATGGTTGGCTGTTAAAAAAAAAGTGGCTAAAACTTTCAAAAGCTTCAGACTATTTAAAGCTATCACACAACAAAGACTGTCTAGTAAGAGATATCCTGCTCTTGGTAGGCCTGTCAAAAACAACAAAGCTTTTGGTAAGTCGTATTCATTTGTCCCAAACACGATTTATACTTACTAAAGGGTGTGAATTTGTTGAGATGCTGTTGTAGGAGTAGCCATGGAGTTAGTATGATATTGCTTTTCATTCTCCCAAGCTGTTTCACAGTAAGCCAGAAGTCTAGGGCTTCATATCCATTACTTTTGCTCTAGAGATGGATAAAGAAGAATGGAGGGTGCCTAGTAGTTGTGTTTTTAAAGTAGTCCCTTGCTCTTTTGTGGTTCAACTTTCACGGACTTACTGTTTTTGCAGGTTTTCAAAAAAGACTAATCTAAATTATTTTTCTTGGGTTTTTTTGCTAGATTGCAGGATTTTGCAGTACCATGCTGTATACATATGTTGTTAAAATTACATAGCCTTAGCAGTTTAGAAAATGATTAAGAACATTAGAAGTGTTTTTTTTTTTAATTTTTTTTTAATTTATTTGAGAGAGAGAGAGAGAG
>NW_004524590.1:14657788-14659182 GCF_000260255.1 Octodon degus
GGCTGGCATGTGGTGCTGGGGGATTGAACCGAGGTCCGTGATGCTTTGCCGAGCTTGTTTTTTTTAAGTAGGTGCTTTAGACCACTGAGCCATCTCTCCAGCCCCTAGAAGTGTTTTTTAAAGTGTGAGAAATGTGTATAAGAGTGTGGGAAGGCTTTATAAAGCATCTATCTATCTATCTATCTATCTATCTATCTATCTATCTATCATTGCTACTTTACTGATTTTCACTTATCACAGGGTTGTCTAGAACATAACCTCCATGATAAGTGAGGGACCACTGTATTCTGATTTCCTACCAATTGAATGTCATGTAATGTCTATTGACACAGTTATGCAATCATTAGTGAGCTGGAGGCAGGCAGCTGGGGGTCTACTTGAAAAAGAAAGAAGTTCTAACTTGTCTTCACTTTTCACATCAATAGCTGTAGATAATAAGATCCTCACAAGCCTGTGGTTTCAAATTTCAGTTCAAGAGCATGTAATATCTCTGAGTATGCTGATAAGATGCAGGGTCACGTTGGTGATGTTTAGAGTAATGACAAAGGGTTTGGGAAAACCTCAAAGTCTCTAAATAAACTAAGTAGAGACATCCACATAAGCAGCAAGCATGGTCCTAATTCTCTCCAAAGGAAGTAAACACAGCCCATTCTGTTTACACAAGAATAATATCAAAATCAAGGATAACTATAGTTATGGAGAAAGTCAGAATTCTGGGTTTTTAACTGTTTCCCATTCAAAACAAGACAACTGATTTTTCCTATGAGATCCAGGGACCTCCAAGCTATATTTGTTACAAAACTTAATTCTTCATTTGTACACAAGTTATGCAGAATGTGACTAAAATCAAATCAGTAGTTGATATCTCACTTTGGTGAAATAGCCAAGTGGTAAGGTACTTTGAGTGGTAAGGCATATTTTGATTGTCACAGCAAAATTTAGGTTCAATCTCTTCTGAGCTATACATATAGATGCATTAGTCATTTAGGAAATGTCTGTCTAAAAATTGATAAATTAACCCTGAATCTACAGTTTCACCCTTTAAAAATTAATGTCTCTCGGATAACCAACAACCAGGAGAAGCCAACTATGCTTGAGAAGCTTCCAGCTATTATTATGAGCTTACTTGTCCTAAACTTTCAATCACCTAGAACCAAAATCATTGCCTGGGATAAAGATTCCAGAATTATAACACTAGGAATGAGGGAATCATCAACCATACCCAAGCCCACTAGCTAATCCACCTTTGTGGGTTTGTCAGTTTCTATCCCTATATCAGAGTGCACCTCTTCCAGCTACCTAAACTTTAGCACTTTCCTATAGTTCCTATAATATTTCAATTAAAATATGTTCTGTAGATTTGTGCTTTAGGTTTAAATTACTACTAATTTCAT
>NW_004524590.1:14659282-14665628 GCF_000260255.1 Octodon degus
CCTAAATATGCATATATCTCTCTACATATCTCTACATAATTTTTATTTATGTACTTTATTTATTTATGTTATTTATTTATTTATTGGCAGAACTGAGGAATGAACTCAGGCCCTTGTGCTTGCCAGGGAAGTGCTTTTTCTACTGAGTCATCTCCCTGACCCCTACATAATTCTTAAATATATGCACTTTCAAATTTGCAAATATAGATCCACCAAAATATATAAAAATTTCATGTACATTTGGAAAAATATGGTGAATATTTTAGTTTATTTGCTATGAAGGTAACCCTAAGCCTATAAATATTTTGTCATTTTATCATAAAATTTGTAGTTCAAAATATTATATTATTCAAACAAGAGATAAAGGTGCTGTCAGCTGGCTGGGAAAGTGAAAATGACCTGTCAGTGATGGAGGTCCAGGGCACATTTACAAAAAATAGTTTCAAGCTGTGTACCTGGGGCCACTCAGAAATTGAAGTTTTATTCCTTCTGGCCAAGCAGGGATCAAGCAGAGTTTAGTATGGCCTAGTTCTCCTGTTAGCCTCAGGAGTCAGGGATGCACAGGTTGGCCAACATTCAGCTGCTAGCCACTGTGCTCAGGGGCATCAAGTGACCTGCTTTCACCCTGCAAAAGTTACTTCTTTGTTTTCTATTTTAATTGTCCCACATTGCCTCTGCAGAACATGTTTCTTTTCCCACTTTAATAAATGTGAAACTTCAGTAACTTTTATGCATGATTGGACGAATTCTTTCTTCAGGACAATAAAAGCTTAGAATCTCTAGAAGTCCATAGCATCAAATTATCATCCTTCCATTTTTGGTGATATAGCCAAGTGGTAAGGTGCTTTCAGGGTCTCTCTCTGTGTCTCTGTATCTGTGTCTGTCTGTCTATCTGTCTGTCTTTCTCTCTCCATCTGTACCTCTCTCTCTCTCTATTTCTCTACATCTATCTATCTTATCTATTAAACTTAACTAAATGTACTGGTATATTTTAGGTATCAGCAATGATGACATTCATCGTAGGAAACTTATATCCATACATGACATAACTGAAAACTTTCATTCCCCTTTCCCCTACTATCCCTTCAACCTCTCTTCTCTTACCTATGTACAAAATTTCATTTCATTTTTTCCTTCTTTTATTTTCTTTTCACCTCCCTCTCCCTAATTCCCCTTTCTCTATGAAAAATTTCTTCCTGTAAGACAATACCAATTGTACATTTTGGTCCTTATTTATACTCTCAGGTTTTCACACTAGAAAAGTGATGTGGTATTTATATATGTGTGTTTAATTTGTGTTACTTAAAGGTGTGCTCTTCAATTGTACCTGTTTACCTAGAAATGTCTCGTTTAATCTTAATGGTTTGAGTAGTACTCCATTGTATAAAATAACCACAACATTTTATCCATTCATTGGTTCATGGACATTTTGGCTTTTCCCAAGTTTTAGTTATTACAAATTGCATTACAATAAACATGTATTTGCTTATATCACTTTGTCATGATGTTTTAAACTTTGGGTTGAAGATACCAGGAGGGAGAATAGCTCAATGAATTAAGACCTTTACAACTCGTTCTTGAGGAATCTCCATACTTATTTCTACCGAGGATGAATCCAGTCTACATTCCTACTAATAGTGAAGAAGGTCCCCTTTTTCTACACAGCCACACTCATATATGTTATTGATTGGTTTCTTGAGACTAATTCTTTCTAGGATGAGATGGAATCTCAGTATTGCTCTAATTTGCTTCACTAAAATGACCAATGATGTCGAATATTTTTAAAATATTTACTGTTTCTACTTCTTCATCTGAAAAATGGCTTTTCTTTTCAGATACCAATCTTTGCATTGTATCTTTAAATTTGGATTGTCTATGTTTTTCAGTTCTTTATATGTTCTCAATATTAGTCTTTTGTCAGAGGAATAGCTGGAAAATTTTTTCCCACTCAATGGGTTGTGTCTTCAATCTGTTGATGAGTTATCTTTCTGTCAAAAAGATCTTTAAAAAGATGAGATCCCAGTAGTTGATTCTTTATTATAGTTCCTGTGGAATCAGGTTTTCTTTTATCATAAAGTCTTTGCTTACACCAAAGTCTTCAAGAATTGTATGTATTCTGTTTTCTAGTAGCTTGGCTGTTCCTGTTTTAGTATTTAGTTCTTTGATCCATTTTTAGTTTACTTTAGTGCAAGGGGAAAGATATGAATTTAGTTTGAATGTTCACCATATGGAAATCCAGTTTTTCAATCACCACTTAGTAAAGAGTCTATCTTCTTCAAGTGACCATGTTTATTACCATTGTCAAAACTCAGATGGCAGGATATGCCTAGAGTTGTTTCTGTATCTCTAATCTGTCCCATTGATATTTTGTGATTTTTTTGTTTTTGTTTTGTTTTGCTAATACCATACTGGGTTTTTTTTTTTGTTTGTCTTTTTATTTAACCACAGTAGATTTGCACTAGAAATTCTAGTCAAGGATTGTGATGTCACTTGCATTCCCTTTGTCACGTAGTATTGTCTTTTCTTCCAAATGAATTTCAAGATTTTTTTCTCTATTTTTGTGAGATATACAGTCTAAATTTTGATAATGATTGAATAAAATATTTATAACAATTTTGGTATTATGGTCATTTTCCATATAATCATTCTTCCTACCCAAGTATAAGGGATTCCCTTCCATTTTCTAATATTCTTTTGATCTCCCCTTTCAGAGTTCTATATTTATTAACAGAGGTGGTTTACTGTCTTCATTAGAGTGATACCTACATATTTCTTTTATTGGATACTATTATTAAAGTTGTTTGTTTATTTTTTCTCTCACTGGGTGTATTTTTTATTCATGTAGAGGAAGGCTATTGATTTTAGTGTGATGACTTTGTTCCTACTGAATTTGATTATTAATCTTAGATGTTTTGGTGGGGTTTGGGGGTCTTCTATAAAAGATATTATGTCACCTGCAAATAAAGATAAGTTAACCTTCATTTCTTGTCTGTAATCTCTTTTCTTTTTTGTCTAATTCCTCTGGCTAATGTTTCCCAAACTATAAGGAAAAAGAGTTGTGATCATGGACAATTGTGTTGGTTACTTTTCTCATTGCTGAGACAAAATACCTGATGCTCAGAATTAAGGAAGGAAAGGTTTATTTAATTCACAGTTTATGTAGGTTTCAGTCTATGCTCAGTTGGCTGTAATGCAGGGTGTCATGTCAGAGGGAAGCAGTTCATGGTGGTGGAATACAGCAAAAGGGCAAGAGCAAAAGGGGAGGCTCAGGCAAGCCTTTCTCTCCCTTATATTGCATGCAGGCTATCTGCTCAGGACAGGTGTAGCACTCACACGCGTAATCCCAGCATTGGACCATGAATCAATCACAAGCCCAGCTGTGAACAAAGCATTGGGGAGCCAAATAGATACAAATCATAACAATATTATGTTCTTGTTCATGATTTGAGAGTAAATGCTTTCAGTTATGGTCCATTTAGTGTAATTTTGGCTATTGGTCTGTCATAAATGTCTTTTATTGAGTTGAGATAAAGACCATACATTCCAATATTTCTATAATTTCTATCATGAATGGGTGTTGGAAGTTGTCAAAAGCTTTTGCTGCATCTTTTGAGATGAGCATATGGTTGTTGCTCTTGGCTCTGTTAATATGGTATATTTTATTGATTTGCATATGTTCAACTATTCCTGCCTCCCTGAAATGCATCCTAGTTAGTCATCGTGTATTATCTTCTTGATGACTTGATGAATTTTGTTTTCCAGTAACTTATTTATGATTTTTGTGTCTGTGTCCTAAGGAGGCCTGGCCTATAGTTGTCTTTTTTGGGTTGATTCTTTGGTATCAAGGTAATATCTGCTTCCAGGAATAAATTAGGGAGTTTGTTTCTCTTTAAATTTCATTAGAATTTTTGTGAATTACAGGCTCTAAAATCTTCTTTAGATTACTTGCACAATGCAGCAGTAGAGCCATCAGGAACTTGGATTTTCTTTGTTGGTAGGGTTTTAATTACATCTTCAGTTTCATAATATGAAATTGTTATTGTGTTATTTAGAATTTTTATATCTTCTTGATTCAGCTTTCACATTTCTTCTGTATTTCCACCTTTTTCAGAGTACAATTTCTTGAAGTGCATATTTAAGATCTTATATCTTTCCACAGGATATTTTTTGAGTTTACATTTTTGTTGCTATATTTTTTTTTTTTTTGTATTTTAGCGAAGGGTCTACAGAGTGTTGAGGGTCTCACTACTAGATCAGACTCATAGTGATCCTCTTGTTTACAGCCTCCCAAGAGCTGGGATTACAGGCTCATGCCCCCATGCCCAGTCTCAATTGCTGTCTCAGTGCAACCTGGGGCTGAGGTCAGCATGGCAGGCCCAGGGATCAAAATCCTGGCCCCTGCATCTGCTTGCAGGCACTTTACTCCCCTGAGCTATTTGGTTGGTCCAGCTAATTGTACAGATTTGAGTGTTTTCTTTCCTTTTTTTGATAAAGTTGGCTAAGGGTTTGTCAATAGTAAACTTTCAAAACTTGAACTCATTGGTTAATTGATTCTTTACATTGCTTTCTTCTTTGCCATTGCATTAACTTCTGCTTTGATCTTTATAATTTCCTCCCTTTCTTTCGCTTTGCACTTCACTGTCTTCTTTTTCTAGATGCCTGAGGTTCAATATAAGTTGTTTATTTGATCTCACTCTTTTCCTCATATAAGAATTCAGTGCTGCAAATTTCCCTTTTAGGACTGCTTTCATTGTGTCTTTTGGTATGTTGCATTAGTATTTTCATTGTATTGTTAAAACTGTCCATTTTCCTTTTTAATTTCATCTGTGACACATTCATTGTTCAGAATGATATTATACAATTTTCATGTGCTTATGTTCTCTTGGTTTCTTTTAAAAAAAAACATGTTCTGTGAGCTAGTATGTGATCTATTTTGGAGAAAGACCCATGTGCATCTGACAAGATTATGTTCTAATACTATGGGATGGAAAAGTATGTAGACATCTACCAAGTCCATTTATTCAAAGGTTTGGTGAAATCCTAATATTCTACTGTTAATTTTTTTTCCAAGATGATCTCTCTTATTGTGACAATTGAGTGTTGAGTACAGACTTCACAATTTACTTAGTGTTTATTTGATCATTCAGGACCACTAGCATATGTTTTGCATAGGTGGGTACACTGGTATGTCTGGCATACATACTTATAATTATTATCACTTCCTCTTGGATTCTTCCTGTAGAGTTCTTTTTTCATTCTTAATCAGTCTTGGCATGTAATGCACTTTGTCTTCAAATAGAATAGCTCCCACTGCTTTTATTCTGGTTTACTGTCACATAGAGTGTTATTTTCTATCCTTGGATGTTTGACCTTTGATTTTTTTTTTTAATTAAATGTGTTTCTTGTATTTAGGCTTTTGTTAGATTTTGCTTCTTGATCCATTTTGGCAGTCTGTTTCTTTTGACTGCTGCAATTAATATTGATGAATATAGCATATATACTGACCTAACCTTGTCAATATTATTTTTGAATGTTCCCCTTTATTTCTGCTACATTTAATTGCAGGCCTTGCCAGGGAGATTCAGTCTATTGGCATTTATGGAGTTGGAATCTTTGTTATCTCTTTGTTGAATGTCCTTCAGAATATTTTGTAGTGCTGGTTTGGTGGTAACAAATTTCCTCAGGTGTTCTTTGTCATGGAAGTATCTTATTTTTTCACTAAGTTTGAAAGATAGTTTTGTGGGTACATCAATCTGAGTTTAAAGTTGTTTTGTTTTAGATCTGTAAATCTTTCTGTGCTTGCCTTGACTTGAGGGTTTGTGTTGTGTCTGTTGTGATTCTGCTAGGCTTTCCTTTATAGGTGATTTGTGTCTTTGCTCTAGTAGCTTTAGATATCCTGTTCTTGTATTAATTCCTGATGTATTAGCTAATATATGACTTATTGTATTTTTTGTCACTAATAGGAGTTCCATGTGCAAATTTAAGGAGTTATATATGCCTCACTTATCTGTATGTCAAATTCTTTTCCGTGTTTGAGAAATTTTTTATTAAATTTTTAATATATTTATTACAAGGTTTACAGTGTCTCACTACGCAGATTGGATTTACAGTGATCCTTCCTGTTTTTCAGGGTCCCAAGCACTGGAATTACAAGTGCAGGCCACCACATCCAGTCTCAGTTGCTGTCTCAGTGTGCTCCAGGGGTGGGGCACTTCAGGATAGGCATTGAACCCCTGTCCCCTTCATCTACCTGACCAGGTGCTTTAATCTGCTGAGCTATCTGTCTGGCCCTTGAGAAACTTTTGGTCATGACTTCTTTGAACACGTTTGTTTTTTTTTTTTTTTT
>NW_004524590.1:14665728-14670631 GCF_000260255.1 Octodon degus
CTCAGCCCACCAGGGGGCGGGGCTGGCTGGCATGTGGTGCTGGGGATTGAACCGCGGTCCCTGTGCTTTGCTTAGCTTAGCTTGTTGTAAGTAGGTGCATCAGACCACTGAGCCATCTCACCAGCCCCTGAACACGTTTTTTATATCATTAGTATTATCTCATTGCTTTTTCGTTCTATGCGTTATCTAGCAGCTACTAGATTGATATCTCCTGGATGCTTCTGATTTTAAAAAAATATATTTTTCATGATTATAACTGCAATCTGTCTTCTTGGCCTGATATTTTGACCTTTTAGTCACTCATTCTGCTGCATTTATTTTCAGGGGAATATTAAATCTCTTGGATAGCAGTTTCAATCTGTTTTGTAGGTTCACTTTCTTCCCTGTGTTGGACATTTATGATTTCCATCATTTTCCTAAGACTAGTCTCCTCTTTTTAAAATATTTTTAATATATATCTTCTCTAGAGTTGCTTAGTATGTCTTTCATTGTGATTACTATCTCTATAGTTATACTCAAATTTATTTTGATATGATTCTTTTTAGATCCTATTCATATGCTTTGTTACTTCTAAGGTTCCCACTTCAGAGAGTTCAGCTGGGTGACTTTTATGATTGTTTCACGTTATTTCTCTCCTGAGTTTGCTTTTGCTGTGCTCCAAATCTGTGGTTGGAACTTGTTTAAGTGTCTTTTTTCCTGTCTTGTTTTTGTGTGTTTATTTGTTTAATTATGTTTAATTTCTGGCTTGATGTTCATAAATTATTTCTGACAAGTAGCTTTATTGCTAGCATTTACAACCCTTAACAATGACTTGTTCAATTCTTCTGGAAAGAAAACAACAACAACAAAACACACACACACACACACACACACACAGAGACACAACAAGAGGTGAATAGCTGGGTCAATTGGGATTTCTAATTCTAGTTCTTTGAGAAATCTGCACAGTGATTTCCACAGTGGTTGCACCAGTCTACACTCTCACTAACAGTGGAGAAAGGTTCCTTTTCCCTATAGACCCTCTAGGTTGGCTAACTTCTTTTTTTTTAAATTGTGTGTGTGTGTGTGTGTGTGTGTGTGTGTGGCCAGCTCAGCCCACCAGGGGGCGGGGCTGGCTGGCATGTGGTGCTGGGGGATTAGAACCGCGGTCCCTGTGCTTTTGCTAAGCTTGTTCTAAGTAGGTGCTTTAGACCACTGAACCATCTCACTAGCCTGGCTAACTTTTTAATGATAGACATCCTTCCAAGGGGTAGATAGAAGCTCAATGTTGTTTCAGTTTGCATTTCTCAAGTGATCAATGATATTGAGTTTTTTTCCATATACTTATTTGCTGTTTGTACTTTTTCATATCATGAGTGTATGTTCAACTCAGATGCCCATTTTTTTGATAGTATTTTTGAATTTTGGGGCCTGTTTTTATAATTATTTCTGTATTCTAGATACAAGGTTTTTGTCATCCAGTCATAGTAGTACATGTGCATACATGTTTATAAGAGGATAATTTGTCATAGCTGAATCTTGGAAGCAACCCAAGTGTCTCAGTGCCTATCACTGTGGAATGTAGAAAGAAAATGTGGTATTTTTATACATTGGAATATCATTCAGTTATAAAAAAGCAAAAAAAAAAAAAAACCCTCAAGGCTTTTTAAGGTAAATAGATGGACCTAGAGACCACATGCTTTAGTGCAATAAATCAGATCCATGTGTGCAGACATTGTATTGTCTTCTTAGTGTAATAACCTGAAAGAGTAAGTAAAATATGAAAAGCATAGCACTGTGAAAGATAAAGAAAATGGTCACAGAGCAGGGACAGTTGGGAAGAGGGAAAGTAGAAAAGAAAGAAGGAAGGAACTATATATATCATATATATATCATATTAGCCTATGTAATAATATATCACATGATACTATATATATATGATATCATATATATCATATATATAACTTGGATAATTGTGCTGATGACTTTTCTAGTCTATTAAACAATTAATGTTCAGTTTTTTTATTTCTCCTTCTTAGTTTTTTACAATTTTTTGACCAATTTTGCACACTATATGCTGAGGTCCAGTTCTAACCTCCAGGGACCAGCCTGAGGAGAGAGGAAAGCAGGCAATGAAGAAAAAAGACTCAGAGAAACACAGTGGGGCTAGGAGGAAGAAGAGTGGTCTCTTCACCCCAGAGCAAAATTAGTAGCCTTTATTTATACATGAGTGATTACATAACATTTCTTTATTCAAAGATCAACAGAAGTGGCTTTTTCTCTACAAGCAAAAACAATCAAAATTTTGATAGATACGAGTACACAATATCAGCTAGAGCTAGACGCGGAGCATAATCAACCATTGTTGTTTCTCTTCTGACTATTTCTGCACTACTTAAACTCTTAGCCCTTGCGGGGTGCTTTCTCACTTCTTTAAGAATGTAGTAATAGTCAATCATATGTCCCATCACTCATAAATATATCTGATGATCTGAGCCACAGATTTGATGATAAAAGCAGATAATGTATCAATCACTGTTAACCAGCTATTCTTGTTTTGAAAATAAGTAACATAAGTGTTGTTACCTGTTACCCTGTTTCTGTCTTTGTTTTTGTTTTTCTTGCTCTTGTTTTTACTCCTCAAAAATAAAAGAAAGTAATAGTGGTAGTAGTAGTGGTAATAGTAGTAGTAGTAGTAGTAGTAGTAGTAGTAGTAGTAGTAGTAGTAGTAATAAAGAGGCACTGAGGCACTTGGGTTGTATCCACTTTGTAGCTATGGCAAATTATCTTCTTATAAACATGTGTGCACATGTATCACAAGCTGAGATATCGATTAATTTGGAAACTTTAACCATATAAACGGGAATTATGGAATTGTGTTCACAATATCTAATGTGAAATAGAATACTGTATGCAGCAAATAAACCCTCGATGTAGAGATTTAAACCTCAGCAGAGAAAATTCAAAAGAGATAAGGATGAAAAATTGAGAAACAAAAGAAAATGAAGAGATAGAAACAATATTGAAGGACAAAAAAGAACTCCCGAACTTTGGGAACTAATGAAGAAGATAGGAGGGAAAGAACAAAGGAAGAAATAAAAAAAAAAAGAACGGAATAGATCAACAAAGACAAAAACAACAACAAAAAACTAAAATAATGTTTACACTCATATAAAAAACAAAACAATGAAGAAAAATCAAATCAAAAAAAGTAAATAGAAAGGAGAGAATGAAAGAGAATATGTTCACTTCAAGGTATGTCTCTGCTAACACTGGTAGTAAATGTGGCAGACAGAGCCCGTATCAGTAAACCTATGCAGATTTACAGTGGGGTATTGGATAACCCCGGTGAGTTTTCACCTTCTGTTTAACTGCACTTGCAGCTGGTTTCTAGCCATGAGTCTAGAACCAGACCCATGCAGCCTGCAGCAGTCTATGTTCCCCCACATAGCTTGAATTTAAATCTCTGCCAGCTTGAACTCAGCTCCTTGACAGCACTGGCAGCTGCTAGATGGACCCAGCATTTTCTCTCAGTTCATGGTCAGGTGCCCCTCTCCAAGATGTCTCCTGTCTAATCTTCCTCTCCTGGGGAACATCTGAACCCAAATAACTCACCAGCCACTACAGTTCACTGTACTGACTGCACCATTGTACCAGTGCATTTCTTTTTGAGGACTCTAAGGTTTCTAGTATTCCTAGTGCATCTGCAGTTTCAAACTGCTCTGCTCACATAGTGAGTCCCAGCTCAGTGAAGAGGTATCACTTGACACTTCCTCCTTCATCACTGAAGTCACTCTCTTTGGCCTTCCCATGAACTTTAATTCTTACTTCAGATTCTCCTCTGGTTCCAGGGGAGCTGCCTCTTTCTTCTTTCTGATGCTGCTATATTCTAGTGCCTGGACAGCCAATCTCATAGAGCTTCTTTCTCTGTTGCTCACCTTTCCACCCTCTTCCTGACAGTTCTTACATCATACTCAAGATCTGCAGCCTCTGCGTTCAGTGAGCATGTAGGCTTCCCCCAACACATACTTCTCTTTTGAATAAGGTTAAATTCTCTCCCTGTTTTATTTTCTAAGAGAAATCCAGGTAATTTAGAAACATTTGCCCCAAGGCATGAAAGAAAAGGAAGAAGCAGTGAAGGCTGATTTAATTAAATATGAGTATGCAACAGTCAAGTTTTCCTTGTTATTTGGACTTTTAAGTTTAAATGCATAAAAAGGATTTTTTAATATCACTAGTGTTTTAAATAAAATACGAGAGTTTGTATTATTGAAATGAATGTAAAGAACATTGCTTCTCAAATGGCCTTTTGGGTTGTTTGGTCTCGCTTAGGTAGTTGGTGGAGGGGATTTACTCTTCATTGTAAGCAGTCATAGTCGGCCACAGAGTACGGAGGGTTCAAAGGAAAAAGGAAGCTCTGATGCAACTTTTGGCAGAGACTTGTGATTACTAGTACTTAAATCTCACAAGCGATGCATTGAGAACTCAATGAGTCTTTGCTCTTCTGTATAAGATGCTGCCTGAAGGACCCTAAATCTAGTGTTTCTCCATAGCTTTCTGATGTACAATAAGAGATACAATGTAGATCCCAACCACCTCCCCATTAGGTGATAATTTTTTAAAGTTGCAAAAAAATAAAGTGACACTTAAGGAGTTATGCTGTGTTTCAGGCTATGAAAAGTCCACAGAGAGGCACCACTGCTCTTCCCCCTGGGGTGTCAGGCCAGTACACTTGAAATTCACAATGAAAGATTCGGGAACTCAGTGGGTCTCCTGTTTCTGCCAGAGAAACCCTTTCAAGTGTCTTATAACTAGTCTTCTCTCTGCCTCCCTTGGCATCATGCAGCTGTTTGTTTCCAGTATAAACTAGAAAATGGTAAAATATGATACAGAACTGTACTCTCAATTGTTATATTTATTCAGA
>NW_004524590.1:14670731-14677102 GCF_000260255.1 Octodon degus
TTTTTTGCAAAACACAGGAAATGTTTTGTGAAATCCCTCTGTTTAGGATTTTTGTCACTTTGTTTCTAAAAAGACCAAAAATCTTTGGTACTTAAAGAGGCCACCAAGGAAGAGGAATTATATCACGATGATCCTGTGTGCAGATGCCCATGTGTCGGGGGAATATGAGTCTTTGCCACATTTTAACGATCTTCAACAGGAGCTTGTACTCTAAAGAGACTCAAAATTTTCAAAAGGTCTTGGTAGATTGACAGATAGGATTCAAACTTTAACCCTTGCTATTGATCTCTCAGAACAAGATGTCTAGTTTATCATGGCCTCTTGCTATATCTCATATCTCTATTACCCAATTGCTGAACAGACATTTCTGTGTTCAAAAATCCATGTCAGATAACAATAAAAGAGGTGCTTCAAAAATACAAAAATTATGGTTGTCAAAATTGGTAATGCTTTAAGCATACTCAAGTTATACAAGAGAAGAGTCATCCAGCTTCCTGATTGGCACCTGCAACAAAACTGAACACTGAGCATGTGACTAGATCAGGACTTCACCTAAGCCCTGAACCACATGTCAGGCAGCAGAAGTGCTTGATTCATGGCACAGGAAGATTGACTTTGCCTGCTTCCAGAGAGGGGCTTGGCCAGCCAATGTCTTCCTCTTGTGTGATAACCTACAGTGCCCCCTGGTCATTGAACTCTGAGAAAACATTGGTGGGCCTGAATGTCATGGGACAAGGACTAATGATGATTGCCCAACAGGGCAGCAGAACTTGCCCACAGATTTTGTCAAACTCATACCAGCTCCTTTCTTACAATCTACACAGAGGAGAGGGATGAGCCTTGGGTAGAACTGGCAATTCTAAGCCTAGCTCCATCTAAACTATCTGAGGAAAAATATCACTAAAAGGAAAAAAAAACTACTCCTATGAACTCTGGAAGATCTGAGGTTTCTCTGCAGAACTCAATACTTCATTTCTGTTCAAAGTTCAGATGTGTAATCACTAATGACTCCTAATCTTCTACATCTTAAATGGGCACTATGTTGCGAATCTAATCAAATCCATAAGATAAGTAATCTTGTTAGGCTCTTAGAAACCTATCTAATATCTTTCTTTGTCATATTTTCTCCTCTTCAGGAAATGTATAGATCTCTATTCATAGTTATGTCCTTTTACAGACACATAATATTCTAACATACTCCTTCTCGTAATTAGGTTCTGCATCTTCCACCTATAAACAAAGTTTATTTATTCAAGGCATCAGGTGGTAATCAAGGACAGAGCCTGTGACACTCCTGACAAACTCACCAAGCTTCTGCCATATGCAGGCAGCACAATATTTCTCTACATATGATACCAGTTCCTTTCTCTCTGTCTTCTTAAAGGTTACTTTTTAAACCAGTGTGAAGGCCTCAATATCCTGAATTAGTTGGAGAAAATTTAGTCCCCAGAAGGTAGGGCCTACCTCCCCTTTCACCTGGGAGATCCTATATGAAGACAGAGATTCTACAACCTCAGTACCCCGTAAAGAATTATGAAAATTTAGGATTCTGACAAGTGAATGAAGTAGGCGATTATGTCAGCTGCCTTGGAAGTGGGCAGTATGTCTCAGCCCTGGAAATTCAGTGTCACAATGTACATCTGGGGACCAATTAGAAAATGCTGTCATCCATTCTTTTCACCTGAAATCAAGCAGGTTTTGGGTAGGACAGCCTAGATCAGATGTTGGCCTGAGGAGCAGGGAATACAAAAGATAGCCACAATTAAGCTCTTAGCACTGTGCTTACTCTCTACTTTTACTCTTAAGGGGATACTTTTCCTGCTTTAATTGGCCTACACTAAGTCTGTAGAGCCCATAATTTTTTCTTCTTGTGACAGTTAACTGATTGTGTCAACTTGAGTAAGAAATGCCCAACTGATTGAGACTGGGCATAGTAGCACATGGCTGTAATACCAACTCTTGAGAGGCTGTAAACAGGTGGATCACTATGAGTCCGATAGTAGTGAGACCCTGAACACCCTGTAGACCCTTCCCTAAAAAATTACAAAAAGAGTCCAGTAGCCCACTGGACTCATTGGGTCTTCTGTTTAACTGGCAATGTCAGAAATTATTGATCTGAGTCCCCCACAGCTCAATATAACAGCATGGCTTTATTTCCTATATTTCGTCTTCATACTTTTCTACTGGATGGTTAAGACCAAGGTAAAGCAGGACCTATGCAATAAGAGTTGTAGCTTTTAGGTCTGAGAAGGTCAATGAAATGCCCTCAGGATTTGTCCTGAGATCCTGTACCTCAGATTGTAGAACCTTTATCAGTGCAGCCATGTGGATGAGTCACGGCCATTGCTTGGCCAATGTGCTCTCTGTGAAAGCCTGGGGGAGTGTCTTCTCCCCATGTGACTCTCCTTAGGCACACTCTACGTCATCAATCACTTTCCTCTTTGGCCCTATAATCTTCTTGATCAGAAAATTTGGGACACTACCGAGGTACATGACGTTACAGTACAAGTTCTCATATGTCCTGAGTCTTAATGGACCTTAGAAGGCTAGGGCCAAAATGTTGGCTTTCCTTGTAGCCCTCCTTTTTCTCTAATTTTGGTCTGCAAACTTAGGTTGTTAACCATCCAGAAGACAAGCTTATTGTTATTATCAAGCGATTTAGGCTATTAAGCTTAACCTCACTATCTCACTGCATTTCAAACATCTTAGGCATAATAAGGAGCAGGTATTTTTCATCAAGTAGTGATATGTTGAACTTTAAGTCCCTACATAATATGATAAAAAAATTTAAAAATTAGATTATATTTTAAAAATAGGATAAAGAATTCTATACTTCTCATGTTTGCACATAAGTCCAAAAATCTCACCATATACAACCTTGAAGCAGGACAGTCCCACAATATTCCTTTTCCTGTCTCTTGCTTTCATTCACCATCCCCTTCTTCTTGAACATCCACCTACCCGAGAGACATCATAGCGGTAAATGGCATGTCATGACAAGCCGCCCATATTCAGACTACCAGAATGACAGGCACTCCAAACATGAAACTACTGTTACAAATTACCATCTGCAGTGCAGTAGCTTAGTTCACAGATATCAGTACATATAGTTAATCAAGGTGAGAATCTTTCCAATTAACTGCTAGATTAAAAAATCTTCTGAAGATTCTCAGGATCATTGCCTTGCTCATCTTTTACATATAACTGTATGGCTTGACATTGTCATGTTTTCTAGCTCTTCTCCTTTCCCTCTCTTGTTTAGAATATTTTGCTGAGTTTACACACCTATAATATTCAATAATGGAACTTAGAAAAAATGGGGTATACCGATGAATGTCCGTTTTATATCTGTGTATTCAAAGTGGTTAGGATAGATATATAGTTGCGTTCTCTTAATGAATAGAATGATTTGTTCTACTGGTGTTTGTAAATAGGATTACAAGTCCACTTCTTGTACAGCAATTAACCACTGAGAAAAAAAAAAAAAGAAATCCCTACCATTTAAGATGCTTATGTTTTTCTTTCTAAAATGTAAAATTTGCCTCCGTGCTCTCATTACATTCAACGAAGTCTCCAGATGACTATCAGAATAAATCTGCCCTCCACCCACAAAAAAAAAAAAAAGAAAAGAAAAAGAAAAAGAAATCACCACAACTTTTCAGTTGCCCGTAATGCTTTTTTTAAGTATGTAGGATTTATTAAATGAATTTAGTTAAAGCACAAAAAAAAAAATTACAAAAAGAAAAAAAAACAAGAAATGCCTAACTGAATTGGATTATCATAGTTCTGTGTTTGGAAGAAAGGATTAACTGAATATTTGCTAGGATGTTTGGAGGTCAGTAAAACAAACCAAAAGGCTTGGCACCTGAATAGCATAAAAGAGAGAAAAAAGGGCTCTTTTTCTTTGGAGGAACTGCAGTCTTCATTCTCAGCTTGGGCATTATCTACTACCTTCTAGAGCAGACCCTAGTCATCTGGCTAGGACCATGCCGCCTTCTGGTGCAGATGCCTCTGCCTTCCATTGCAAACCCTTCAGCCTCCTGGTGCAGACTCATACAAGACATTGCAGTGAGCTGCAAGTCTGTTTGTATCCTTTTGTTTAAGGCAACTGAGTAGATAGAAAGGGGCTGTCAATCAGGGCTGAGGTCCTGAGGGAGCTAATATGGAAGACTAGAAGTCTTGCAATTGTGGAAGTGATGATCATTCTGCTGTGGGCCAGACCTCAAGACAAAAGATCAAACAAATGCACCCACATACATCCCTCATGATCGACATCAGGGATTGCTAATGTAAATAGGTATCAATCACCTTGGAAAAGCCAAGGAGAGTCACCAATCCATCCCATTACAGGAAAAGCCCCTGTTGTGTATTCATGTCCCCTTGCTATGTGATTTACTTCCCTATTTGATCTTGATTTAATCAACTTTACCTGAACAATTATGCTTCTAAGCTTATTTATTGACTATGATTTTGTCCTACATTATACTCACCTAATGATTTCTCATCTTTCCCACTTTGGTCCTTTTGTGGCTCTGCTCTAGAAAAATCTCTTAAAATTGCAAGCTCCTTGGCAATCTACTCAGGTCCCCTTCTGTCTGTCTCAGAGAGAAGCTTCCTTTTTCCTCCATAAATAATTTCTGCTCTTATCCACCATTGTTTCTAAAATTCATTATTAGATTTCAGAGAGCACAAACTCATCGTAGCTATCTTTCAGGTTGGGAGCTTCTTTCCTCTATATTGCAGGGAAGTGGTTAATACAAGAATAATCCACATTGAGTTTTTAGGATGTGTGTGTGTGGGGGGGGGGTGCTGGGAATGAAACCCAGGGCCTTTTGTATGCAAGGTAAGAGTTACACCTGAGCTACATTCTCAACTGTACATTGAGTCTGCTGTCTTTCTTCTTTCTTTCTTTCTTTCTTTCTTTCTTTCTTTCTTTCTTTCTTTCTTTCTTTCTTTGTTTCTTTCTTTCTTTCTTTTTCTTTGTTTCTTTCATACAGGGTCTTGCTACACAGCTCAAACTAATGGTAAACTTGGGTCCTTGTGCTTGCCAGGCAGGCACTTAGAAAAGTGAGCTATCTCTCCAGTGCCCACATTGAGATTTTGCAACTGTTGTCCCAGATGTTTGGCCTGTGTTAGTGTTATAGGCTGTACAGTGCTTCTGTTCTTACATTTCCTTGGTCTACACTTGCTCTGCAGAGCCTCTTTCTTTTCCTAATTTTATAACTTAAAAAAATCTTAGCTACTATTTGTATTTCTCATTGACCAGTTATTTACTCAGTACAGAAAAATCCTAGAAGACTGCTCCAAAATTAGATTCCAGCACCTCAAAACCCAATAACAAACAGAATCAAAATGAAGGCCAGGAAAAGGGTAAGAGGGTTTTGTGCATGTGGAATTCCTGGAGTAGATTTTCCTTCATGTGTTTAAGGAATTCATGTGACTGTTGTAAAAACTCACTTGGTCTTCATCAGATTTAAATGTGCTATTGAAAGGCTTTTTGTAAATGAAAAATTAAAAATTGGTCTTTTCTAATGGTTCTGCATAGTGTTCAGAAGCTGGGTTCTCATCCTGGATCCTGTGCTTTGAGCTCATGTCCTGAGTACCCATGAATTTGGCAGGTTATGTCCAGTTGTTTATCCAGTTTGCTCCTTTCTCAACTCCATCCAAAATATAAAGAAAGTGTAACAAACAAACAAACAAACAAACAAAAAAGCATAATTGACACCATCTTTGTACGGTTCGTTGAATGGTCCTGACTTAAAGTTTTATGTTAACCCAATTTGTTGCTTTGTAACAGGAGATCCTTTTTCATATTTGTCATCCTGTCAGTGTTCCAGGATGAATTTACCCTCCAAAAGTAGGCATCTCATTTCTATTTTGTTGAAGTTAGAAATTATATTTTCAAAGTCTGTGAACACTAGTTGCCATTCTGGCATATATATTACACACCATCCAACTTGTGTGTGATAATTTAGTGACGAGATACTGGAAAACATTTGCTAGCAATCACAAAGCAGTGTTCAGACTGATATGATTTTTTCTAACCTCAGACAGTTTGTATTACTCATAGATCATACATCCATTAAAAAATGTTGGAGTGACGATAACTATGTGGCAGCAATAGAATACAAAAGAAAGGAATGCAAGTTTTATAGTTTGACAGAAGGGATGCATTTTTTAAGCTACTTTATTTCGTTCGCCAATATTTTCAAATAGGGGAAAATAGGTAGAAGGTCAGTTTTGTAGGTCAGTCATTTCTTTAACGCATGGTGCAATGATCATTTATACACACACACACACACACACACACACACACACACACACGAAGAGAGAGAGAGAGACAGAGAGAGAGAGAGAGAGAGAGAGAGAGA
>NW_004524590.1:14677202-14699633 GCF_000260255.1 Octodon degus
AGAGAGAGAGACAGAGAGAGAGAGAGAGAGAGAGAGAGAGAGAGAGAGAGAGAGAGACAGACAGACAGACAGACAGACAGACAGAGAGACAGAAAGAAGAAGAAGGAGAGGGAGACAGAAACAAAGAGAGACAGACAGAGGGTCATGAATTGTGGAATTAAGATAATTAGAATCTGATATATAAGTATAAAAATAAATTTAGTCTTGTCTATCACAAAAATTTAGGTTTGCAAGAATTATTCTAGATAAAAGGATACAGGAAAAACACTTAATCAAGAGAGATAAAGGAAAACTGAAAGACAATAGCAAAAGATATACATATTTTTGGTAATCTTGAATCACCGAAATAATTATTCATTGTCTGCATAGAATACTTCCAAAAAGTTTCTAATCATGAAGATCATTTTATTGCATATATATTGAGAGACATTTTTAAGCATTACATTATACCCAGGAATATTTTGGTCTAAGATTGTTTTTGCAGCTTTTCCTGCCTAGAACAAATATAGGGATTCAGCCTGTGATCAAAAGCTCCTAGCTTCAAGTAACCCACATTGTTATCTGGAATTCATGCTAATGCATGAAAATTGCTCCAAGATATTTAATATTTCTTCCCATCTCAAGTCCCTGCCCCATGACCCCCAAAATGCATGCATTTCAACCCTTGAACTCTTGTATACATTTTGTGAATTTCCGTCAAATGGGAAAATAAAAGACAAATATAAAGAATTGATATTATTTACAAACCTTGAATAGGTGGGAGTGGTGGCATATACCTGTGACTTAAGAAATCTGAGGCATGAGTATTGCATATTTGACCCCACCATGGGTAATTTAGCAACTTACTTTGACCCTCAGCTCAGTTCAACACCCTGTAGCACAGAAAAAAAATTGGATAGCTTTTGCTGCAGTAGTCTTTGATTTGCAGTTTTTATTTATTAAACTATTTTGATTATTAAATGGATTTCTCAATAATGTGAACAAATGTTCCAGCATATTTAACTTTTTTTTGAGTCAATAAACTGAAATAAATAAATTTGTCCTTAACCTGTACTTATGAGAGATTTCGTGAAGGCTTTTTGCACAATTTTCAGCCAGAGTTCTTAAAAATGTGGCAATGCTCCTTCCTATCACTTCTCTTTTATTAATTAATTTTTCATTTGTACTGCACTTTTTGACAATTCTCTGCCACCTTTCCAGAGCACCATTTGGCCCTTTATCCAAGTTTTACTAAGGCTTCAGCAGGAACAGGCTGCATCGCATGCCTGGTGGCTAGGTTTACAAGCCAGAAGACTATAGTTTAGAATAGACCCTGAACTTGAGATAGGTCATGATGGATGATCAGGCAGAAGAGACCTGAATGGGAAAGCGGTGGGGATAGTGAAGCAACTTTGTCAGGAAGAGTGAGGTATGAGGGTCTCTGAAGACAATTTTATGAGTGATCAGGGAGAATAACAAAAGCACTTGTGTTCATGAAATAATAATTCATTTGATTCACAAGCAGAGCTGGGAGGCTCAGGGCATTCCTGGGTCTCCTTCATTGATGACTGTGAAAATGCTCAAGTCAACTTTGCAATCAAACAGTCCTGTTTGCAAGTTTCTTTCTTCTGCATAATGTGTGGTTCAATAGATGGGCCTTGTTGCAAATTCTGACAAAATAGGATCAAGGTTGGTTTTGTACATCAGTTTTAGCTCAGCCAAATGGATATAATCATGACACCCTCCAGTCACATTTATTTTTCTTCCCACCAAGTTCTTTTGGAAAGTGTTTGGTTTATTTACAGTTCTCATATGTCTACATTTTTTATTTACTTCGTAGTTTTAAGTTTCCTGTCTTAATACTTGTCTTTTGCCTGTTCCATTTCTTGTTCTTCCTGTTCTTTAAAAATGTGAACATCACAGCACTGCCTGACAGATCTTTCCATGTTTACACATTCATATGCCTGAAAACCAGAAGACAAATAAGAGCAATGACTGTGGTACATGCTATGCACACCTAGTTTTCCAGGCAGGAAAGTACACATGCATCCAAGGAATGATCAACATGTGGGACCTTTCAGATGGGCCTGCTAACATGAGGAATATCTGGTGATCATTTAAATGTTGAGTCATATGTGTGAATATTTTTTGTTTTTCTTCATAGATGTATATAAATGAAGATAATTTTTATTTTAAGATAATACTTTACATTATACTTCAAAGGAAACATTGAAGACACAGTTGTTCTCTTATATATACTCATAAAATTAATTCCTGCTTATTTAACAAATTTAAATAAAGAGGAAATTTTTTTTAAAAAATGGGAAGATTAATTCAAATTCTAAAATCTCACCATTATCTTTCTCACTCTTAAGGATCCTGTGTCATATCTTTTTTTTCATTATATACTATCAGGGAAGGGAAAAAGGGCCTAAGTGGAAAGAATGTGCAATGGAATATGTTTTAAATTTTTGTTCCTTTGGCACCTAAAAAGTCCCCTCCATTTTTGAAGCATGGCTTGCTAGGTTACTCATTTGAGAGTAGAACTTCGTTCATACCACTTTCTGTATGAAAATGCTTGTTCCCTGGAATAAAAGCTCTCCATCATATATTAAGCCACTAGCACAGCTTCCTTTTCACTTGCTTAATGCTCTTCTAGGTTGAACTTGGGAGGCATGTTACGGTGTAACCTGAATAGGTGAGGTATTAGGAAGTTCACTGTGGATTAGTGTGTGCAAGTGCAACCTAAAGGGGAAGGTGGTCAGCTGGAGAAGAAATCACCAGAAGATGGTCTATGGTCACTTAAGACTGGAATTTGGATACAATTTGCTAAAAAAAGAAGCTACATCAGGAATTGGGAGTAAGAAAAAATAGAAGCTGTTATAGAATCGACACAATTAATATGTGTGAGTAGGAAATTGTCTGGGAAATGAGAATACAGGAGATTGCTTTTACCTTTGAATAGTCTTTCATTTGTACATTGAAGCAAATTCACACATGGAGCCTTGATTTATGAAGTTCCAGTTGTGAAGCAGAGATTACTACGGCCTCCACTGAGGCTGTGGTTTGGCCTTTGCCAGGCCACTGCAGTTCCTTCAACTGTCCTGTCCCAAGCACTTCCTTACCTTTGCTTCCTGTTTCCTTCACTACAGGGATCTTTGCAACCCTCATCAGCTGTCTAGAAATCCACACAAAACCTCAACACATATCGTAAGCCCTTTTCACCCTGCCAAGCTTTTATTATTTCTTTACTTAAAGAGAATAGAAATAATTTTAAAATCATTAGAACCAACATAGAATTTCTTTAAAGATAATAGGAACCCAACAATCATTACTATATTGCCTATTATTATCTTTAGATTAGTTGCTCAGATTACTAGATATAAGAATGCAAAATTGATCAAAAAGTTAGAAACAAGAAGGCCTGGGGAGATAGCAAAGTGGAATAAGTGCTTGCCTAGCAAATACAAGGTCCTGAATTCAATCCCTGGTCCCGCACACAGAAAAATTTAAGTATTAGCTACTCCTTTCAATAGATCATTAGTTGAGCGCTCGGTCGAAGAGGACGACCACCTCCGATAGAGGAGGACCATTCCTCGGTCAAGGGTATATGAGTAGCTGCCCTCCCCTGCTAGAACCTCCAAACAAGCTCTCAATAGACCATTAGAAATCAGCAGTATGATTACCCCAGCTCTCCTGTGTATACACACGTATATTTTCCCTTCCTTCTCTCTTTCTTTCCTCCTTTCCCTCATCTCAGTTGTTCTTTCCCTTTGGGCAGTTTCTTTCCCTTTCACAGTGTCCATTGCACCTTCAGCCGTTTTGTGCTAGCTTCCTGCTGATGTTACAGATGGGCACCTATGGGATGGCTTAATATGAAAGAAATGAATTTGAACAGTAGTCTACAATAAAGTGTCTGAAGAACCACACTCCTTCTAGACATCCAGTGCCAATGTTACCATGGTCTGCCTCATTTCTGATAGCTCATTTTGTTCGTTGGCAGTGGGCACAATACCTCCTCTTCATCACTAGACCCCTACGTGGCATTCTTTCTGTGAGTCTTGCTTTTGTGTCTCTGCATGCCTTATAAGAATACTAGCAATTGGATTTATAATTTATAATACAATTGGATTTATAATTCATGCTCATTCAATATGATCTCATCCTAGCAACCTCTTACTTGCACATGATAAAGTCACAATCACAGGAACTTGCTGAACATGAATTTGAGACGGTGCATTTCAGCTCAGTATCAATTCTACTTATTTATATATTTATTTATTTTTGGTAGAATTTATCTTAAAAGTCTTTCCACTGAAATGACAGAATTACTGCTTATTTGCTTTGATGTAATTTATTTATTTATTAATTTTATTTTTAATAGGACAGTTTCAGTAATTAATATATTGTACATTCTTATCTTCTTAATGGTTATCTATGGTACAAGATGCAGACAGGCTATCCTGTCCAAACACTATTAGTGAAAATCTTTCTTCTATGATGTAATTTAGTTTAAGTCTTTTTTTTTTTGCAATTATTGTACTGTATCACAGTCCTAGATTTTTTCTTTCTTTTTATTTAGAGTTCTGTTGATTGAACATAGGAGCAGCTGACCACCAATATACACAAATCCAAAGCACTTTTTAAAAATATTTTTGAGACAGGATATACATCTAGCTTCCATCTTGTCATCCTCCCTTCTCAGCTTCTAGAGTAGCTGGGATTATAGGTATATACAATTTCACTGAGTTCAATGGTCATTTTTTAATACAAAATATATATATTACTTGTCATTGTTTTCTCAGCATGCCATGTAAACTAGTATGTGTTTACCTACAGCAGTTTTTCTGCCAAAATTATGAAGTGAGATATCCATTATCCCCTAGAGGAATTTAATGTATCCCTTGAGTAAATAAAGTATTGCTTTCTTATACTGCCAATCTCAAAAGCTACTTATAAAATGGTTTCTAATATAATTAAATCTTTTTTACTTTATTAAGCAAAGAATACTGTACATTATTCCCTATGCCCTTATGACTCAAAATCTATTACAAATGAGAATTATTTTACTAAGTTCAAATAAAATAAGCATAGAAATTCAACCCGATATGATAAAATAAGATGCTATTGAAATGCATCAAAGTTTATGCCAAGTGTTAAGAATTTTTTTTCTAATTTAATCTTCACAATGAAGGGATAAAAATTTTGTTATTTCCATTTCACAGATTAAGAAATTGAAGTGTAAATTTGTTAATTTACCTAAGATCATGCAGGTAGTAAATTTAGAACAAAGATAAGAAATAGTGAAATAGTGCTGGAATTAGTTCTCTCACAATTAAGCTTGATGCTTTTGTGGTTTCCTCAGTACTGCATCAGGTACTTTGTTATAACACTAACTGCTGTCTTTCATTCTGAGAATCACTTTAGTCCCTGCCATCATTTATCACTTCTGATCTCCCATGCGTCTCTGTGTCAGGTGTAAAGCTGTTGATTGGCATGGATGTGCACTTCGCACGTGTCACACCACACTACGCATGGCAGGGTCTTGTGATGGACCCTAGGCTTTCCCTAGGTATCAGTAGTTTTTGTTAGTCTCAGGCAAAAAAGCTTATTTGAGTGAAATTCAAAATCCTTTCATGGCGGCCAGCCAAATAACTCAGCGGATTAAAGCACCTGGAAGCAGGCACAGGGGCTGGTTTGATCCCTGGGCCTGCCATGAAGGCTCTGTCCCAGGGGCGCACTGAGGATGCAATTGAGACTGGGCGTGGTGGAGCCTGCCTATAATCCCAGCTCTTGGGAGGCGGTAAACAGGTGGATCACTATGAGCCTGATCTAGTAGTGAGACCCTTAACACCCTGTAGACCCTTCCTAAAATAAAAAATAAAATAAAATCCTTCCATAGCTTCTTCAATTCAAAGCATTATGAAAAGAATAAAATGATAGACACTAGACACAAAGTCTAGTAGCAATGGTAAAAGGGTTTCTATTGACAAGAGGAGTAAACGGAGGGCTATAAAATCATTCTTCCAATTATTGCACTGCATCATAAGCTTAGAATTTTTTGTTTTATTTTACTTGCAGTTCTGTTGGTTGAACTCTATAGCTAAGAGTAGTCTATATGGAGTCTATATGGAGTGCTAAGAGAACAATGGCAAATAATACATGATTTTTTTTTTTTTTTTTGTATTTTAGGTAAGGGTCTATAGAGTGTTCACGGTCTCACTACTAGATCAGACTCTAGTGATCCACCTGTTTTACAGCCTCCCAAGAGCTGGAATTACAGGCGTGCGCAACTACACTCAGTCTCAGCAAGCCTGAAGATAAGGCCGGCACAGCAGGCCTGGGGATCAAACTCCCAGCCCCTGGACCTGCTTTCAGGCACTTTGAAAATACATGTATTTTGTATTTAAAGAAATACAATTGAATTCAGTGTAGTGTTACTACTGTGAGTGAGTCCACTACTATGTTGCAAGGAAAAAGAAAATTAAGTGTTTCTTTTACTATTTCTTTATAGTTTTATTTGTCTTGCTTCTATCTTTTCTTTTAGCCTCTTTGATTCCTTTTTCTATTTGTGAATCAAAAAGGGGTTGAAATAGCTTGCAAATGACATTCTGAAGGACAGGGAAAGATGGGGGGCAGGTCAGCACAAGAGTTAGGATCTCTAAAGAGCCCAAAGTTTAAGGCCAAACTGGGCTTAACCAATCTTGGAATGCCTTTGATTATCTTTATAAGACATCAAGTTGTGATAGAAAATATAAGCAATATAATCTGGATTTGGGATTTTCTTCAACTAATTGAAACTCACTTGGTAAAATGTTTCCTATCTGCTTGAGAAGAGTAAATTACAGTACAAATTCTTTTTCATAGTTAAATTACTAAAAAATATATTCTCATATTTCTTCAAAGAAAATGTTACAACAGTTATAGTTTGACTAACAATGATAATGTCTTGCCTAATCTCTTTCCTGTCATTGAAAATCATAGCTCAGAGGAGGACAGAACTTCAGAAGATTCAGCCTGTGGACAGTGGACTCCAATACAGAAATAGTGTGCTCTATGAGGAAAGCTCACATTATGGTGTCCAGCAAGCAGGGAGAGATTAGGGGAGGAGCCTGGGATGGAGCTGCACCTTCCTAGATCCTGCTCCCAGGTCACTGTCTCTTCCCTCTTCCCACCATGCAAGTGCAGCCCATGAGTAAAGATCCCCTGGAATCCTGTCAATTTGTAATGGCCTCTGCTCTGAGCACTTGAGGCTTTAGGGGGACACTCCTGGCCAAAACTGTAATGCGTGATTACAGCAAAACAGTGGAAAATATTCTTTGGTTTTGTATGTCATATTAATTTTAACCTTGTCTTTAATTTTCCAAAGAAACACTTTGGGAAAGAATAATTTTTACCTTTTATACTTCCTCAAGGCCTGAGAAGTAGGCATGGGCTGCACAGTTTATGTTAAACTTCAAGCCAGCAGTGGGGATGTACCAGGAATCCTTACTGGGAGGCTAGCTAATGTGAGCAGAAGTCCGCAGCTTTAGGTACTCCTTATAATGCCATTTTCCAGATTCTTTGCCTCTTGTATTTTGCATTAGCCAGCTTCATGTTACTGGAATAAAATTCCATTGACAACTAATTTTATAAAGGCAAAAGATTTATTTAGCTCATTGGGCTTTGGGTTTCAAAACCCAAATTGGGTGGCCTTACTGGTTGGAACTTCTGGGAAGGTAATACACATGGCAGAAGTGTGTGTCATAGTAAGTGTAAGCATCTGAAGCCAGAATGCTGAGACTCCAAGACCAACAAGCTGTTGTTCAGTTTTGAGGCCAATATCCCCAATTACTAGATGACCTTCCACCAGGACCCACCTCCTGGCTGTTCCACCAACTCCACTAATCAACAAGCTGGGACCAAGCCTTTAACACATATCTTTGAGGAACAGTCAACATCCAGACGATAGTGCCTTCTCTCTGGCACATTGTGCTGATACGTTGTGTACTGGCAGAGAGTGAAGTCTGGCCTCTTCTAGCTCAGTACCTTTTACTCCTCAATTCTGCCATAATCTTAATAAATATAGTGATTTGTACATCCAGAAATTTTTAACCTCAGAGAACAACTTATGAAAATATGCTTAAGCATAGAAACCAGCACGTGGATAAAATAGTTTGGTGTAAAAATATTTAGTATTTCAAAGTCATCTGTGACACTCATCAAGATGGAGGGACTGTGAAATAACACACTGCAAAGGGCATAGAGGTGACAGTTATTAATATCAGCATGATTGATTTCATACCCTTGAAATGTAGCAAACTTTAACTCTAGGTTCAGCAACTTCATAATTTATGTAAGTACAGCCTGTGTCAGTTCATTAACAGGTCATTAGTAAGTCTGTAGAGGATATTCTAAACGGTTCTCAGGAAAATAATGGGGGAATATACTAAAAAGTATGATTATTTTGGAAGTTCACTAGTATAATTTTAGATATGTTTGTGTATGCGTGTGAGTGTGTACCCACATATGCATGTATGCATGCCTGCACATTGTACTTTCCTTGTGCATTTAATGTATCTTCAGGCTTCTGGTTTCCCTGCACACACTGAAACTCTCTGGACCAAGCCAGGAAAACCGCATGAGTGAGACTCACTGCAGCACTCTAATGACCCCTCCACCCCTCCAGAGCCCACCTCCCCAAACCTGCCTAGTGAGTAAGAACTTCTGCCTTACTCTCAAGACCACCCAGACCTAAACCAAACCCAGGCATGGCAAGTGAGTGGGAGAGCTTCAGCTCTCCCCTGTATCCCCTGGACACTTTCAGACTCAGATCAGGCCTGGCATACAGGCCTGGGGTGGAACTCTGCAGCTGAAGTCCCTGTAGTGAGATTCAGGGCCAGAACCACCCAACTAATCAAGGTGCAGAACATCTTGCAGAGGAATAAAACAGGTTCATTCCCAAGGGCTTCAGAGGGAAGGAGCTGAAAATAACAGCTAGATCCAAGCCAGGAACAACTGGATGAACTCAATCGTAATAGATTTGGAACTGAATTTCAGTTGGTGCTAAGGTTATAGCTGCACCAAAGCTCTACAACAAAGGTGAGAGGATAATGCTATACAAAATGACAAAGAGAAGTAGCAAAATGCAATCTCAGACCCCGAGTCCACACAGAAAAAGTGCAGAAGACAATAGCAAGAAGAAAATGGGAGTCATACAGCTGAAATGTCCCAATTAATCACATCTGAAGTAAAGAAACAACTGAGAAATATACAGAGGAACTCAGATCAGAAATAACCTCTGAAATTAAAAAGAAATCCCTGAATTAATATGGTCCGATGTAAAAAATCAAATGCAGAAACATATAGAGGAAATAAGATCAGAAACAATCTCTCTAGTAAAAGAATTAATAACTGTTTTTCAAGAAGACACTGATAAAAAAGAGAGGACATTAGAAAAAGACAGAATCCTTGAATGAGTAATACAGGAAAAAAATAAATCACATGAAGCAGAGTCAAAAAGATATACAGGAACTTAAAAATCTCAATCACAAGCTTGCAAAACCACCTGAGTGAAAATTAAGATTGAGATTCAGATCATGACAACAACATCGCAGCTAGTGAAAAGTTAAGAAAAGATCTCTTAAAAGCGAGGATGCAGGAAAAAATTATTCATCACCTGCAAGATGAAGCAAAGATGAACAATGTGAGACTAATAGGCATCAATGAGAAAGGAGTCAATACAAATAATAAGAATATGGACAGAAGAAACAGCACAAAACTTCCCAAATATAAGGAAACAATCTAACATTCAGGTAAATGAAGCACATAGAACTCCAAATACCTTCAACCCAAATAAAAACACACCGAGAAATATAATAGTCAAGATCCCAGAAATCCAGTAAAAGAACAATATACCAAAAGCCACTGCAGAAAAGAAACAGATTATATTCAAAGAAAACCCATCAGGATGACAACAGACTTCTCTTCACAATCCATGAAGGCAAGAAAAGCATGGAGCAGAGTATGGCAAGTCCTCTATGAAAGCAAAATTCAGCCAAAACTACTATACCCTGCAAAACCCCCTTTCAAGTCGATGGAGAAGGGAAATACTTCCATGACAAAGAACAATGAAAGAATTCCATTGATGACAAAGCCAAACCTACACAGAATACTGAAAGATATTTTAAAGAGTGTGCAAAATGATCAGAATTCCATGAACAAGAACAGAAGGGAACCACTAAATAGGGCAAACAATTAAACACAGGACAAAACGGAGTAAACAACAGCAGGTAAGTAACATGTCAATCATAAGTCAATACACCTATTCATGTAAATGGACTCAATTCACCAATTAAAAGAAACAGACCAGCACAGTGGGTTAAGAAACAAAATCCAGCCATATGCTGTATACAAAGAATGCACTTAACTCATAAAGAAATTCATATGCTGAAAGTCAAACTAAGGAAAACAATGCTACACACCCCAGCAGCTCAGAAAGAAACAGAGGTAGCAATCTTGTTCTCAGATAGTCTCAACAATAGCAAAGGCAATCCTAAGCAGCAAAGACAAGGCAAGAGGCATCACAATTTCTGACTTGAAATTATACTACAAATCTACTGTGCTAAAATCAGCATGGTACTGGCAACAAAACAGATCTGAGCATCAATGGAATAGATTAGAAGATGCAGAATCCTGTATAAATACACTCAGCCACCTGATCATCGACAAAGAGGTCAAACATGCTAACTGGAAGAAAGATAGCCTCTTTAACAAATGGTACTGGAAAAATGGGCTCTCTACATGCAGAAAACTAAATCTTGACCTAGGTCTATTCCCATGCACTAAGCTAAAATCAAAATGAATTAAAAATCTAAACATCAAAATGGCAACACTAAATCTCCTGGAAGAGAAAATAGGAGGAACTCTTGAAGACATAGGGATCGACCAAGAGTTCAAGAACAAAATGCACAGGTATTACTGGAAACAATTTGCACAGGTATTACTGGAAATAATTAACAACTGGGACCTCCTCTTATAGGTAAATTTTTGCACGTCAGAAGAAATTACTAACAAGAGAAGCAAAAAGAAGCTTGGAGAGTATTTAAGGCTGAGATTCTCACCTGCCTTATTGTCACATTAGTCCAAATGCCACTGAACAAATAAGTTCAACATCAGTGGTGAAGGGAAACATATTCTGCATCTACAGATAGAAATTGTCAATTTGAATGACAAAGGGTATGGGTATACTAAGGCAAAAAGAACAGTAGCAAAGCTGAAATCTGTCTCACATATTGCAAATCAAAAGTGTTTATCTTGAATTCCTTATTTGTAAAATAAAACAATAAACAGTGGCAGGCTTTCAAATATTAGAAGATAGTTGGTTAATGACTGTAAGTCCTTTGTCAGGTTTCATCTTAAAATTATGTATCAGTCTCTGAGCAGAAGTTTGATTAATGTGGATGCTTCAGATCTCTATTTCCCAAGTTGCAGCTGAGGGTGTCATTAGCCATTTGAAAGTCATAATGTAATGCTGTGATTTGTTCCAACTGATCTTATGTAATTGGCAACCTCAAAAGTTTTGTGTAAGAGTTGTTGCCAAATCAAGTTATTTTCAAGCATTATCTGACAGAGCAGTTTTGTTTTTACATCTACTGATTTTCATGCCATTGTTCTTGTGATTATACATAGAAACAATAAAAGGAATTCAAACTGTGAATAATAAGGAAAATCATTTGTATTGCACTCCACAGGTATTTATTCTTTCTAATTGTGAGATAATGAACCATCTTAACATGTCCATGCTTCTTTGCTGTATGTAAGTTAGTTTCAATCCTTTTGCTATGATGATATCTGAACATTTTCTTTTTGATATGCTATGAAAGTAACATTTATTATTTAAACTTGAGTTTTCTTTCATCCTGAGAAACATTTCAATTTTTAAAATGTTATATAGCTCATATAGAATTATATTTTATTTGACTGGAGTGTAAAACACAGATTTATAATCAATTCAAGATTTTTTTTGAAAATAGCTATCTATGTAGAATGTGTTACATGTTCCTTCATAGCATACTTTGAAGACAGTTTATGAACATATATAAATTATGGAAGGTGAAGAAAGGATTAAAAGCATCCACACAGTCTAAAGGGAACTAAACAGAGAAAAGGAAGAAGACTAAATAGAAAATTCTACAATGGAAAAAGAAGTTTTCAGACCAGAATCTGGAGGTAAAGATGCAGCAGTAGAGGGCCAGAGGGGTTACAGTGAAAGTCCAAGTCTGGACAGCTGCCAAGTCCCTCCGTGTCTGCTTGAAGTAGGCTGTAAGTGCACCAGGAGCAGGAAAAACTGTTCTGGGCTGAAGCTCCAGGGAAGGACAGATGGGCATTCTTTTCTTGGTGATTTTTTCCTAGGCAAGGCAAGTGGTGACAGGATGACCAGATGGTGCAGTCAGTGATGCTGTGCCAGGTTTGGGGCTCATATCTTTTTATACATTACCAGGGATCGGGTCTGTACCTGGTGTGTTTGACAAACTCTTATGTTTGGCTTTCCCATGAATAGTTTGATAAGCTCATGAACTCTCAAATTAATTCATTAAGTTTTATTATTGTGGCCAATATGCAAAGTATTATCTTGCACCTTTGCAAGTTCTGATTGCTCATGACTGCTGGTGTTGATTGTTTACTTGTATTAAGTGCACATGTATTCAACACCATTGTAGCAGGACAATCCTATGACATTTTCTTTTTCTTGTTTCTCATTTACTTTTAATACTTTTTTATTTTATAAACATTTAATTAAAGAGAATATAGCAATAATTGCTATGACATTACAAGCAGTACACATTTAGAAGACCAAAATGACAGATATTTTAATCTTGGTTTTAGTATTACACATTGCTCTCTGCAATGTAATTGTTTAATTTACAGATATCAGCATATAGTTAGTCAGTGTGAGAGTTCTGCCCATTAACTGCAGACATTTTTGAAAAACATCTTTGAAAAATTCTTAGAACCATTACTTTAGCTATCTTGTTTATATAATGTATGGTTTTTCCCATGCCATAGTTCATAAATTTTCTCGTTTCTCTCTTTTGGTTTATTCCTTAAGTTCTCTTTCCACTTAATTGTGTTATAGCTCATAATTTTTTTTTCCTTTTTTGAGTCTTTACACTTGAGAGACAATATGATATTCACACATGTGGGTCTGGTATATTTCACTTGTGGGTATAACCTCAAGTTGTATCCACTTACCTATAAAAGCTTTGAATTTGCTTTCCTCTGAGTAATACTCCACTGTATAAAAATACCACATCATTTTTCATCCATTCCTCAGGTGATGGGCATTTTGGTTGTTTCCAAGTTTTGGCTATCACAAATTGTTTTGCTATATACATGGCACACATATATCAATATGATATGATGTTTTCAGTTCTTTTGGGAAAATTCCCAAAAGGGGGTAGCTGGATTGAGTGGGATTTCCAGTCTTTTATTTTAAACTTTAGTGAACATTGGCTACTTCCTACTGATTATAAGTAAGTATAATTAGCTCACTGCTGTTGTGGCACCACATTAATAGGTATGCTTGGCTGTGAGACAATTTTTTTATAATTACAGAAAGTCAGCTGTCCAAAAATAATTTATAAGTAATTCTTTTCAACTTTTTGTCCCATTAAGAAGATAAAACAATGTTCATAAGGGCTAAAATAATCAGTTCAATCTTCCATAGCCATATAGCAACACAGTGAAAATGGCCACACTCTCAAAATTCTTATAAATGATTTAATGCAATCTTGACAAAAATATCAGCAACACACTTTACAGAAATAGAGAAAGAATCAAAAAATGTATTTGGAACCAGAAGAAAAGAGAAGAACAAAAGCAATTCTGGACAACAAATGCAAGATAGGAGGAATCACATAATCTGACTTGAGATTATACTACAAATCTTCTGTGATGAAAGTAGGATTTCACTAGCAAAACAAACAAACAACTTGAGGATCAGTGCAACAGTGTAGAGAATGCTGACAAAACTACAACAAAATCTGCCACATTATCTTGACAATGGAGCCAAACACCATTGATGGAAAAAGGTAGCCTCTGTATTGAATATGGCTGGAAAAACTAGCTTTGTACATGCCAAAGAAGACTGACATTAGACACAAATCCATACCCTACATGAAATTAAAATCAGAATGACTAATTAATCTAAATATTAAGGTGGAATTACTAGATATTCTGAAAGAGAGAATAGGTACAACTCTTGAAGACATAGGTGTAGGAAAAGCTTTTATGAACAAAACCCAGATTACATAGGAGTAATCATAAAGCATAAATAACTGGAATCTCATCTTATTAAAAAGCTTTTGTGAGTCCTAGCCCAGGCCCCAGTGAGTGTGTGGGAGAGCTTCCTGATACCTTGGGCCGGCAGGACCTGTTGGTCCAAGCCCAGGCCCAGCGTAGGTGAGACCCACTTCCACCCTCTTGGGACACCCCCACCACTCTGCAGCACCACCCCCACCCTGACCGCCCAGTGAGAATTTCTGGGGACCCCCAGATCCAGTCCTAGCCCAGGCCACTTTGAGTGTGTGGGAGAGCTTCCCACTTCCCTGTGCCAGGGGGACCTGCAGGTCCCAGCCCACGCACAGCATGGGTGAGAACCTCTTCCACCCTCTTGGGAACCCCCAACCACTCCGCAGCATCCCCTCCATCCCAAAAACCAGGTGAGAACTTCTGCCACTTTCTGGGGAATCCCAGATACAGCCTTAACCCATGCCCAGTGAGTGTGTGAGAGAGTTTCCTCTCCCCACTACTCCACCTTAGCTCCTCCAGACTCAGCTTAGTCCTAGCATACAGCTGCAATCCCTGCATAGAGAGTAGAAGACAAAGCCACCCAGCTAGTCCACTGGCAAGCAGAACAGCTTGCCAGAGGGGCAAAACAGGATCACTCCCAAGGTTAGCAGCAAGAAGGAGTTGAACACAGAAGCCAGACCCAAGACAGGCACAGCTGGTTAAATCCAAACTTTGTAGATCTGCACTTAAATTTCAGTAGGTGCAAAGGTTATAAATGCACAAAAGCTCTACAACAAACGTTGGAAGACAATGCTACACAAAGGACAATGAGAAGGAGCAAAATGCAATCTCAGAACCCAAGCCAATCCATAACAAGCGCAGAGGACACTATACAGAAAAAATTGAGAACCACACAGCAAAAACTAATGCATCAATAGCTTCTGAAATAAAGAAACAACTGCAGAAAGACATAGAGGAACTCAGATTTAATGAAAAAAGAAATCACTGAATTAAAAGCATCTGCAGTAAAAAATCACATGCAGAAATATATGGAAGAATCCCAATGCCCACCTAGAACAAATGCAGATGACAATAGCTCAGCTCAAATGTAATTAATAGCATCGAAATTAAATAAGCAATAGCAGAAAGTTATAGAGGAACTCAGAGTGGAATTATTTTCTGAAGAAAAAAAAGAATTCTCTGAACTCATAGCATCTGAAGTAAAATATCAACTACAGAAACAGAGGGAGGAAACCCAATTGAAAGAAAACACTGAAGTAAAAAATTAATAACTGCCTCTAAGGAAGATATAGATTAAAAATTAAGAGATTAGAAAAATGACAGATTCCTTGAATGAGCAATATAGGAAAGAAATAGATTGCATGAAGCAGAGTCAGAGATATAGAGGAACTTAAAATTTCAATCACGAGCTTGCAAAACCATTTAAGTGAAAGTGAAGACATAGTTTCAGGTATTGAAGATGCTGGTGCAGCTAGTGAAGAGGTAAGAAAGGATCTCTTAAAAACAACTAGCATGCAGGAAAAAATAATCCATCACCTGCAAGATGATACAAAGATGAACAATGTGAAACTAATAGGCATCAATGAGAAAGGAGACAGTACAAATTACTCAATTAAAAATATGGGCAAAAGTAATAGCAGAAAACTTCCCAAATATTAGGAAAAAATCTGACATTCAGGGATAACCGAAGCACACAGAATGCCAAGCAAGCTCAACCCAATGAAAAACACACATAAACATAAAATAGTCAAGATCCCAGAAACTCAGCTCAATAACACTATATTGAAAGCAGCTAGAGAAAAGAAGCAGATCACATTCAAAGGGAAAACCCATCAGAATTACCACCGACATCTCTTCACAAACCATTAAGGCAAGAAGAGTATAGAACAGAGTACTTCAGGTCCTCTATGAAAACAAATTCCAGCCCAGACTACTATACACTGCAAAATTCTCCTTCAAGTTTGATGGAGAAGTGAAATACTTCCAGGACAAAGAACAGCTAAAGAATTTCATGAGGAGAAAGCCAACCCTACACAGGCTACTGAAAGATGTTCTAGGGAGGGACCAAAACTATCAGAACTCCACGAATGAGATCAGAAGCAACAAACTAAATAGGGCAAGCAATTAAACACAGGAGAAAAGGCGTAAATGAGAAAAGATAAATAACATTTCAATCGAAAGTCAATGCATCAAAATCATAACCATCAATGTAAATGGACTCAGTTCACCAATTAAGAGAAATAGACTGGCACAGTGGATTAGGAAACAAAATCCAACAATGTGCTGTATACAAGAAACACATTTAACTCATAAAGATATTCACAGGCTGAAAGTCAAAGGATGGAACATAATACTACATGGCCCAGGACCTCGAAGAAAAGCAGGTGTAGCAATCCTATTTTCAGACAATCTCAACTTCAAACCAAGAAGGATCAAGTGAAACAAAGAAGGCTACTATATACTGATTAGAGAAAAAATTCAAGACGAAGAATTAACGCTCATAAATATGTATGTACCAAGCAAGAGAGCACCCAACTATATAAAGCAAATCATAATGGACATGAAAAATCTAATATTCAATAACACAATCTTACCAGGAGATCTTAACATGGCCTTATCCCAAAAAGATAGCTAACCCAGACAAAAATTAGCAAAGAAATAACAGAACTTTACCAGAGTTTGAAAGAAATGGACTTTGCGGACATATACAGAGTGCTCCACCCAAACACAGCTAAATACACTTTATTATCAGCTGCACATGGGTCATTTTCTAAAATTGACCACATACTGGTCCATAGGTTATGCATAAGTATATGCAAGAAAACAGAAGTTATCCCAAGCATATTATCTGAACACAGTGCAATGAAACTGGAAATAAATGACAAAAGAAGCCAGAAAAGTAACCTAACTGCATGTAAACTAAATGACACCCTATTCAGCAACCAATGGGTCACAGATACAATTAAACAAAAAATTCAAAAATATCTACAATTCAATGAAAACTCAAGCACAACTTATCGGAATTTATGGGATGCTTTGAAAGCAGTTCTTACAGGGAAATGATCACCTATGAATGAACACATTATGAAAACAAACAAGAGCAAATAAACACCCTAATCCTGAACATTCAACAACTGGAAAAAGAAGAGCAAACCAAACCCAGAGCCTATAGATGGGAAGAAATCGTAGAGGTTAGAGCAGAAGTTAATTCAATCGAGATGAAGAAAACAGTTCAAAGAATTAACAAAACAAAAAACTGGTTCTTTGAAAGATTAAAAAAAATTCAATAAGCCCCTATCAAATCTCATCAAAAAGAAGAAAGAAAAACTTCAAATAAAAGCAATAAGGAATGAAAAGTGTGTAAACAGCACAGACCCAGAGCATATTCAGAAGTTTATGAATAGCTACTTTGAGAATCTTTACTCTCACAGAATAGATGACACAGAAGAAATGGACACATTCCTAGTAAGGCACAAATTACCAAAGCTGAATTGACAAGATATAACCAATCTCTATAGACCAATAGCAGTCAATGAAATACAAAATGTAATTAAAACCTACCGACAAATCAAAGTCCTGTTCTGGATGTCTTCACAGCTGAATTCTACAAGAAATTTACAGAAGATGTAGTCCCTATCCTCCAAAAACTCTTCCCTGAAATTGAAAAGGAAGCAATCCTCCCAAAATCATTCCTGCAATCAAGGATTATACAGATACTAAAACCACAAAAAAACACACCTACGAAAGAGAACTATGGGACAAATTCCCTCATGAACATAGATGCAAAAATCTTCAATAAAATCTTAGTAAATAGAATACAGCAAATCATCAAGAAGATCATAAACCATGACCAGGTTGGATTCATCCAAGGAATGCAAGGATGGTTCAATATTCAAAAATCTATAAATGTAATACTCTATATCAATAGAGTGAAAATTAAAACCACATGATCATCTCCATTGATGCAGAAAAGGCTTTTAACAAAGTTCAACACTGATTCATGTTCAAAGTTCTACAGAAAATTGGAATAGATGGCCTCTACTTCAAACTGGTAAAAGCCATTTATGAAAACCCAATGCCTAACATAATTCTAAAGGGGGAAAAACTGAAATCTTTTACTCTTAGATCTGGTACAAGACAAGGATGTCCTCTATCACCACTCCTATTCAATATAGTTCTGGAATCATTAGCTACAGCCATTAGAAAAGAGAAAGAAATAAAAGAATAAGAATAAGTAAAGAAGATGTTAAATTATCATTATTTGCATGTGACATTGTACTTTACTTGGAAGACCCAAAAAACTCCACCAAGAGGCTATTAGAATTAATATAGAAATTCAGCAGCATAGCACGATACAATTCAATACCCAAAAGTCAATAGCATTCCTCTACACAGATAACAAACAAACTGAGAAGGAAATTATAGAAACAATAACTTTTACAATAGCATCAAGGAAAATAAAATACGTTGGAATTAACGTAAATAAAGAAGTCAAAGATCTTTCAAAGAAAAGTACAGAATTCTTAAAAAAGAGATTGTAGAGGATTTCAGAAAATGGAAATATATTCTATGTTCCTGGATAGAAAGAACCAACATTGTGAAGATGGCTATACTTCCAAAATTGCGGTACAGATATAAAGCAATCCCTATCAATCTACCACCAACATGCATCACAGAGTAGAGAAATCATTCTTAAAATTTATTTAGAACCAGAAAAGACTTATCTTAGTAAAGGTGATCCTGGGCACTAAACACATGGAAGGAGGCATTATAATTCTTGTCTTGAAATTATACTAAAAGGTTACTATGACAACATCAGCACGGCACTAGCAACAAAATAGACCTGCAGATCAATGGAAGAGATTACAAGACCTTGAAACTCCTACAAAAACACTCACACATTATCTTTTTCAAGGGGCCCAAACATATTCACTGGAAGAAAGATGGCCTCTTTAACAAATGGTGCTGGAAAAACTGGCTCTCTACATGCCAAAAAGTAAAAGTTCATCCGGTCCTATCCCCATGCACTAAGCTAAAGTCAAAATGGATTGAAGATCTAAACATTAAAACAGAAACACTAAATCTCCCAGAAGAGATAGTAGGAGGAACTCTTGAAGACATAGGGGTAGTCAGAGTTTATGAACAAAAATCAAATTGCATGGAAAACACTTGAAAGAATTAACAACTGTGACTTGCTTTTATTGAGAAGTTTTTGCACATCAAAAGAAATTACCAGCAAAGTGAAAAGACAACCCAAAAGTTTGGAAAAAGTCATGTCAAATAAGTACTCAGACAAAAGTCTGTTCTCTATGCTTTTTAAAGAAATAAAAAACTTTAAGTTTCCAAAATTTAAAGACCAAGTCCAGAAATGGGCATCCGAGATGAATACACACTTCTAGAGGAAGAAATTAAAGAAGTGAAGAAATATATGAAAAATGCTCCATATCACTAGCCATCTGTGAATGCAAATTAAAACAACACTGAGATATCATCTCACCCCAAAAAGGATGGCAATCATAAAATAATCAACCAACAACAAATGTTGGAGAGGTTGTGGGGAAAAAAAAAAAAAAAAAAACCTTCTCCACTGCTGGTGGGAATGTAGACTGGTGCATCACTATGGAAATCAGTTTGGAGACTCCTTAGAAAAGTTGGACTGGAAATCCCATTTAATCCAACTATCCCTCTCCTGGGAATTTTCCCATATGTTCCAAAAACATCATATCATAGTGATCTATGTTTGCCTATATTTATAATAGCACAGTCTGTGATAGTCAAATCTTGGAAACAACCAAGAAGCCTATCACCTGAGGATTGGATGAAAAAGTTGTTTTATTTTTATACAAGGAGAATTACTCAGCTATAAAGGATGGTAAACTCAAAGCCTTTATATTTAAGTGGATGCCAGTTGAAGATATACTCAAAAGTGAAATAAACCAGACACACATGTGTAAATATCGTATAGTTTTCCTACTATAAGAACTCAAAAGTAGAAATACAAATAGAAAGGTGTAATGCAACTAAGAGAAGAGCAAGAACTAGAGGACTACACAATGAAAAGTGTGCAAGGTGAACAGTTAGGAAACATGACAGCGGCAAGCCATATTGTTATATGTAGAAGAAGAGTAAGGCAATGATCCTGAGAATCTTCAGAAGATTTTTTATTCTTACAGATAATATTAATAATTCTCACCCTGATAACTATATATACAGACAGTTGTGAACTAAGCTCCTGCACTGAAAATGGCAATTTGTAATAGTAGGTTCATGCTTGGAGTGCCTGTCATTCTGGTCTTCTGAATATGGGCTGCTTGTTACGACATGCCAGTTGCTGCTGTGCTGTCTCTCGGGTAGATGATTGTTCAAAAAGAAGGGGGTGGTGAATGAAGGCAGGGGACAGGAAAAGCAATGTTGTGGGACTGTCCTGCTATAAAGTTGTTTATGATTAGATTTCTGGACTTACATGTAAACATAAGAATTATATAATTATTTATGCCCTGTTTTAGAATATATTTTAATTTTTATACGTTTTTTCATCATATTCTGTAGGGATTTAAAGTTTAACATCAATACTTGATGAAAAATACCTGTTCCATGTTATGCCTAAGATGTTTGATATTCTGACAGATAATGAGGTTAAGCTTAACAGTCTATGTTGTAGGGCAATAACAATAATCTTTTCTTCTGGAGGGTTAACAATCTAAGTTTGCAGACCAAATTTAGAGGAAAAGGAGGGTCACAAAGAAAGCCAACATTTTGGCCCTAGCCTTCAAAGGTCATTTAAGACTCAGGACATATGAGACCTTGTACTTTAACATCACATAGCTCAGTAGTGTCTCAAATTTTTTGATCAAGGAGATTTTGGGACCAAAAAAAGAAGTGATTGATGATGTAGAGTGTGCCTAAGAAGAGTCACTGGTAACACATTGGCCAAACAATGGCCATGACTAATCCACATGGCTGACACTGAAAATGGATCTACACACTGAGGTACAGGGTCTCAGGAAAAATCTGAGAGGATTTGATTGACCTTATCTGATCAAAAACCTACAACTCTTGTTGTATAGGTCTTGCTTCATCTTGATCTTTACCATCCAGCAGAAAGATATAAAAACAAAATACAAGAAGTAATGCCATGTTGTTATGTTGAGCTGTAAGGGACTCATTTCAACAACTTCTGACACTGGCAGTCAAGTGGAAGATCTAATACTATTATAGATTACTGGACTTTTTTAGAATATTTTGCTGAGTTAACACACCTATAATATTCAAATGACAGAACTAAACAAAAAAGGAGATATATGAATGATTGTCCATTTTGTATCTGTGTATTCAAAATGGATAGGATAGATATATAGTTACATTCTCTTAATGAATAGAAGGATTTGTTCTAATAGTGTTGGTAAATAGGCTATCATGTCTGCATCTTGTACAGCAAATAACCACTAGGAAAACAGTATGCAATGTGTTAATTATTGAAACTGTCCTACCAGTTTGATTTGAAACTGTCTCATTGCTCTTTGTCTGTCAATAAAATTATGGAAAAAAATAAATGATAAAAGTAAAACTTAAAAAAAAAAGCTTTTGCATGAAGAATCACCAAATAGAGAAAAAAGAGAACACACAGTGTGTGAAAAAAAATTGCCAGCTGTTCCACAGACAAAGGACTACTATCTAGAATATATAAAAAACAAAACAAAACAAAAAATTAGACTCTCCTCCAAATTTACACTCCCCACCCAGAAATGGGCATCTGAAAATAACCGACACTTCTCAGATGAAAAAGTAGAAATGGCAAATAAATATATGAAAAAAATTCATTGTTTGTCATTCAAGATATTTCAAATTAAAATAACAATGATATTTTGCCTCCTTCCTAAAAGGATAATTATTTTCAAGCAATCAACCAACAACAAATACTGGTGAGGCTGTGGAGAGAATAAAAGCCTTCTCCTTCATTGATAGGAGTGTAAACTGGCACAACCACTGTGAATAGCAGTTTGGAGGTTTTTCAATGAATTAAAATTAGAAGCTCCATTTGACCAGCTATATTCCCTTTGGTGTTTCTTCTTCTTCTTCTTCTCCTTCTCCTTCTTCTTCTTCTTCTTCTTCTTCTTCTTCTTCTTCTTCTTCTTCTTCTTCTTCTTCTTCTTCTTCTTC
>NW_004524590.1:14699821-14707297 GCF_000260255.1 Octodon degus
TTCTTCTTCGTGTATTTATTACAAGGTCTACAGGGTCTCACTGCACAGATGGGACTTATAGTGATTCTCCCATTTTCAGCCTCCCAAGCACTGGGATTACAGGTGTGAACCACCACACCCTGTCTCAATCGCCATCTCAAGGCACCCTGGGCCTGGGGCTGGTATGGCATGCCAGTTATTGAACCCCAGCTGCTGTGCTCTGCCTAAGCAGGTGTTTTAGTCTGCTGTGCTATCAGGCCAGCCTTGTATCTTCTTGAAGGAATTAAAAGCAACATTCTACAATATATGGACACCCATGTTTATGATGGAACAATTCATAATAGCTAAATCTTGGGAAGGAGCTCAAATGTTCACCAATAGATGTATGGACAAAAAATGTAACTTTTAAAATATTATGGACTACTACTCAGCCATAAAGAAGTATAAATTTGATACCTTGCTAGGTAAATGTGTATTAATTAAGACCACATTATTAAGTGAAATGTCAGACAAATATTTTAATATTTTTTTGTTTCTATAGTATAGGAAACCAAAAGTGTAAATAAGAGCCAAAGTCTACAATAAATACTTGGAAATACTAAGAAAATATTTAGATCTCAGTGAATCTAGGAGTAAGGGAAGGAGAAAGGCAGAAAAGAAAGAAAACAATGAGAAAAAAATGGAAACATCTTTTGCAAATAAGAAATGGTTTGAAGGAAGGGTAGTAGGTTGAAAAAAAGAGATTTCATGTTAGGAGCAAATTTCCTATGATGAATGTGATAAATTTTTATCCATGATGTACCAATAAACTTTTTTTAATGGTATGGGGAATTGAACTCAGGACCCTGTGCTTGCCAGTCAATCACTTATTCTACTGAGCTATTTCCCCAGGACTGTATAAATAAATGTAATGTTTAAACAGAGAGTAAACATTAAAAATTAGATATATTAGAAAATTAACTCTATTTTGAGGTAGCTAAAATGACTGAAAAAGACCTAAGCGACAAGCAAGGAAAAACTGTCAGAATTTTCTGAGGTCTGGCTCTTCCTCCCCACTCTCCATGAAGGGGTACTATGGAGGCTGCACCGACCATTGCTAGGGGAGGACAGATCTCTACACACATAGTATGTGCACCTTGCAAACAGAAACCCTAAAACAGGAGAGATAATATCTGTGCAGGTCCTGCAAAAAGACCTGGAAGTTGAGGATTGTCGTACTAAGAGATGAAGGCAAAAGAGAAGACAGATCCTAGAAAGTTGGAAGTTCAAAAGTAGAAGGAGCAGCAAAGCAAAGTCATGAATTTTGTTTTTGAAATATTGTTTCTTCATAATAACTTGGGAACACTTTAAGCACTCTGAAAATTATCATCAACTGTTTAGCAAAAATTAAACAACTTTATGAGTCCAAATGAACAAGAGCAACAGTAAATCCAACAGTTACCAACCAAGAAATCATCTTATTGGGTTCTTCCTTGGGTTTTAGAATTTGGTGGGAAAGTTGCAAACATCAGTATAGAGTTTGGCTCTGCAGGTTTCACTTAGAAAAACTGAGCAATTGAAATATTATTTTTGCAGCATGTGATGCAATTTGTGAAGAAATTGGTTCGACAAGTCGTATGTACCAAATCTCTAGGAGGAGGAAGTTGATCATGATCCTTGTATCTTTATCACAGTTGTTTCAGAATAAAATGACTCTGCAGCATTCAAATACACTTGAAAAAAAATCATTTTATAAATTGAAATATTTGGATCATTAGAAGTCACTGAACCTGAACAACTACATCATGTATCAGATGAAATCAAGACAATGACCTGGAGTTCAATATTAAGGCTGTCCCTGTAACTTAATGAAATATCTTTTCAGAAATTGACATCCATAAGTCATTGCTCCTTTTCCATGCTTCTCTTTGGTGGAGAACATTTGTGATAATTTAACAAAGACAACACTTTTTAAGGTAGCAGCACATTTTATGCTGAAATCTGGAATAACTTGTATGTATTAAAGGAGTGAATCTGGTAACTTTGAAAAGTTAAATTCAAAGGATTAAATTTTCCTATTTCTGAATCTTATGTTGTCATTAGATATTAAATACTAAAGACACATTGAACTAAAATCAAGACTAATATTTCTTTGCTGAAAAAGAAAATTTAGACTCTACTCATTTTATAGTAAACACCAAATCTTTTTTTTTTAAAGAACACAAAATAGTGATAGAAAAAAGCAATAACAACAATACAAGATTTCAATAAAGAAAATAATAGGAATTCAACAATGCTTACTGTATTACATGATGTTATCTTCAAATTAGTTGCTCAGATTACCAGATCTTAATGTGTAAGATTCATTTCAGTACAAAAAAGAATTTATAAGAAATATGAAAGAGTAAAAAAAGAGAGTAACAATAATTAAGCATTAACTGTTTCTTTCAAGAGACCAGTAGAAATTGACAAAACGATTATCCAAATTATTTTACATATATACCCAAATATATCTTTTTGCCTTCTTTCATTTGTCCTTTTCCTCATCTCACTTTTTCCTTCTCACTGAACAATTTATTTCCCTTTCACAGTATTCATTGTATCTTTTAGATTTTTTCCTTACTCTTTCAGGTTCTCACTCTAGAGAGAGAAAAAAATGTTTGCACATGTGGATATGATTTATTTCACTTAAAAATAGGGTCTCTAGGGGCCGGGGAGATGGCTCAGTGGAATAAGCGCTTCCCTGGCAAGTGCAAGGGCCTGAGTTCAATCCCTGGTTCAAAAAAAAAAAAAAAAAAAAAAAGAAATAGAGTCTCTAGCTACCTCCATTCATCTACAAAAAGACTCAAATTTATATTTTTTGTAGATGAATAATACTCAATTGTATAAAAATGCCTTTTTTATCCATTTCTCATTTGATGGGCATTTGTGTTGTTTCCAAGATTTAGCTATGACAAATTTCCCCACTATAGAAATGGGTGTACATGTACCACTGCGGTATTTTGATTTCAGTTCTTGTGGAAAAATTCCTAGGAGGGGAATAGCTAGATTGAATAGGACTCAAAATCCTAGGTTTTGGAGGAATCTCCATACTGATTTCATTAATGGCAAAAACAGGCTGCACTCCCACCAACAGTGGAGAAGTGTTCCTTTTTCTACACAGGGTTTCCAGCATTTATTATTTGTTGACTTCTTAATGATAGCCATTCTTTCTGGCATAAGATGGTATCTCAACATTGTTTTAATTACCATATCTTGAATGACCAACCATATTGAATATTTTTTCATACATATATATTTGACATTTGTGTCTCTTCATTTGTGAAGTGTAGATTCATCTCAGATGACTATTTTTAAATTGGATCTTTGAATTTTGGAGGTCTGACTTTTCACATTTTTGATATGTTCTAGACAGGAGTACTTTGACTGAAAGACAGTCTGCTATAATTTTCTCCAGCTTCATGTATTTTCTATTTCCTATGTTGGTGCTTTCTTTCAACATATGGAAACATTTCAAAATGGTGAAATCCCAATTGTTGCTTCTTTGAATTATTTCCCATGCAGTTTGATATTTTTAATTAATTTTATTGAGAAACAAATAGTAATGAGACAGCTTCAAAACAGGTCAGTAGGTAGGACAGTTACAGTAATTAATACATTGCATATTGTCTTCATAGTTGTTATTCATGCAGACATGGTATCCGGTCCAAACGCTATTAGTACGAATCTTTCTTCTCATTGAATCAGGAGAATGTAGCTGTACATCTATCTTAACTATTTTGTATATACAGATACAAGATTTTCCTTTATTTGTATCCCCTTTTTTGTTTAGTTTTGTCAGAGATGGGTTTTCCATTGATAGTTCAGTAGAATAAGGGTCTGCGTGGCAAGTATAATGTTCAATCCCTGGTACAAAAAAAAAAAAAAAAAAAAAAAAACTAAACAAAACAAAACAAAAAACACCTCGAGGTAATTTGAATTTTGTTCATGAGCTCTTAACCTACATCAATGCTTTTTTCAGGTTTTCTACTTATTTTCTCTTCCAGAAGATATAGTGTTTAATTTTAACATTAAATCTCAACCATTTTGATTGTACTTTTGTACCTAATGTTATATATGGGTCCGTTTTAAGGCTTCAGCATGTGGAAAGCCAGTATTTCTAGCACCATTTATTAAAGAGGCTATCTCTCTTCCAATGAATATGTTTGATGCCTTTGTCAAAGATAAAATGGTTGAGTGTGCTTATAATTGTGTCTACATCTTCTAATCTGCTTCATTGATCCCCAGATCTGCTTTGTTGCTAGAACCGTGCTAATTTGATCACAGTACTTTTGCAGGATAATTTCAAGCAAGGGCTTTGGATGTGTCCTTCCTTTCCCCTGTAGCCTAAGATTGCTTTGCTATTCTAGGCCTCTTCTGATTCCAAATGAATTTCACTATTTTTTTCTAGATTTGTGAGATATACTAATGGTATTTTAATTGGGATTGCATTGAATCTCTATAACAATTTTGGTGGTATGATAATTTTCGCAATATTGATTCATCACATCTGGAATTAAGAAACAACTTTTCATTTTCTGTAATCCTTTTCAATCACTTTTTTCAGAGTAGTATAATTTTCACTGCATAAATCTTTTACTCACTTTGTGAGACTGATTACTAAGTATTTCATTTTGGGGAATTTTTATTATGAAAACTGTGGTTTCCTTTATTTTTTGTTGGCTCTTTCCTTGTGTATAGAAATAGCATCGATTTTTGAGTGACGACTTTGTAGCCTGCTATGCTTCTGAATTTGCTTATTAAATCTACAAGGATCTTAGTAGTTTTTGAAGTCTTCTATGTACAGTATCTTGTCATCTGTGAATAATGATAATTTCCCTTCTTACTTTCTGATCATGTTTCACTTTATTTATCATGTCTAATAGCTCTAGCTAATATTTCCAGAATTATGTGAACAGGAGTGGTGATAGTGAATCCTTGTCTTATTCCTGATTTTAAAGTAAAGGCTTTCAGTTTTTGTCCATTAAGTATAATGCTGGTTGGGCTGGAGAGATGGCTCAGTGGTCTAAAGCACCTACTTGGAACAAGCTTGGGAAAGCACAGGGAACGTGGTTCAATCCTTGAGCACCACATGCGAGCCAGCCCTGCCCCTGGTGGGCTGAGCTGGCCACACACACACACACACACACACACACACACACACACAATGTTTAAAAAAAAGTATAATGTTGGTTGTTGGTTTGTTGTAGATGGGTTTTATCAGATTGAAGTAAAGATCATCTATTCCTATCTTCTGTAGTGTTTTTATCATGAATGAGTGTTGAACTTTGTCAAAACTTTTTCTGAATCTATTGAGATTATTACATGATTTTTGGCTCTGGCTCTGTGCATGTGGTATATTACATTTGTGGTTTTGTGTGTATTAAACCATCCTTGCATTACTGGCATAAGTCCCCCTTGGTCGCGATGTAATGTTCTTCATGACTTGCAGTATTCTGTTTGCTAGTATTTTATTAAGCATTTTGCATCTATGCTCATTATGAAGGTTGGTCTGTGGTTCTCTTTTTTGGTTCTGTACTTCTCTGGTTTTCCTATGGGAGTAATATTTGCCTCCGTGAGTGAGTTTGGGAGAATTATTTTCCTTTCTACTTCATTGAAGACTTTGAGAAGAGTTGACATTACGTCCTTCCTAAAGTTCTTATAAAGTTCAGCAGTGAATCCATCAAGACTTGGATTTTTCTTTGTTGGCAGGTTTTTTATTACATGTTCAATTTCATTGGCTGATATTGGGTTATTCATATTTTTTGTTTTCTTGGTTTAATTTTGGTAGTTCACATGTATCTAGAATTCTATCCATTTCTTCTATGTTTTCGATTCTGTGAGAGTAAGGATTGTGGAAATGGGCAGTAATAATCCTCAGTTTCTATAGGGTCTATAGTGACTTCATCCTTTTCTTTTATCATTGCGTGATTTGAATTTTTTTCTTTCCTTTTTAATGAAGTCAGCTAGGGATTTATCAATTTTATTTATTCTTTTGAAGAATGAACTGTTTGACTCATTAATTCTTTGTATTGTTTTCTTTTTTCCATTGCATTTGTTTATGCTCTGATTTTTATAATTTCCTTCCTTCTTTGGGCTTTGTACTTGACTTACTCTGCTTTTTGTAGAAGTTTGAGATGCAACAAAAATTGTATGTTTAGGCTCATTCTGTTTTCCTGATGTGAGAATTTATTGCTATAGACTTCCCTCTTAAGGTAGATTTCTTTGCATCCCACTGGTTGAAGTAAGTTATATCTGCATTTTTTATTGTAAATATAGTTTAACTTCTTTTTAAATTTAATGTACAACCCATTGATTCTTCAGGAGGGTATGATTTAGTTTTCATGTGTTCATAGAGTTTTTGCTGTTTTATTTATCGATAATGTCCAGTTTAAATGCACTATGGTCAGATAATATGGATGAGATAATTTCAATTCCTTTCATTTACTTAAGCAAGTTCTATGAGTTACAAAGGATCTATTTTGGAGACTGTCTTATGTGCAGTTGAGAAAAGTGAGTATTCTGATGCTGTTGTGTGGAACACTTTGTAAATGTCTGCTAAGTCCATTTCTGCACAAGTTCAGTTAAGTTTTGTTATTTATTTTCTTAATTTTTGCACTGTTGCTCTATCTCATTGTGTTAATGGGATTTTAAAGTCCCCCAATAAAATTGCATTATTGCTCATTAGACTATGTCTGTTGAAATTTGTCTCAGGTAGTTGGATGCTCCTACATTGGGTGCATATATATGTACAATAGTTATCTCTCTGCCTCTTTCACTTTGCCTTAACAAGTATACTCCTTTTCAGGACAACAAATATCTCTCACCAAGATCTTAATTTGATTGTTTGTGGTGAGAAATCTGCTGTGATTCTTTTGTTTGTTTGTTTGTTTGTTTGTTTTTTGGCAGAACCAGGGAGTGAACTCAGGCCATTGCACTTTTCAGGGAAGTGCTTATTCTACTGAGATATCTCCCCAGCCTGCCTTCCTGTGCTGTGATTCGAAAGGTCTTTTTATTATAGAGTATCGGTTTTTTCTTTCTAATAGATTTTAATATTCTGTACTTTTGCTCAGTTTCTGGCATCTTGATTATTACATATCTGAGTGAAGATTTATTTTGATTTTGGCTAACCAGAGTTATACATGCTTCAGTTACCTGTATATCAGATTATTTTCTCATGCTCAGGAAATTTTCTGCTGCTACTTCTTCAAACACTTTTTATGTCATTTGTACTATCTCTAGCTGTTTCCTTGATACTTATTAGTCTTATGTTATTTTTTTATCATCTTGATGCTGTTGTATTGTTATTTTCTGTTGTATTGTTATTTAACAAGCTGATTTCTTGTTATTCTTAATAAAGGTTTTCTTTCATGTTATCTATCTGTAAAGCTATCTGCAACATCTGAAATTCTATCTTTTGTTTATTTCAATCAATCTTTCCACTTGTCAATGGACTTTTTATTGTCTTGTTGATCAATT
>NW_004524590.1:14707397-14709253 GCF_000260255.1 Octodon degus
TTTGTATCTGTGGCTTCCTTAGATGTATTAAGAAATTATTTCACAATTGTTCTCATTGACTTTTTTGCCTGAGAGATTATTTATGGTCTGATTTCCTCCATATCCTAATGGAGTTGTTTCTTATTTTTAACTTCAGTTTCTATCATCTCTGAAATTTCAGGTGTGTGACTTCCAATTTCTTCTATGACCTTGTCTCCATGACATGTTTTAGTGGGCTAGAGGTCTGAGGTTGCTTTTTGTTCTTTCCATTTGTCATATTTTTCAGAGATGGCAGTTGGGCATGGTATAGGTCAGCAAGGCTCTCCAGAGTGTGGGAGGCTGGGCAAGGCTTGACAAAGCTCTTGTTATATGGGGTTCAATGTTACTTCTACCTCATTAAGGAGAGGGAGTCAAACCACAGTTCAAGAGGGATCAGACTATGATGTTTTCAGGCTGAAGATGATCAAGTTTTTCTCGGTGTTGGATTGGCACAGGGCAGCGCTCTGATAGTCTCCTTCAGGTTTCTGTGGTAGTCAGGACTGCCTAATGGTCTTCAGGAGGAGTAGGATATGTCAACTCAGCAAATTCTGGCTGGAAAGCTAAGGGGCGGGGCTCAGGTTACTGAGTCTGTCCAACAGCCTTCAGAGTATGGAGGAATCAGGCAGCATCATCAAATTGTTGAGGAGCAGGTACAGCCTGAGAAAGTGTCTATAGTACACAGTTGTAGATTAATACAAAAGAGTTTTGACAAATACTATGACAGAAGTTTGCATGTACTTTGGGAGTTTAAATGTGAGGACAGCATACAGGAGTTAACAACTAAGCTGCACCTACCACAACAATCAAAAAGATCATTTTTTGATACAAAGGGGCCTAGAATTTAAAAATCTCAACTGTCTTAGCACAATTTTCTATGTGATCTAATGAGACTTAATCTGTGGTGGTATTAATCTTTCCTTTCATTTTAGCATGTATTTTTCTCTCTTCTTTCCTTTCCTTTCTTTTTTTCATTGAAGTGATAAGGATCTTGCTTTTTCACTAGTACATTTTTTTCAGTATATAGTTTTTACATTCATTGTTCAGATTTTTTCTTTTGTTTTAAGCTACCTTCTTAACATATTTTCATATTAAATAAAATAATTGTCCTTAATAATTTGTTAGGAGAATTTTTCATATAAAGAAGCAGTATATATTAAGTAACTGTCTGCACTGAGTGTGATTAGTGGAAGAGGATTCTGAACCACAGAAAAGGGCTTTAGCCTTTAATTTTAGCCATATCTTGTTACCTGATTCCCTCAACATGCTTAGAACTTGCATCCTCAAGTCAGAAAAGAGTTTTGTTTCAAGATATAGCCAAGAATATTGTGTTAGGATAGAAACGAAGTCCTTATGTGTGCACTGCTGCAGCAGGCTGTTTGTATCACTGGGAGCTGTAAGAGGTTTGCTGTCAGTAGTCTAAATGATTGAATTGCTGATGAAGGAAAACCTACCCTTGTGTAGTGGCCCCAGCCAATAGTCTTACAGTCTAGATGGGTAAAAAAGAAAGAAGGAAGTCTCACTTCTTCCTATTTAGAGAAGGTCCAATCTTCACCATTGCCTTTGGGTGTCTGTCTCCAGGCTTTCACATGGACTCTTCTGAGTTTCCATGTAGACCCTTCTACCTTCCAACACACGTCCTTTGGTTTCCAAAAAAGTGACTTGCACAGGACACTGCAATTAGCTTCAAGCCTTTGATTTTGAACTAATCCATTGACTATCCAGCTGGATGCCCCTTTTTCATTCTTCAGCACCTGAATACATGTGGCCATTTAAGTTGACCTTATAAATCTCCTCTTTCTCTCTTTCCACACATAATCTGTAATATATATATGAACATA
>NW_004524590.1:14710293-14711252 GCF_000260255.1 Octodon degus
CTATATAGTCTCTTGTGTTTCACTTCCTTCACTAAAATGTATGGCTGTTTTGGCATTGTAGGTATGTCATTCATTTCCGTTGTTATACAGTGTTTCATTTGATTAATGTGCCATGGTATTAATTAGAGCTCTCTAGAGAATAAGTCAATATAAAATACACACTTAATTATGCAAGACAATTTTATAGTCTAGCTTATAAGTCCAAAAGTGGAAGAGTCACAATTGCCATCTCTGGGATCAGAAGCAGAAGCATCTAAAGTGGCATCTTCTGCATGCTACAGAGCCAGAAGACAGATGCATCTGACTATTAAGAATTGGCAAATCATCACAGAGTCACCATTGTAAGTCTGTGCTGGACAGCTCTAAGAGTTTTCACTGGAAATTTGAAGAAACTGAAAGATAACATCCAAAAACAAGGATCAAGACTGAACTCCTGGACCTAGTCCTAGCCCAGGCCCAGTGAGTGTGTGGGAGAGCTTCTGGATACCCTGTGCAGGCGGGACCTACTGGTCCCAGCCCAGGCACAGCTTGGGTGAGACCCTCTTTTAACCCTTGGGACAACACCCACCACACCATAGCACATCCCCTACCCTGCCTGCCCAGTAGGAATTTCTGCCGCCTTCCGGGAAAAACCAGACCCTGTACAACACCAAGCCTGGTGAGTGTGTGGGAGCACTTCTGGCTACTCTGTGTTGGCGTGAGCCACTGGTCCCAGCCCAGGCTCAGCATGGGTTACACCCTCTTTCACCCTCTTGGGACCCACCATCACTCCATAGAACCACTCCAGACCCTGCCCAAAGAGCAAGAATTTCTGTCACATTCCTGGAACTCCCAGATCCAGTCCTAGTCCAGGCCCAGTGAGTGCGTGGGAGAGCTGCCTCTCTCCCCTACTCCACCTTGTCCCCTAAAGAATCAGCTCAGGCCTGGCATACAGGCCTGGGGTGAAACCCTTAGGCTGC
>NW_004524590.1:14722991-14723496 GCF_000260255.1 Octodon degus
GGCATTTCAGCATTTTTGAAGCTCCCAGTAATCACACCCAGACCAAGTCCCACAGGCTGCCCATAGTCTGCCAAAGTTCTTAAATGGCTCCAGGAAAGCTCTGAACCTGCTCGAGATGGACTCTCAGATTACAGCTTTCCTGTGTCCCTCATGCCACTCAGAGTTCTCCTAAGTTCTTAAAAGTTTGGAGCAGCATCAGCATAAGTTCTATGTCTGCGCAATGAGGGCTGAAGAAGGTCAGACCTGACCAGAGTCCTCCAGGCTGCTCAGATTCTGCCAAAGTTCTTTAATGATGTCATTTAAGAAAGCTCTGCACCTGTTTTTCTATTTATAATTAGTGCTATTTTCTTATCTAGTTTAATAAATATTTTCCTAATTCAAGGTTATAAAACATTTTACCAAACTTTTGGCTAAGGGTCTTTCTTTCTTTCTTTCTTTCTTTCTTTCTTTCTTTCTTTCTTTCTTTCTTTCTTTCTTTCTTCTTTCTTTTTTCTTTCTCTTTCTT
>NW_004524590.1:14723596-14724690 GCF_000260255.1 Octodon degus
TTTCTTTCTTTCTTTCTTTCTTTCTTTCTTTCTTTCTTCTTTCTTTTTTCTTTCTCTTTCTTTCTTTCTTTCTTTCTTTCTTTCTTTCTTTTTTCTTTCTTTCTTTCTTTCTTTCTTTCTTTCTTTCTTTCTTTCTCTCTTTCTTTCTTTCTTCTTTCTTCTTTCTCTTTATCTTTTGGAGGCAAGGTCATTCTATGCAGCTCAGTCTGGTCTTGAGCTCACTTGGTAGCCCAGGCTTGTCTCTAACTCACAATAATCCTCCTGCTTCAGCCTCCCAAGTGCTGGGTTTACAGATGTAAGCCAACACCCATCTTACTTTTCATTTTTAGATCTGTAGTCTACCTGAGATTATTTTTTGTTTATGGAATAAGTCAATATTAATTTTTTCTTATATAATGTGCAATGAATCTACCATAATTTGTTCAACAGTTAATGTTTGCAAACTTTTATTCAGTGCAGTCTTTTCCATATGTCAGTTATTTGTATATATGGGATTGTATCGATGTTCACTCTTTTGTTCTTTGATTGTGTCCATTGGGTCAAGAGTGAGGTATTTGAAAGTACAGCCAAAGTTTTTAAAGGATTATCTATTTCTACTTCTGCCACTCCTTCAAGCATCATTTCTTTGTGTCTCTACTGAAATCACAGCTCCAGTGTTTCTTGGGGTTGTTCTTCCTCAGCCAACCTAAAGCTGTAAGTTCTTTATCCACTCTACTGTGTTTCTCTTACCCTTTATATCAAAAAATGCCCTCAAGGGTGCATGAACCCAAGGGCCAAACTCATTTCTCTGGAATTCTGGGCTGAAAATCAGAAGTTTCTACTTCCATGGAAGTTCTCCAGTGTTTTAAAAAATATTTTATTATAATTATTGTGTCTTAATTACCTTGTTTTAAGTTTAAACTTAAGTTTGAAGTGTGAAGGGTAGTCCATTGGTGGGCATAAAGAAATTTTTGGGTTTTTTTCTTGATATATTTTAGATTTTTTAATATTAGACAAACTTTGTATGATGACTACAGAGGGAGTAGACATCTGTGTTTATTTAAATAAACTTGTTAATGATAGTATGCATTTTTTCTCCAAGTAAACCCATATAT
>NW_004524590.1:14725130-14745789 GCF_000260255.1 Octodon degus
AAAAAAAACTGTTGTAAACCAAAAATATTGTCTAGGAAAAGCACAACTCCCAGCCCATTAGCCTTTTCTTCCCTCAGCAATGAAAACCAAACTCATGACTTCACACTTGCCAAGCTGGTGCTGTCTCACTGAGCTATATCTCCAGATGTATATATATGTATATATCTCATTAGTCTTATTATAAATCTAAGTTTAACTGGTGACTAATGAGTCATGAAACATTATTCAGGGTCTTAACAGGAAACTGAGAACACAATCAAAATAACACATGGAGGCTTGCTTGGAAGGAATTAATTATGAATGTGTAGGTAGGCTAAAGGGAATGTATAGGGAGAAATAGAAGACTCTTGGGGCTAGATGTAATACTAAAGCTGACATCAGCTCTATGTGCAAAGTATCAAGAATATCAAGTTGGATGGTGTTAATAAAAATAGAAGAGAGAACATTTGATGATCTTTGTCTTGAAAATAGGCAAGCAGTTTTAGTAAACATAACCTCCTTAAGGCAACCTTACAGGGAAAACACCAGGATTCCTACCTCAAATTTTGCTCCCTCATTTCCCACCAGTGCTCCCCAGTGCAAACTGGAAGTCAATTGGAGCAGTAGGTGGGTGGTGTAGGTCACATAGGACAGAGCAGGTATGGAAGGGAAAATAAGACATATGCAGCAAGGTGGCCTTTTGTATTTAGCACTTCAGGTAGCACTTCAGTTCTTCAGAGGAAAATCTGTTGACATGGGGAAAACATTCAGGTTCCATCTCTATGTGTAACATTAACTTAATCACACTTGCACCTGAAACCTAAACTTTGTGGCGCCAAGTACACTTATCAAAATGTAACACAAGAGTACAATTAAGCCTTGTGAAATAGCTGTTATCATTCCTTTCAATGTAGTTGATCATATAAGCTAAAAACCAGAGTAGTCTTTTGCTACTGCCATACTAACATTTCCCTACCTCTCTGTTATCCCCTCAGCTCACCAAAACCTTCATGCCAGTAGGTTTTGTCTCCCTGACTCTGGTCTTTATTGGATGGGCTGAATTTTCTATTGTTTTAGACTGTTATAAATTATCAGATATGGAAGTATGGGAGTGTCTCAGTGAATCCCCTGAGAACCCACATATTGTTTCTGCCTTGCTATCTCTGTGTACCAACAATTCAGTGTCTAACCTGGGAATCAGGATTGTTCACCAGAACAGTAATTTTCTTCTATACTTAACAGTGCATAAGAATGACCAGGAAAGACCAGGCAGAAGTCTACATTTCAATTCATTCTAACCATTCTTCCTGTCCCTGATAATATCATTCTTTCCTTAGGCAACAGGACTCCAAATATCCTTAGTCTGAGGTCCCAGAGTCACAAATCAAGCATCCGAGTACTTGGTATAATGTTCCTAGGGTTCTTGTGTTTTAGCCCCTTCCATCCTGGATATCGGGGAGGTAGCAAATACAGACTCTTGTAGGGAATCCCTTCAATATTGTTTACTAGGCAATCTCACTATTTTATCAATCCAGATAGTCCAACTTCTTCACACTCAAAGCCTCCAATCTGAAGGGAACTCTTTTGATAGAGCAAGGGATACAAGGTGTAGAGACCTATATCTCTGTTCAGCAAGTTTCAAAATTCTCAGAAATTTCACTGATATAGTGTTCCTGTGAATTTTTATAGTATTGTCTTTTCATCTTCTAACATGTAATGCCTTTTGTTTCCAATGAATCACTTCCAGTTGGTCTCTTACAATCAGTGTATGGACCCATGGCATGTTATACAGCATGCCTAGCTGATCAAAGTTTCTCTATATTACATTGTGAGAAGGTGTAAGACAGGTGAGAAAGTTCTAAAGCAGGACAGTGAGAACTAAGAGAAAATTCAAATTTTGCTTCATGATATTTATGGCACTCTCCAGGGGCCATGATCCTCTCCTTGGTAAATGGTACTTTGAAATTGTAAAGTAGCTTAGTTCTGAGAATGGGCAAGTGGTTGCGCACATCCTGCAGGCAATTTGATATATGCTTTTCACAGCAGATCTTAATTCTGTCCCTCCACTCTTCCATAAATAACAAGAAATAACAAAATGAGTTGCCTACTTATTTCTAGGAATCCCCTGATAAATGACACTGACAAGCTACTGAGAGTTAACTATTTTGTTACTATTGTTTTGAGAGAAGATCTCACTATGCTGTTGACACTGGTCTGGACTTCACTTTGTGGTCCAGGCTGGTCTTGAACTCCCAAGGATCCTCCTGTCTCAGCTTCCCCAGTACTGAGACTACAGGTGAAAACGTCCTGTATGAAATTTCATTCTTATGAATTATTTTAGCAATTAACATAAGATATCTGATAGCTAAGAACCATGCAATTCTGGGGTCCCATTAGTGTCATTGAAATCCAGAAATCTAACTTCATAGCTGTCTCTTATCACTAACGTCTTTAGGAACACTGATGATCCCTCAATAATTATTATAAATTTTTGTGTTAATGTCTTAGAATGAGCAATTCTTTTTAACATTGCATGTAATAAGTCCTTTTATTCATTTTATGGTAAATGGTAGGAAAAATAATAAAAGAACTTCTATTTCCTCGAATCCTGGATTCTATCATTTCTAGTATGCCGGATGAGTTCCTCCCCATTAACTATGGACCATAATGATACAGATTATTGTGCTACTCTGAGATCTTTAAGACAAGCAGTTTGTTTCTTTAAAATAGAACAAGAACACCTATATCAACATTAGTGAATTTTACACCTCTAGGTTTTATATTTTTTCCCTCTTATTACATCTATAGAATCCACTTTCCACATCTTCTCCAGGTACTTGTCAGTGATGTTTAGAAGGCACTGTAAACATTATTTTCATGATCAACTATTTGCCCAAAGTAGACTTATTTCTTTCAACATGTTATATAGATCTGGAGGCACCAAGTAGAGCAAAATCTTGAGGAAACTTGTCACTAACTTGTTTAAAGTCTTTTATGTATCAGAGGCTAACTCCATATTCTAAGCACTCACCTGGCAAACACAAGGACCTGGGCTCGTCCCTGGCACCATGTGCCATGTTGGCCCTGTACTGCATGGACCGTGCTGGGCTGGCCACCAAAACAAAGTGTGATGATGCACTCCTTTAATCCCAGAACTGAGGAGGCTGAGACAAGAGGATCATTACAAGTACAAGCTGCACATGTGAGACCCTGCACATGTGAGACCAATAAATAAATAAATAAATAAATAAATAAATAAAGGTTTGTTTTTTTTTTAAAAAGAGGCTACAACATTCCAGCAAATAGGTCTTAAATGTACAGTTTCAGCCCTTGTATTTGAATCTTTCCATTTATGTTTAAACTGCCTTTTGCTAGTAATTAACTCTCTATTCTTCAGTCACTGATTTTTTTCACTTTAACAAGATTGAAAGACCTTTGAAGCAGTACTGCAGCTCTGTGCATCTTTCAAACAGACTCAGGACCTGGACCTCAGCCTCACTCATCCTACAATTAAACAAAATCATTTGCAGCTATATTTGATTTGTATCTATAATTCTAATTTTTCTTAGATACCTTCTTAATACATACTTGGAGATGTCAATCTAATTCACACTCACTATTGTGTTAGCCACTAAGTAACTCAGATCTTCGATCTCCCAGTGTTCTGTTCTCCATCTGCACTTCATCTCATGCTGTCCCCAGGGATAATTTGAGCAATCATGATGTCATCAGATACAACAGCTAACTGGCATCCCACCTGTGTCCCATTCATCTCCCCTTTCACCCTACCAGGAGGTTATCCTGCAGTGCTCAAATATATGACTAACACCACACCAGGATCCAATACCAAAGGCTGCTTTCCTGAAGCCATTTCAATACAAATTACTGTATCCATCAGGGAGTCAGCGGGAAACAGATGGCACACTCAAATTAGGATAATTTGCTGAGATTTTATTTACAAAATGACTAATTACAAAGGTATTGGTGAGGAGTAGAGAAACCACAAGAGATAGTTCTGCTACCTGAAGCTAGTGGCAGATTCAGAGCTGTCACCAGGAGCTGTGAAGAGATTAAGGTAAGGAGGATAGCAGCCAGCCTGAGGCAACATCAATTAAAGAGAACTGAAAGACAAATCTCTTTACTCCAATCTCATCCAGCCAGTGATTCTCTCTTGGCTCATTCTCTTCAAATCTTAACTCAAAACTTTTCTCATCAGAGTTTTCCTCACTCAGTCTGTTTATAGCTTCAGCATCTCCTTTCATTCCATTACTCCAGCCTGTTCTTTTTGCATTTGCGCATCTTTTCTGCAATCTTAAAGCTCCAATGTAATGTCATGGTAAGGGGAATTTTGTCTCTTATTTTTCCTTATTCCTTTAAACTGTCATAAATATTCAATCAGTAAACATTTGGTAAAAGAAATAAGTGAAAAAATGTTCAAATAAAAGTGTTTGCATTGAGAGTCAAGGTGGTCATTAACTGGAAAAGAAAAGATGAACTAGAAAAATAATGACTGAGAATAGAAATTAAATTATAAATAGGGAAAAGAGGTGAAAGAGTTAAATATGATGCCAAATGTCACACATGGAAGGGGTGGGTGGAATGATTTTCAAGGGTTCTGTACACTCCCTGAAAATCGGGTTTGCTTGAAGAAAAAGTCATCTGTTGAGCTTTGGAAAACTTTAAAGCCACTCTTTCAATGTGTGGATGATCTACAGATGATGTACAGAAAAAAGAAAGTGGCTTTCTGAAAGTGCTTCAGGGGTTAGCAATACAGAAATTGTGATATAGATGAGAATGTATTTTATGTGCCTCAAATGTCTGGTGTATTCTGCAAACCAAACCCAATCAGGCAACTGACAACACTTATCTACTGCATTCCTACTGTATGTGAAAATTCACACCAGCATCACTAAATTTGTTGTTATGATATGAAAACCAATTTAGTGAGGGAAGTATTGATATCTAGCTCATCCATGTAGGTAGACAATGGAATCATTTTCTTTCCTTGACCACAATTAAATACACATTTATCAAAATAGATCCCCAAATCCATATTTCAGTAGATGCAATGAAGAATAAGATGAAAAGATATAATCAGGATAAAAAATTATATGTTGATTCCAAGACAGACTTTGTCATTGTGCTATATCATATAACATCCTTTAATCCTCCTGACAACCCCTAAGATACTGTTCTCGTTTTAAAGATTATTTATGAAATGATTGCAAAATATGATAAATGCATAAATGAAGAATGCATTGAATTAAAAGACATATTGCCATTAATCTCTCTCAAAAATTTCCCCATTGCTTAGTATACACTTATTCCATCATTCATTACACTTTCTGAAGCAGTTCTAGAAGCCCTCCTTCAAGAGTGTCTTTATAAGTTTTCATAAAAATTACAGTGAATGCTACTGCAAAGTACCATCCAACAGAAAGGCATGGTCTCATGCCCTCATGATGGGTCCTCATCCACCTTGTTCAGTGTGCTGGGCACTGAACAACACATGGCTTTTCTCCCAAATCAAAATGACCATGAAAAGTAAAGACTTGAAATTGGTTCAGGACTTTGAGGTAGCCATTACAGGGCAACTTAAAACACTTATGAAGATGTCCAGAACCTGCTTCAGAAAGTGGCAAGAATAATGAGTTAAGTATCTGAAAAGTGACAGGGAATATTTTGAGGATTAATGGTGATGTCTTTTACTGTAAATTAAACATGTTGTTACAATTTGTGTCTGGTTGTCCCCCCAAAACCTCATGCATTCATTAAGTGGGCTTCTAAAGTTTGTGATTCATTCATGATCCAATGAATTGGATCAGCACTAGGATTATGGGTGTGAGTGCTACACCCACCGTGGGGCTTATAGCCTGAATACACTATAGGGAGGGGGAAGAGGTTAGCTAGCCACCATTACTGTTTCTCTCTTTGCTTTTTGCTGTCTTCCACCACCATTAATGGCTGCTATCTGCCATGTGCTCCTTGTCCTTGGAGAGAGCCAAGTGTGGACTGAAATCCCCAGTAATTGTGAACTAAATAAACCTTCCCTTCCTTAGTTTTGCATGTTGAGTATTTTGTCTCAGCAATGAGAGAAAAGTAACTAAAACACATGTATTATATATTTTGATCATGCAATATAATGTGGGTAAAAAGGCAAATTTCTTGAAGTTTACTACTAGAGCTAAAATATACTTCTCCTTTAACACAAAATCTCAGATACTTCCCATAACTGATTAGTTCTTCCACATGAGAAGAAAAAACAAAAACCATTGGCCACCATATTTACAACTATGAGGTTGTAAAAAGTAAGATGCGATGATGTCCCATCACCCATGAAAAATAGGAATTACATATTTCTTTTGCCTTTGCTTGTCATTGCTAATATACTTTCTAATATTTTTAATAGGATTTGACTGTTTTATTTAAATTTCCTTGAGCTAATATTACATGCTTTCTTGGATTTATTTATCAACTAAATGTTAGTCTTTCCTGTCATTTTGTCCTTCCAAAATCTGTCTTGCTTCTTTTTTCCCAGGCTGCCCTTTCCTCTTGAAGACTTTTCACTTTAATCAGAGCTTCATGCTTTTAACAGAGAGCTGCAGAGGGACTGGGCCTGAATATCTTCCCTAGGCAGCCAGGCAGGATGGGCGGAAGCCCTAGAGATGATTAGGGCTTGCAAAGAAGTTGCTAGGTTACTACGGAGTCAATTAATATTTAAAATTCTTCCCAACTTAACCATTTGATAGTCTATTTGAAATGTGCAACTCTCATTACTAAATAGATTTTAATATTAGCACAGTGTTTGGTAAATCATAGGCAGGTGTTGGCACAAACTGATGAATGGAATCCCTTTGGTCCTTGAAGACTGACTGTATAATGAGAAAAGAAAAGAACAGAGACACCTGCTAGTGGTGACTAATCTATCCCATGGGAGTTGACAGACATCTTCACAGAGGATGAGTTATGTAGACTGAGCCTTGAGCAATGACTAATGTGTGTCAGGTAAAAGAGCAGATGAGAGAAAGGGCAAGAGGATGCTAAATTACAGAGGAAAGTAGTCAGTGTGGTAAGCAGGAAAGATGCCCGAGAATCTACTGCAATAATTATAATTGCTGTTCATTTGGCCTTATCATTGTAATTCTGATTATAACAAAACACAGCAGTGATTTAATAGATTTACAAGCTTGCAACTACTGATTTTGGGAGTCAATCTGTACTTCACATTTGAAAAGTCTTTCAACTTTTCCTTATAGTAAAATAGATTCTGATTTTTTTTTCTTTTTTTGAAAAGTTAAAATTTAATGCTGGACAGACTTTCCCTCTGTACCTGTCTCTGAAATGTAACTTCTATATCTGGGACTTGATAGGGAGAGAATGTCTTGGTATGGAACAAAATCACACTGGAAGACAATACAATCTTTGCGGAATTCACCTTGAGTCAGCCTCCTCCCGCTCTTCCCTTCATCTTCTGGCAGCTCCCACTGCCGTGGCAAATTAGCTGTCTTCCTTTCTACTCTTATCTACTGCACTTGCTCCACAACAAAACACATTACAGCTTCACTGATATTCTGTCTGATGTTCGAATGCTCCTGTTCATCTTTACTCCCTAAATGTAGTATCATTTTGATTACTCTCATAGTGCAAACACTATTGTGAGCAGATAAAAGAATAGTTATTCTTCTTGTATATTCTAACTGCCTTGTATTACCTTTTCCTCTGCAAAGGCAGCTTGGAAATATGACTCCAGTGGCCAGTTACTAGGAAAATTTACAGCATGCTTTCCACTAATCTATAAAAAAGACGAATCTTGCCGTGGAAGCCTTTGGCTCTGCTTTTTCTGGGTTGTCTGTGTTTTATATGTTCTACTTTGTACTTTGCAATCTAAAGTATAACTCAATACTGTAGTGGTTTTCATATGATTAAAAACAGCATGGACAGATAAAAAAAAGTTATACCAAAGTAACAGGTAAGCTTGTCTGACATAAACATCAAGGCTGTAGGGAAGCATGTTTTCTTTCCTCCTGTCAAAATCTGACACCATTTTGTGAAAGATGCTCAAAAGATCTGTGAATCTAGTACTTGCCTTCATTCAAAATGTAGTCTTCAGTGCCCACTTTTTCCCCCAAGAAACAAATGTTGACACTTGTTATAAACAATACAGAATTCCAATTTAACATACATTGTAAAGTGATATTTACATTTAAATATCAAGTTCTCGGAAGTTCCAAGAATAAATCTTCAGCAATCCTTTCCAAGTTTTAAGCATTTTGATAATTTAATTACATAAATATAAATATAAATTATATATATATATATATATATATATATATATTAGGGAAGAATCTACAGGGTGTTCAGGGTCTCACTACTAGATCAGACTCATAGTGATCTGCCTGTTTACATCCTCCCAAGAGCTGGGATTACAGACACGTACCACCATGCTCAGTGTCATTTGCTGTCTCAGCATTCCCCAGGGGTGGATCCAGCATAATAGGCCTGGGGATTGAATCCCTGGCCCCTGCACCTGCTTGCAGACACTTTAATCCACTGAGTTATTTGGAGGGCCTTGGTTTAAGAATTTAAAATGCTGAATTTGTGACTCAGCAGATATCTGTCAACATTTTATGATTACTATAGATTTTTACATTTATAAGTGTTCTACAAAGAAGGCTGTATTTTTGCTTCTTGGTTGAAGCAAGTGAAACTCAAAGAGTTTGAATAAATTATTTAACATTATAAAAATTCAAATTTCATGTAAAGAATATCTTTCCATTGAGGTCCTTGTATTTTGTTTAATGTGTACTGCTTTTTTGATAGTTAAGGTGAATTGTCAACTTGATCATCCTGGGAGTCACCAGGGAATTAGGAAAGCACACTTCTAGGTGTGTCAGTGTGTGTCAAAGAGGTCCACCCTTTGCATCTATACTTGCTCTGTTTCCCTCCCTCTCTGGAACTGTTCCCCTGCCCTCCTTCCTGGCTGCATGGGCTATGCAAGTTGGCTCTGATACGTTCTTCCAATTTGGTGTTCCTGCCTTGGAGCCTGCCTATGAATGACTAAATCCTCTAAATCAAGGAGCCAACATACCTCTCTTCCTTCAAGTTGCATATATCAGGCATTTTGCCCTAGCAATGGGAAAACTGGCCTATATGACCTTTCAGTGTTGAGGCTCAATGGTAGCAACCTAAGTGACTATTCTATATGAGTAATCCCTCTGCAAACTCTGGAAGACCAGGGTACTTATTTTAAGTTGGAGGATTAATTAGTGAGGTAGGAAGAAGAGTTGTTATGCTATTTGTAAATTCATCCTAATACTTGATTTAAAAATATCCATGTGTTAGAAATAGCCTAATAAAGTCAGGCATAGTGAATCATACCTCTAATCCCAGCACTCTGGAGTCTGAGGCAGGAGAATTGTTACAAGTTTGGGGCCAGCCTAGGCTACATACTGAGTTCAAGGTAGTCTGCAAGAGACTCTGTCTTAACAAAAAATAATGCAACCTAGGAAAACTTCAACAACATTTGCAGTTATTATTTTTCCAGGAAAGGAACTCAACTTATTATCAAAGAAAAAGTGGTAAGGTCAAAGCAAATATAAATTCTAATCCAGACCCACTAAAATATAAATGAAAGTAAAGAAAATTGTGTCAGAGCAGATCATATTATTGCTTAGCAGACTGACTCTGGGAAGAATGGTCTTTATAGAATCTGGTAATGGTGAAATTGAAAGAGCATGAGAGGATTTAGCTTTGGGATCATCCAGTTGTTTTCATCTCTAATATACTCCATAACTAAGAAATTATTAGTTTAGAATCATTATAATATTTACATAAATTTAAATGCAATCTTTCTGGACAAGAAAACTTATTGGCATCTATCTATTTGATATGAGTGACCTGTAGGACTCATAATTAAAGGAATATATTAATTTCAAATGTCTCAGTTGTCTTGTTTGCTTTTGTCTCATTGTTGGGACAAAATACCCAACAACCACAATTAAAGAAGCAATTGTTTAGTTAGCTCACAGTTTGAGTGCACATCTGGCTCCAAGGTAAACTGGCACATAGCAGAGAGCAGAAGTTCATGGAGGTGGAGAATAGCAAAACAGAAAGAGCAGAAGGGAGGACCCTCAGCAGCAGTGGCAGCGGAAAGCCTCTTTCCTGTTTATATTGCTTTTAGGCTACCTGCCCCAAACTTCATGTAGCACTCACACCCATAATTCCAGAAGTACTCAAACACGTAATCCCAGCCTTAGATCATGAATTAATCAAAGTCTAGAGGTCTGCCCCATGACTGCATGAGGCTTTTAGGGGGACAACTGCACACAAACAGTAACACTCAATGAACAGGGAAAAGTGTACAATCTAATATGAAAAATATATTCTGCAGTAGGATAAAAACATGTACTCACTATAATGTTCTCTATCATTTTGTATATTGGTGTTTTCAGACAATTTGTATCATTAAATTCTTATATATTATTAAATATTTCCTCCAAAATTGTGATTATAATGATATTTTAGATTTCCTGTCATGGACACAACATATGTCATGAACATATGTTAATGGATCTTACACCAATGAGTGCTTACATTATTTTCATATATTACAGTGATATGAATACATCTGTCTGTCCCCAAATCTTTGTTCATATGTCTTATCATAAAATAAAAATTCTGAAAGTGACTGTAGGGAAGTAATACACATTTAAGTGTATTTTAGTTTTTCACTTCCATGATGTTCGTAAAAACATGTGCTGGGGGTTTAACATAGTGGTGTAGCACCTGCCCCGCAAGGACAAGGTCCTGAGTATAATTCCTGGTACAAAGGAAAAAAGGAAACAAATCAGTAAAAATTTAATTCTATCAACTAGATAGTGTATATGAATGAAATTTTTTGAATACATGAGAGACTATAAATTGTAATATAGTTATTAACTACAAAAACATTTAGATAATATATTTTCCTTATTCTTTGATTGTTTTTCTTTCTCTCCAGATATAATTTTTAAGTACAGATTTTAAGGCTCCCTGAATGTCAAAATATAACTTTTTTATATTCTGCTTAAAATTGATCCCACAAGGTTATTTATGGTAATATTTAAGACATTTCACTGATATTTTTAGCAAAGATAATCATACATCTTTCTGTCCCTTTATATTGTATACCTGTACAGTTATAGTTTTAAGACCTCACTAATGTCCTTGTTCTCCTATTTTTGTCCTATTATTGCACTTGAATTTCAGCACTTAAATAATCCAGAACTGACATAGATAAACTAAGTCCTCTGCCTGGTCTTCCTTATTTCCTCTTTTGGTCCTTTCCAACCAAATCTCCATATTAAAATTACAGTAATTTCCTAGGTCTACATTTTCTTTCTCTCATGATAAACTCTGACCACAAAGAAGTAATAAATTCAAATGTAACTTCTGGGAATTTTATAAATTTCTCAAGAGCAGCTAACTAAATTCTCTGGCAATATTTGGCATGTGGCAAATGGCAAACTTCATGAAAGCTTCATGCTATAAAAAAGACAATGCATGAAAGGCCTGTAATAGCCTGCCTCATGGGCTGAGTTGAACTTGTGTTATGTCTTGAGATATAAGTAGGAAATAAGTAGATATTTTTTTGAAACAATAGGGATAGCAATGAGGAAGAATGAAGAGTGTTAGAAATGTTGAACATTTTGAGAGAAGCATAACAGATTTTTACTTAGGAAAGTTTCTCTGAGGTAACTACCTATTAACAAAATATGACAATGTGAGTTGGCAACAATGAACCAGTGACTTAGTTATGCTACAGATTGGCTATATGACCTAAAGAACTTTACTTTCTAAACCTCCACGTTCTCATAGATCACTTAAATGGGGGTAGATTACTATGATCTCTTAGAAAATTAGCAAGTATATGAGTCCATGATTCATAAATTCTTAGGTAGCTTGGAGATTTAGAAATTATTAGAGCACACAATATATTAATATTCAACTCCACACAAACAGATGACAATTCTTTTGCAAGCCAAGATAGGAAAACCACTTTTATTCATTTTATATTCTTTCTTTTCCTTTATCTATATTATCACATATGAACCGTGTTTGATTGATTTGATATGTTATAGGTAATAATTTTTATCAAGTAAATATAAAGTAACCAATTATTTAGTTTCATGTACTCTCTTTTTTATATTATTAAGTGATTAATAAACACTTATGTAAGATGTTACTTGGACATAATAATACTATTAAGAAATGCTTTTACAATGTTCAAAACAAGTACACATACTGAGGGCCTTTTGTCCAAAAACTTAGAAACAATGGTTACATTTAAAGGAAAATGTCATGAAAAGAACTACCATAACTTTGGCTGGTCAAATAATCTCAGGTCGATATTTTTAGAGTCCCATTTGCTTCCCACACATTTCACTCAGTTGTCATGCCAACCTCCCAATTCTTAATGTGAAGATGGCTGGGTGTTAACCTGGACATCTGGGAAGATAAGTTGTTAGCTTCCAAGCACAAGTGATGATTTAGGGTGCCTTGGGTAAGTTGCTAAAGGTCTGTTCCAGTCATTTCAGTCTCTCAAACCTCATAAATCCTTCAAGTCATATGCTACTTCCTCCTGAGAAAATGCTTTTGAACTCAGTCATGATGACTGCTGAAAAGCACTTCTTCACATTTTAGTACTTTTCACTGGGAAGAAGTTCTGCTAAATTTTTGCAATAGTTCTGCTCACATCAGAGAAGATGTTGAGTTGAATTTCCTTACCAAGGAGATAGTCTGTTCTTTAAGTTTTACAAATATTTTCATTTCCCATTTTACTTTTAAAAGATTATGAAAGAACTCTTCAATGAACTCTATTTTAGATATAATATTTTCTGTATTCCATTTTTAGATTATATAATGAGAAAATAATTTAAATTAATAAATTGAAATTATAAAGAGTGGTCAGAGCTAAAATTTTCTTAATTCATAAATAGGACACTTTGAAAAGGTGATATATGAAAGGTTTCACTGTAATTCTTCAAATAAGCATGTTATATTTTACAAAATGCATTGTAACTTAGACATTCCATTGAACTGGAAGCCAGTTTCTCTGTATATTCATTCATATTTACTGTAGACTGCATTGTCATCCCATATTGTATCCATCAGCCAACTATCGTAGTGCATCTGAAATGAACTTCCTCAGACGGTTTTGTGGACCCTAATGCACTTCAGGTTCTCTCAGTTTGTTGCCAGTGCTATCCTGCTTCTCCATGTTTGCATCTAGTTACTTCTCGACCTAATGCTTCAGACACCGATGTTTCACCCTTTCAACTACCAAAAAAGTCTTGCTTCTTTATTTCTGATACTTGCTAATAATTCTGCAGAATTTTCAGAGCAGCTTCTTTTAGTTCTTAAGTGAGAAAAAGAAGGTTTCAATGGGAAATATCCTAGAGGAACACATAAGGTCAGATGTATAAGAAAAACAGTTTACATCAGACATTATGAATCTGTTCAAGGTGGCAAAGGAAATTATGCCTAAGAAAGTATTAATTTTTTAAAGAAAGTGACAGACATAGACCACCTATCTTGAACATATAAAGAACTGAAAAAATTCAGACTCTTCCAAATTCAAAGTCCTTATCCACTATGATTTTAGACAGGAATAGTAATAGCTGTGTTTCAAAAGGCCTAATTGCAAAAACAGTGTGGTGAAAGAGAGTGGCAGAGAAGGGCTTTCAATCAGATGCAACATGGAAGAACAGAGACAGAAGCTGGGGACAAGAATGCATTCTTCCAGGTCTCATTCCCAGTGAAAGATCTGCTGATCTTTCAACAAGCCCTCCTTTCCCATGAGCTCATGAGTGGGTGAATCCATCACTGGGTTAATCCACTGATTAATGTAATGTCCCCATGGTCCAGTCACCTTCTAAAGCCCCAACCCTGAGGAAATGAGCCCTTTGGGAAGCTATTAATAGAAGCATCTTTATAGTATGTAATCTTGCTTTTCTTATGGGAAGTTGCTACATGTACATTATACATTTTCAATTCTTTCTTCACCTCTCTCTCCTCTTCTCCTTTCCCCTCCCTCCATCTCTGAGCACCTCTTCCTTTGAGAAAGATCTTTTACCCTACCTCCTAGTATCTTTGTTTTTCTTTTTATTTATGTTTTGTGTTTCTTATTTCAGAGATATTTAAACTTGGGTGTTTTATTTATCTCACTGAACATTATGATAACAAGGTGTATTTATTTTCCTGCAAATTACTCAATGGCAGAATAATACTCATTGTGTGAAAATACTAACCTTGTTTTTCGGGAACTCTGAGTTACTGAAAAAATAAAGGAAAACAAAATCCCAATATTGTCCTCTATGTCATGTGTAGGGAAATTCAGAGAGATGAAAAGGCATCGGCTTTTGAGACCATGCATTGGGAAAGGCAGCCTTGAGCCGCATAATGCCTTTTCTGTCTGCAGAAGAAGGCACGCTACTACTATTGTGGACTGCTGGACTGTGTTGAATGGTTTTGCTGAATTCAAGCACCTATAGTATTTAGATGCCAGTGGAATACCCATCTCTGACAGGACTAAACCAAAAAAAGGGATACAAAGGAAGAACCATTTTGTATCTGTATATACAGAATAGTTGAGACAGATATACTGCTACTTTTGCTTAATTCAATGAGAAGAAAGATTTGTAGTAATAGTGTTTGGACAGGATATCCTGTCTGCTTCTTGTACTATGGATAACTACTAAGAAGATAGAGATGTGCAAGGTATTAGTTATTGAACATGTCCTATTAATCAGCTTTGAAACTGTTGCATTGATATTTGTTTCTAAATAAGATAAAATAAAATAAAAAGAAGAAGTCAGGCCAGGTCTAGAGCAGTTCTTTACATGCAGATAAGGAGCCTTCTCAGCCTACACCCAGCACGTAGTCTTCAGCAATACTTTCCCCTGTTTTGAGCATGATATATATTTTGTTCTACCTCAGCATGTGCATTACATGGCACGTGGGCACATCCACTGTTATTTTCCATTCCCACAAGCGATGGAAAGGTCTGTTTCCCTTCAGGAAGCAATGAAGACCATTTGCTGGTGTAGGTTGCCCTGTAACACCAGCTGCCATGGTGCAATCTCTACTAAAATGAGCCTGGCTCTGTAACATCAGGATCCATGTAACACCTGTGTGAGACATTTGTTCTTCCCAAGTGAATGCCTGCAGACCTGGAAGTGGGTTGATACCCTGTGGTGGGCTTTGTGGCAGTCTTTTCTCTCCTTCTTCTAGTAACAATTCTTGTCTGATACTGTCTGACTCACCCTGTGAGTGACAACAGTCATTGCTGCTGATCTTGCAGCTGACATTATTAAGTTGCCTATGAGCAATATTTTTATGTTTTCTTTCACACTGCTTTCAATTCACATATTACTACTTATGGCTATAGAAAGGAGGCAGGTCAGTCTTTCTTGATGTTTTTAAGAGTTGTCTAGCCTTTAAAGCACCATTCAGTTTGATTGCTTTTCCTCAGAAATGTTATCCAGGACTACATATGGAGGGATGTTTTAGCATTCTTATAATTTCCCTACACTTTCTTCATTAAAAGAATTTGATTACTCATTCCTACTTCATTATGTTCACGATTGATTTTATGTATTTCACAGATCCTAGACAATAATTTTCTCTATGTGTTCATATATATGGATATTATTCATTGTTTTCATTTTGAGATATTGTGCCTGAATTCTGACTGTTTCATTTATTTACTTGTCAATATGCTCAAAGAAATCTTGATGCAATATCTCATTTCAAGTTTTGTGGGCATCTGGCCTAAAGATCTTATATTTGTTACTTCATTATTTGGAAACTAATTTCAGAAATTTTGTGACATGTCCTTGAAATGTATTAAACAGCAAAACTGGAAATGACAGAATTGATTTCAGAGAGCATAAAGGATGTGTTTGCTTTCCCTTCGTGAATATCTTGCACTTTAAATCAGAATTTACAACGATGGGGAGCGATATCCTATCACTGTGCTGATCAATGTCTATATGTCGTTGCTTATTTTTTGAAATATAGCTAGTGCTAGTTGATTACAAGACTCACCTTCGTAATTTCATCTGATTGTAATTAAATAAGAATCTATACATCTTCTGTGGCTAGTATTTACCCTACTAACAAATTAGTCAAATATTAATATTTAGATGTATTTTTATGGAATCTTTCAAAATTACTTGTTTGGAAAGCCATTCATGTAATGACAAAAGAATTAACAAAATGGAAAAAAAATCCACAGTTTAGTGGAATCAGGATGGCCTTGGAAATCATAAAAATCTAGCTTTATAATATGTGAACCTTATTCTATCCCAGTCTCTCTCTACAAAAGAGGATATGAGTATTTTTCTTCTCTCCCTCACCCTGTTTCTTTCTCTCTCTGTACTGTGTGCTGTTAAATCAAATCAAATATGCACATAAATCCTAGTAAAAGTAAAGGGCTTAGGATAAATTTTTTTAAATTTCTCCTAGTGTGAGTAATCCGTAGGCTTGTCCAAAAGAATTTTTCACAGGTCAGTTTGGGAGCTCTTCTCAGACATATAGAAAGATGTATGCTTTTTTATGATTACCTATTGATAATTATAATCATTTAGTAGTATCATAAGAATTTCACCTAATTTATATTGCAGCTATGGTATATTTCATTATATGTCACTTGCTGAAAATGGTGTGTGTGTGTGTGTGTGTGTGTGTGTGAGTGTGTGTGTGTGTGTGTGTGTGTCTTTAGATTTATTCATCCAAAACTCAACAAGCAAGAGAGGAAAATTACCTGTTTCCTTTGTGACTGTAACCCCTTTTTTGAATTGGCATTCTGTCACAAGAACTTGAGCCAACCCAGCGAACACTGTTTGCATGAACTGGACAAGCTGAGGTAGAAATGTGGCAGTGAGTTAACTCACCTAATGACATCTACAATAAACATCAGCCATCTATCCCTCCTTTCAGCAGGTTGAGTTAAAGATAGAAAGACTAAGGTCTAGGTGCACAGGCCATCCCAGAGCTAGCAGAGCAGAGTTTCCACATTTCTGGAACAAAATCAGAGTCCTGTGGTTAAAACTAGAAATCTTAACAGATGTTCACATCCAGAAATGCTGCCAGATGCAAAGCAAGAAGTGACTTGTCCTATCGTTGTACCATTTGATCTCCCATCAGCACCTCTTATTGGCAGAGATTATAAAAAAGCCAGATGTCAGTGGAGCCTGGGAAATGCTGTCGGGGTATTCTTAGCCTCTGCATTAAAGGACAAAAAAATTGAATGTGGGGATTGAAAACCAAAGGCGTATTCCTGGAATATTGTCTGTTAGAGTAATTAGAACTTGTAGAACTCCTATCATGGTTAATATTCTTCATGTCCATATGCTTCATGAAGCTGTGTTTTGGCATCTGGTAAATGTTAGAATGTTGTGTCTGCTTGTTTTTCTTTTTTTTTTTAATTTTTTAATTTATTTTTTTTTATTTATTTGAGAGAGAGAGAGAGAGAGAGAGAGAGAGAGTGTGGTGTGTGTGTGTGGCCAGCTCAGCCCACCAGGGGGCGGGGCTGGCTGGCATGTGGTGCTGGGGGATTGAACCGTGGTCCCTGATGCTTTGCCAAGCTTGTTCTAAGTAGGTGCCTTAGACCACTGAGCCATCTCTCCAGCCCCTGTCTGCTTGTTTTTCATTAGTACATATTTGCAGTACACGCAGTTCACAGCTGTACTATGTGCATGTACCCACCTTGCTAAGTAGGCACTGTACATAGTACAGCTCGGTTCTTGTTTTTAATCTCTTTCCTCCAACCTCCCCAAAATTCCCCTTCCCCATTTTCATTCTTGTTGATATTATTAATCTTATCTAGCATTTAGGATACACAATATTTGCCTTCCTAAAACTATTTTTTGTAGCTGGTCATAGAGGCACACTCCTGTAATCCCAACACTTGGGAAGATAAAGTAGAAGGATTGCTGCAAGTTCAAGACCAAACTGAGCCACACAGTAAGTCAAAGCCACCCTGAAGTTCATGGTAAGATCCTGTCTCAAAAAAGTAAAAAAAAAAAAAAAAGAAAAGAAAGAAAGATAAAACAGGGCTAGCGAGATAGCTCAGCAGACTAAGTGCCTGCTTAGGTAAGGACCAAAGTTCTCTTCCCCACAAACATGCTGTGCCAGCTCTGCCCTTAGGCCCACTGATCTGGCCACAGAGTCTGGGCATGAGGGTGCACACCTATAATCTCAGTGCTGGGAAGGGTGAAAACAGGAGGAGCATGATGAGTTTGAGCTGCATAGTGAGAAGTGTACCAAATACATAAAAATTTAAAAAAAAATGTAAAGAAATTTTGTCATTTTTTCCTTCTCACTTTGATATACCAATTATGAAGATTTTAGACTGTTTGATATGCTGTAGTTCTTAGGTGCTTTTTCAATTTTTCATTGTCTTTTTGTTTGTTTTGTTCTTTACTATGGACTTACCTGTAGGCTCATTTGTACTCTTTTGTCTGAATTGTGTTCGCTGAGCAGCGCTTGGAAGGCATGCCAGTCGGACTGCATTTTTCTTTGTTCTCATTTCAATTTCTTCTAGTTTTGATGCCTATGAGATATCTGACCTGCCTGGCTGCCACCTTGCTGCTACAGCCTTTATATAATGAGTTACATTTATTTTAAATTTTTTGTGAAATGGTATCAAGGTCTTAAAGACCTTGATATCTGAATCATTTTTATGTAGTTGAATATTTTGTTTCAGCAATATGCCTCATCTTTCTTTCTTTTTATCTTTCTTTCTTTCCTTCTTTCTTTCTTTTCTGTCTATCTGTCTTTTTTTTTTGCATTTTTTAGTATAGGGTCTACAAGGTCTCACTACACAGACCTGAGTCCTAATGATCTGACTGTGTTCACCCACCCAAGAGATGGGATTACAGACTCTCACCACCACACCCAGTCTCAATCGCTGTCTCAGCGTGCCCCAGAGACAGTACTGCCTAAGCAGGTACTTTAGTCTGCTGATCTATCTGGCCAGCCCTCTTTCTTTCTTTCTTTCTTTCTTTCTTTCTTTCTTTCTTTCTTTCTTTCTTTCTTTTTTCTTTCAATCATTCTTTCTTTTCATGTGATTTATAATCTTTATTCTTTTTAAATTATTTTTAATCATTTATTTATTCATTTATTTGATACAGGGTCTCACCATGCAGCTCTGACTCATAGTGATCCTCCTCTGTCAGCCTCCCCAGCACTGTGATTATAGGTATGTGCTCAGGTGCCAGCAAGGCATGGGCTTGGCATGCAATACCAGGCAACGAACCTAGGTCTTGTGCTTGCCAAGCAAGAGCGTAGACTGCTGAGCTACTCACCAGTCCCTATAATCTTTATTCTTTACATCTAGCCCTCTTAGGAAGGAGATATAGTCCAGTGCCAGAGTACTTGCTTGGTATATGTGAGGCCCAGGGTTGAATTCCCAGGAATAAATACAAACACACACACACACACATACACACACACACACACACACACACACACACACACACACACACACAGTAAAATAAAAAAAAAAACAGTCTAATATAGACCTCTTATGTTGGACAGTATTTACTGTGGCAAGTAGATTTGTGGCTTGGATATAGACATGACTTTTGCTTTTCCCTCTAAAATGGATGCTTGGTTTAATTTATTTAATTTATTATTGAGGTACTTGATACCTACTGCTGCTATAGTCGACCCCAGCACACTCTTCAAATTTTTAAAATGATGATTTGTCATGAGTACAGGAGCTGTATTTCCAGAGACTTTTTGTCAATGTCTATTCCACCCTGGTTTTTAGATTTTCCTTTGACATTATATCTAAAAGAAGCCTTGTTTCACCCTACCATATGTTCAGCTTTCTCTGCCTTTCATTTATTCATTCAACACAATTTGGTAGGTATATTTTCTACATACTTAGAAAAGGTTTCTATATTTTTAGACCTGAAGAATTAACATTTTTTTATTCTACAAATCTTTACCACTAATGTGACTCATTATCAAAACTGGAAAACATGTTTGGGAATTTCATGTCAGTTGAATTTATCTCAGAAATGATTTTGGTAGGAACACAATTTTAAATATTGTACTTAGTAATATGATACAGAAGAAAAATATTTGCTGTGTTTTGAAGTCTTCCTTTATGTCCCGAGTGGACATTTTATACTAAGTTTCTGTATAAATGCATTTATTATTGAATGATAATTTATTATCTGACTCACTGGTATATTCCATATGCAAGAGATCCTCAGATAAGAACATTTATTGAATAAAAAGAAATAAAAGTAATTAAAATGTACATCCTTTGCTCATGTGAAAGGCCCCAAACAATTTGACTGAAGCCAAATCAATAAAGTAAGCAAGCTGAGATTTAAAAGATCAGCTGTTGTAGTTATAAGAAAATTAGCACCTGTTTTTTCCTCTTATGTATAAGCTTTCTCCTTCATTTTGAGCAGACAAAAATATCAATTAAAAAACACATAAAAATGTATTAACTTTCACAATTTTATATAGATTCCTTATAATTTCTTTTTTTGGTACCGTGGATTGAATACAGGACACTGTGCTTGCCAGGCAAGCACTTATTCTAATGAGCTACCTCCCTGGGCCCACAGAGGTATGTCCCCTGGCCCAATATTTGAATTACATATATTGAAATTTTAAA
>NW_004524590.1:14746509-14748926 GCF_000260255.1 Octodon degus
GATTAAAGCTTAGATACCTCCTCATATGTCATCCAGAGCTGCATTGTGAGCTATTGACCTAATAGTTTGCCATGTGCGAGGTACTGCTACTCTAACTCAAGTGTCCTAAACTTCCAACTTCTCTTTCATGGACCTCCGAAAACCTTTTGTCCAAAGTTATCGATTTATAGTGACAGTAGTAGCAATCCTGAGTTTTGAAACTAGATTTAATACAATTTCTAGCAACCAGTGACTATAAAATTTCTTTTCTACAAATTAACAAGATTCAACAAAGTTTGGCTATTCTGAGAAAAACCTTCATTAAATCTCTGCTTTGAATTATGATATAAAAGGAAGCTCCTATTATACATGCTATTATTTTTCTATGCCAGCCACTGAGAAAATTGAGCTGATTCGTGTCTAGAGCTCATAGATCTTGGCACCCTAGCTGGAAGGTCAATATGAAATTGTTACATTGGAGTTATCCCACATACTCTCCAAGAAAAGCCAAGACATTCCCTCTTTCTAAAAATTCTCTTTAGCCCTTTCCAAAGTTCTCATAGATTAGGGTTTTATATTCTACTTATAATGCCAATATTTTGTCTAATTTCTATTAATGACACTCAATGTCAAATACCCACAGTTCCCGGAGCAAAAAGGAATGTTGTGTATATGAAGTAGAAAACAGTGAGGCACATACATTTTAATTTTCTTTTGGATTTATTTTCCTGTCATTTTATTATTTTTATTCTTCACTATCAACAAATTATAAAGTTATGATTCTGTCTTATAATTATTCACTAACAATGTTACACATGTTGGATTGTTTTATTGCATGTTAGGAAAATAACAATAAAATCAAGTTAGGTGCATGATAAACAAGTCCAGGAACTAGTCCAAGCTAATTCTTCTCATCCATTTTAGAAATGCCTGATGTGGGGCCAGCCAAATGATTCAGTGGATTAAAGCACCTGCAAGCAGGCACAGAGGCCAGGGGTTCAATCCCTGGGCCTGCTGGGCCTGCCCCACTCCTGTGGCATGCTGAGATGGGGTGTGGTGGAGCAGGCCTGTAATATCAGCTCTTGGGAGGCTGTAAACAGGAGAATCACTATCAGTCTGATCAAGTAGTGATACCCTGAACATCCTGTAGACCCTTCCTTAAAACATATTAAAAACAAAGCATGTTGTAGGTGAATATTTAGAATAAAGCCTGTCTAATGAACTTTGCCAATTTTTTCCTGTTGTTATTTTGCTTTTTGAAATTTATAAAAATGTGATTAACATTATAAAATGAAAGTAAATGTATATTGTATGCTACACAGACACACTTGCAGATATATATGTACATAATTTCACTGCTTGATCATTCTGTTCTTAATTGTACTATAGTACAGCTCTAATTCAAACTCCTCATAAGATGGATGTATGCTATCACTGATTATAACCTAAACAAAGTCCACGTAATTAAATGAGATAGCAGATGTATGCTTTTATACAGGTAATTTGACTTTTTATGGAGTTTTTTTTCATTTTAGAATCCAAAAACTGAAAGTGGTAACTGTTTTATCTTGGATAGATAAGTAATTATATTATTCTCAAAAGAGGGGTGCATCAGTTTCACAAGTGGTAAGACTCAGAAGCTTAACCCAATATTGATGGAATAGCTATTTTTTCCATATATGAAAATAATCCTGAGTTAGTAACAGTGATGTCTTTGAAAACATGGGTGGGCATTAATGGAATTGATGATAGAATAGCACAGCCCTACCTAGATGTACCCTGACAGCAGGTCTTCCCATTATGGGGTAACTGCTGTTGCTTTGAGTTTTTGAATTGACATAAAAGTAAAGCCAAATCATATATTAAAGTACATCTTCTTTTCTCAGAGGTCTTCAATCTGCCAACAAAGTAGCCCATGCAAAAAATAAAGCTATTTTGTTAGCATTTATGGTGTGTTCCTCTGTTCCTCACTGGTAATCTCATTAACCTTCATTTTATTGTACTTTCTCATACAGCTTTTCTCCAAGTACCTGAACAGCATCTAAGGAAGTGAGCTCCCTCTTTGATCTCAAGCTCCTGTAGAAAGGACATATCAATTAAAATTAAACAAAATTTGCCTTGAAAATAGAGCTGAATCCATATTATTTGTGGCTTCCATAATCAAAGCCTAGTCAATAACTATGAGTTTGAAAGAAATGCACAATAGCAGTAGATAGGAATAAATGAGTGTGTCCTAGGTAATTGCTTCAGGATCCTGGTCAAACTTGTGTGAAGTACCGACGGGTTACCTGGTATTCGTAAATTGATTTTGATTTATTGCTGTCATTAATTAGGCCACTTTAGCTATAAATTCCTTCATAATGTATCAGGAAACACACATGAATGAACAGTGTCCAGAAGATGTACAAAATCAGACCTTTTATCATAAAAATATGCAT
>NW_004524590.1:14750002-14751068 GCF_000260255.1 Octodon degus
AAATGATAAACTGCAAGCCTTTATATTGAAGTGGATGCCACTTGAACATATACTCATAAGTGAAATAAACCAGACACACATGTGTAAATATCATATAGTTTCCCCAGTATAAGAACTCAAAAGAAGAAATGCACATAGAAAAGTATAATACAAGTTAAAGGAAAGCAGGATCTTGAGGACTAACTAATTAAGAGAGGGAAAGGAGACGAGCTAGGAAACATGACAATGCCAAGCCATACAGTTATATGTAGAAGATGGGCAAGGCAATGATCCAGAGAATCTAGAAGATTTTTGAATCTATCAGTTAATTGGAAAGATTCTCATGCAGACTAACTATATATACACTGATACCTGTGAATTAAGAAACTGTACTGAAGATGGTAATCTGTAATAGTAGTTTCATGCTTGGAGTACCTATCATTCTGGTCTTCTGAATATGTGCTGCTTGTCATGTAATGCCAGTTGCTGCTGTGCTGTCTCTCAGGTAAATGACTGTTCAAAAAGAAGGGAGTAGTGAATGAAGGTAAGAGATATGAAAACAAATATTGTGGAACTGTCCTGTTTCAAGGTTGTATATGGTTAGATTTTTGGACTTATGTGTAAACATCAGAAGTCTATAATTCTTTATGCCTATTTTTTGAAATATATTCTAAGTTTTAAATGTTTTTTCATCATATTCTGTAGGGACTTAAAATTCAACATATCAATACTTGATGAAAAACACCTGTTCCATGTTATGCCTCAGATGTTTGATATTCAGGCAGATAGTGAGGTTAAGCTTAACAGCCTAGGTTGTATGGCAATAACAATAAGCTTGCCTTCTGGATAGTTAACAACCTAAGTTTGCAGACCAAAATTAGAGAAAAAGGAAGGCCGCAAAGAAAGCCAACATTTTGACCCTAGCCTTCCAAGGTCAATTAAGACTCAAGACATATGAGAACTTGTAGTGTAACGTCATGTAATTTCGTAGTGTCCCAAATTTTCTGATCAAGGAGATTATTGGGCCAAAGAGGAAAGTGATCGATGATGTAGAGTGTGCCTAAAGAGAGTCGCCTGGAGAGAAAAC
>NW_004524590.1:14751188-14752295 GCF_000260255.1 Octodon degus
ACCATCCAGCAGAAAAGTATAAAAATGAAGTATAAGAAGTAAAGCCATATTGTTATGTTGAGCTGTAGGGGATTCAGGTCAACAATTTCTGACATTTCCAGTGAAGCGGAAGACCCAATACTATTATGGACCTCTGAACTCTTTTAGAATATTTTGCTGAGTTTACACACCTATAATATTTAAATGATGGAACTTCAAAAGAAAAAAGGATACAGATGAATGTCCATTTTGTATCTGTGTATTCAAAGTGGTTAGCATAGATATATAGTTACATTCTCTTAATGAATGGAGTGATTTGTTCTAATGGTGTTTGTAAATAGGATATCAAGTCCGCATCTTGTACTGCAATTAACCAATATGAAGAATGTATGCAATGTGTTAATTATTGAAACTGTACCACCAATTTGATTTGAAACTGTCTCATTGCTATTTGTTTCTCAATAAAATTATGGAAAAAAAGATAGGAAAATAAAGAGATTAGTGGTATTCTGATCAAAAAATAAAAGAGAGAGAGAGCTCAGTGGACTACAGTGCCTGCTTAGGAAAACTCAGGGAAGCATAGGGACCGTGGTTCGATATCAGGCACCACAAGCCACACCAAACCCACCCCCAGGCCAAGCTGAGCCAGCCAGAGTCCTGGCACAGTGGCACCGGTTTGTAATTTCAGCACAAGGGAGGATGAAAACAGTAGGATCACAGTCTAAGCTGAATAGTGAGATCCTGTACCAAATACATTAAAAAATCCAATCACTCAAATCCAAAGATTTATTTTACTGCTAATTTTTACTGTTACACATTAAAAAAAATATGTCTTCTCATGGTAAAAACCTACCTTCATTACTAATATTTATCATGCATATTTGTTCAATCAAAATAACATAAGACTGGAAATTTTAAATAGACTGGAAATAATAACCCTGAATAGAATTTGAGGAAATAGCAAGAATATGTCTTCCAAGACTGATATTAATGAAATCAGTGAAAGAGGGATCAAAATAGTAATTCCCTGGCATAGGCTTCTTACTATCTTGTTAAGAAACAAAAAAGCTAAACATAAAAATTCAACCAAGAATATAACGTTGTAAAAGACAGATATAGAAAGGTGGA
>NW_004524590.1:14754210-14760547 GCF_000260255.1 Octodon degus
TATATATATATATGTTGTCCTGGGGAGAAGAGAGCAAAAGACAAAGGATTAATACCAAGGCAAACTTTTATGTTTTTAAAAAGACGTACGTCCTAGTTTAATTCTTATTTACACTTTTAGTTTCTCATATCAGAGAGAAAATGTAATATATACACACATGTCTAATTTTGAATGAAAATATGTACTGGATATTGTGAAACAGGAAGAAATCTTTTGAAAAGAAAAGAAAACTAGGGAGAGAATGGGAGAAAGGAAGGAAGAGAAAGGAGAAAAATGAGGAAAGAAAGATAAATGAAAGCAAAGCTTTCTAAATAAGGAGGCAAAGAGGGTTGAGGGAAAAGAAAGGGAATGAGAAAAAAATCAAGAATGAAAAAGAATCAAAAAAAAAAAAAACCAAGACAAAAGAATTTAGATAAACCATGTCCAGGTGTAAATTCCTATTGATGAGTATGATAATTACATATATCTAAATTGTACCAATATACTTAATTTATACATATGTTCTAATGAAAACCAAAGTAGGATTGCTACACAGATATTAACATAGCCTTGTTTATTGGATCGCAATTCACAGTATCTCTACTATGGAAACAATCATCCCCATCGACAGATAAGTGAATAAAGAAACTGTGATACGTGCACACAGGGCAACATTATTTACCCATAAGGCTAAGCAAAAGCATGTTATTTCTTGGAAATTTGATGGTGACCATTTTATTTAGTGCAGTAAGCCAGACCCGGAAAGTCAATTATCATGTGATAATCTTTGTAGGAGGGGCTGAGGGGGAAGAAGAGGGAAAGAAAGAGATGACATGGAAATGGGGAGGTTTTAGCCAAGTAAATCTGGGAGAAGGGAGAAAAACTTGGGAAATGACAGAAGTATGTTACATGTGTGTAAATGGAAAATGAAACCCACTTGTCTGTATAACTAATGTACATTTATTATTTAATAGACAGTGTAGAGTGGTAGTTTCATGATGTTTTAACTTTATGTAATATGAATTATTTTATACTACTAACTTATAGTCTAGTTTAATCTACACAGCAAGTTGAATGAAAATAATAATTTCATTTTTCAAATTCAGGAAGGCTTTATTTTGTGCTACATTACAAACTCTACTGCGGTTGTATCACTAACATTAATAAAATTGCTAGTGACTCAACGACATTATTTAAGTCTATATAAAATTTATATTATATATGTGGCCATAAATGAATCAAGCTATTTGAAATATAATGCATGCTTATTAGTAAATGAACACTAAAATCCCTTTGATACCTACAATAATGAGTGCACGTGTGCACAGGTGTGCATGGGATCACATGAATGTTTTCAAGAATTGCACTGTATTAACCAAGAGGAGAGAGAGAGAGAGAAAAAAAAAAAAACCCAGAGTCTGTGGAACATGGTTTTGAAAAAATTACTTCTATTCTTTTCTAATTCAAACACTATTAGAGCATGCCGGGCAGCTATATATTTATGCATTTCCAGAATGAATAAAGGTCTTCTCCGGGGTTAATTACAAAGAAATAAAAGTGATATTAGTTCTCATCACATCACAGTTGTCATTTATCTCAGAGTGACATAATACAAATTAGAGAGGACAAAACACCGCTGTATTGTTGTTGGGGCCAGAACCTTTTTAGATTAGACTGTCTGTGCCTAAGAAATGACAGCTGCGGGCAATTTACCCTGAGTTTTAGGCCTGAAAAACACATGATTCTTTTTTTTTATGTCTGAAAAACATTAAAGGAACGTTTATATTTGAAAGTCTAAAGCTGTGTGTATGACCTGAGGCTGTCTGTGAGAATTACATGGGGAGATTTTACCAACGACCAATGTTTTCATAAATCTCCACTCTAGAGAAACTGTGGAAGTCAGAAGAATTCAGAGGGAGGTGCTGAATTGCTACATTAAATTCTTGAAATAATCTTAATGTCTAGGGAAGTCTTGAAAATCTTTGGTGCTAGATTATTATTGTTAATTTTTATTTGTCTTTTTGAAACAGGGTTTCACTTTACCATTCAAGCTGTACTTGGATCTCATTTTGTAACCCAGGCTGGCCTCTAATTCATAGGAAACCTCCTTCCTTAGCCTCCTCAGTGCTGTGATTACAGGTGTGCACCACCACACTGCACTGGTTCTGGTTCTTGATGTGTCTAATCCATAGTCTCCTAAGTGGTAGACAGGAGAAGGAAAATATGTGATCTCACAGAGACAGAAATCTAGCATGCCAAACTCCAAAACCTTAACGTTTCTTCCCTACCTATAGTCCGCTATTTTAAGTCTGGAGAATTCAGAAATGGAGAACTGAGTCTGCTCAATCAGGCAAGTGGTGAAACACTTACCCTGCAGAGACAAAATCCCACAATGTGATTCCTAACGGGCAACAACAGTGAAGCTCAAAGTACTGCATTATGAGAAACCTGGAGAAGACCGAGATGAAGTCACATGCAATTCAGGTCATGCCACATCTTTGAGAATGTCTGAGAGTTGTCAAAGCTATTATTTGAGACACTGTTGAGTTAAACTTTGCTGAGGGAATGATGGAGTTAGCGTACGGTTGCTGAAGAAAAGAAAGGACGAGGGATAGCTGTGATCTTTGCATATGACAGATACTGATGAAGAGAAAAACCAGAAAACTAGACCTAACAATTATGAGATCTATCAAAAATAACATAATTTGCTTGAAGAATCCAAAATCACTATAACAAACACCTACATAAAACTACAGACCACCAAATGGCTGTTCTTATATGAGTAAGAGGCTATGGAATGGGCGTTGCCCCCAGAGATATAGAATTCCTACTGCTTGTTAAGCTGTCAAATGCTACTCATTTCTGACACTCTTTCCTCACCTGTAAAATGGAAACTTTAAGATTAAATTAGTTGGCTGTTTAGAAGCTGCGGTTAAAACAGAAATCCTGCTTAAAATATAAGAACTAATATATGTCACTGGTGAGAATTATTTTGGGATAGTGCAACTCTGATCATGTGAAAAAGACTGAGAATGTTACCAGTAATTTAGCACTTGCTCTGTTAAACAGCATCTAACACAGAACCAGCGGGACAATCCGGCTACCAGGCGCTTGGAAAGGGCTGATTTCCCACCAGGCACCCTTCCATCTGTTGCTGTTGATTCAACATGCCGTTGGAATTAAAGTTGTCACACGCTAATTATAAACCTGGCAATGGCTAATTCATGTGCCTTTGAAATACACTCCCAGAGTAGCAGGTAAACAGTGCTGGCAATTACAGCATCTCATTAATTTTGTAAAAAGTGATAATATTAGTTTGAATTAGGTGGTTAATAGTCCCCTTTCTCTGAAAAAAGTGAAAAATGTGCAGGAGCTGAAAAGCTTCCAATTCGCTAACAGATGTGAAATTTAAATATAAAGGAAAAAAATTCTAGAATTTGCAGCAGAGAAATTCCTTTTGGCAAGCAAACATTATGCTAACTGAGCCTAGCTCGATGGCTCAAAATACCACTTCCATCTCCAAAAAGCCCAGTTCGCTGCAGTTTTCAAAGAAATGATTCTACAGAGGGTCAGACAAATGGACACACTGTTTGCACCTTCCCATTTACCATTTCCAAAGGTAGACAGACAAGCTGAATTTCCTGAGGCCACTTCTGCAAGTCAATGCCTATTAGGAGAATTCCAGGACTGCACAGGAAATTTAGTCCAGCTGTTCAGTGTATGTCTCATTGTCTGCATGATTGATGTCCTAGTTAAGACTGGGAGAGGGAAAATAATTCCATTTGAGAACAAATGGGCCATGGGAGTCTTGCCTTATTTATTTGTTACTAAACATGTTTCTCATGGTTCTTTTGTAACATGGAATCATTCCACTTTCTTTGAGCAACAAAACCACTTCATATATACATTTTTTTCACACTGACAGTAGCAAAAATTTATATTTCAGCAAATCTTCAGAATCTGTGAATGCTTTATGATGTTATATTTTAAGATCTTTTTATTATAAGAAAACAAACAACTTTTGATTCCACAAAGAAACTTCTGTCCTAGATATTCATAAGGTAATATGCTTTATAGGCAGATCAAGGTGTTCTCAAAACTAAAACATATTCATAAGTCCTTTTATTAGAAAATGTTTAACAAATCAGTAAATTATTTAACAAATAATTTAAGTTTAGGCTAAATTCTGGTTATAGTTTGCCTAATCACAAGTGTATCATTTAAAGAATTATTTTTGGTTTTGATAGCATACCATGTATTATAAAAAAAAACTATTATTTACTGAGTTTTCACTAGCATCCAGCCATTAACCTATTTTAATTTAACATTGATTGTTTATTCATTTAAATTCCACTAGTAAAGAGAGGTAAAGGAGGCTCTTAGTAGGATAGTTGCGCAAGTTCAAACAGATAAAAAGGAAGGTTGTCTTCAAAATGAGAACTTTTCTGCTATGTTTTGTTAGGAAAAATAAATAATGACAAATGATAAAATAAAAGTAAATATAAATATGAGATTTAGTGTGATCTAGATGGTAGATTGAAAACTTGGTTAATCAAAAAATGAGACTTTAAAAATTTCCCTTTGGTTGTTTTTATAGGCATCAAAATTTTATTGGGAATGCTGAATGTATTTGTTGGAACTAATCTTTTAGCCTGTGTGACAAAAGATGTAAGAATAAAAACTACTGATATCATCTGAAAGCAATATGCTAAAATTAAAGGATTATGAGATACAAAAATCAATCTGATCATAATACTTTCTCTATAACAAGAGGAAATTAACACATAGATCTATTGTGTAGCATAATATCTGTTCAACCCATTTCGGGCGTTGGAAAAAGCATCACATAAAATTAAAGTTTAAACATACTGACATTCACTATTTGTATCCTAAATGCTTACTCAAATCTTCCTTTGATTCACATCCTGTTGTTGCTGGATCTGCCACAGTCTCAAACTCAATATTAATTTCCTTTGAAAATAGTTCTACTTTGTTTACTGGGACTGACATTATTATTATTATTATTATTATTATTATTACACATTTTAAAATGTATAAACATATTTTCTACTGTGAAAGGTTAGTACCCCAACACTACATTTTTGAGAAATCAAGGGTACTTACTGGCAATGAGAAATACTTCTATAATGTTGTTTAGTCTTTTTGCTTTCACATTTTGGTACTGGGGATTGAAATCTTGGCCTTGAACTTGCCAGGCAGGCACTGCGCTGCTAAGCGATATCCCTGGCCCAACACTAAGGTTTCTTAATGGTTCCTTGACACTTGTCTTGATGGGAACTCAGCTGTTTCCTTTGTTTTTTGGTCTCTAAGGAGTCCTGGGGAAGGGAGAGTGAATTTGATATGTATACAGTGTATACATATGAGTAAACACCAGCCAAATCCAATAAACATGTATAATAAGTACATGTTCATAAAAATAAAATAAATTTTAAAATATGTTCTGGTAACAAGTCTGGTACAACTTCTGTTACCCTAAATCTCATTTCCATGGGCCACATTTAGCTAGGGTTTTACTGCTCATGTGCAAGCACAAAATGGGTCAAATCAAATGCTGCATATTAATGTTGACATCTATTAAATGAAACAAACATGCTAAATTTTTATTTATTTATTTGTGTGTGTGTGTGTGTGTGTGTGTGTGTGTGTGGCCAGCTCAGCCCACCAGAGGGGGGGGCTGGCTGGCATGTGGTGCTGGGGGATTGAACCATGGTCCCTGTGCTTTTTTGCTAAACTTGTTCTAAGTAGGTGCTTTAGACCACTGAGCCATCTCCCCAGCCCCAAACATGCTAAATTTATAATTTTAATTCAATAATATTTTGGTTGACTTCTTAGTAGAAATTGACATATCCAATTTTCAGGAGAACATGAGAAATTAAATTATCCAGTTTCTTCAGCAAACATTGCTGGAGACATAGACATGGAAACAATGATGGAAGTCAAGCCAAAGAATAAAAGGGTTTTGTTTTGAAAAAGCACTATCAGGTGAAATTAATGATAGGAATCAGATATTACCATTTACTTAATTTTTTAGACAATTTTATGTCCATAACAAGATAGAACAAACAGTACAGCATTCTCAGGTGTCTATCCCCTGCTTCCCAAGCATCTAGAGTCAGCCTCACCACCAACATCTTGCATTAGAATGACGTCTGTTCTGACCAATGAGTTTACATTGACACATCTAAAATATACAGCACAAATATTACTTTGGCCTTGATTATTGGATAAAGTCTGTACGCTCTTGATACATCTCAAAAATTTATCATGAGTAAAAGCACCAGTAAAGTTCATTAATGATATGGTTTAGATTCAGAATACCAAGTGTCATATGTCCTGA
>NW_004524590.1:14761477-14768758 GCF_000260255.1 Octodon degus
TGTCCTACCCAAAACATGGATTCTGCCTATTCCCTACAAAGGATATATATTTTCAGTGTCTGTCAATTTGAGTGAAAAATATACATTAGAGAAAGATTTTTCTAACAGAAGTCCTAGAATTATTCTATAGGTATCAAAGGAAACTTTGTGATCCCAACCAAATTCTTTTAATTCAACCCAATCCCTTCTCATTTATTAACAACAACATCTCAGTATATGTGTGTAACTGTACTCATGGGCTTTGCAGATTATTTAATTTGTAACTAAAGCAGAGAGAAGCCTTAGGGTATCTTTTCACTGTGACATATTCTCAGAAATGTGGGCATCTGGTATTTATCTGTCGGCATGATTTTCTATTTTCCTGCATTGTTGAGATTCTGCCCCATTTTGAAAGCAATGATTTTATTCCAGCACATCCAAAAATGAAACATTACAATTCCTTAATATAAGCCATTTAATTTCACCTTTGGGAAGTCACAGAATGCCACAGATTGAAGTGTTTATTTAGAAACACATGATATAATACTGATACTTACTGTTCAGATATATCTAATTTATTTTGAATTGAAAAAAGCCTTCTTTCATAAAAATGCATTTTTCTTAATGACAGCTTTAGAAATGTTCCAAAGACCAACAAATTCTATGAAAAATACAAAATAGGGAGAGGGTCAAAGAGATGGCGCCCTTTAGAATATGAAAGCTGACTAGCAAGCCTGTGAGTGTGATCTATACAGCTGTAAGTGTATGTATGGCCAAAGAGGAGGAATCCAAAAAGCAGCTGGTAAGACCAGAGCAGCCCCCCATATATACTGGGCCACCTCTTCAATCTAAATACGTTGAAGAGCAGCCTGGTTATTTACAAATGGGCTTTGCATCTATCCGCAGTGCAACTGGTTGTTACATTGGCTGGTGCAAAAACACATATGCCTTTGTGAAAAATGGAATAATGTAAACAGTACAATTTGGAAAAGATGCATATGCCTATCTGAAGAATCCTCCTCGAGATTTTCTTCCAAAATTGGGAGCGATTACAGTTTCATGATTGGCAGGCTTGGTTTCAGCAAGAAAAGGTTCTAGATTTAAGAAAATTGCTTATCCACTAGGACTGGATACTTTAGGAGCAGCTGTTTGTTACCCCTTACAGTCAGTAATAATTGCTAAGGTAACTGGGAAAAAAGCATATGCTACAAGGCAGCAAATTTATGAAACATTTAAATCACTGTGGACAAAACCCCCCAAAAAAGAATCACTCCCGGAGCCTAAAGGAAAATCTAAGCTAAGAATATCTGATGAAAAAGAAATAACTGAAGAAACAGCTCACATCCTGAAGCACTCAATGTCTTGGCCAACAGAAGTCAGTTCTGAAACAGTGATAAAATCAGAACCCACCTCAGGTACTACCCCATTTATGCCTGACCTTAAACTCATGGATCAAGGGCAGTCCTATCCAGAAGATGAAGATATGTACAGCACTAGAAGCTAAAGTAGACTGCATAAAGAAGTACAGAATGTGTGAGGTTGCGAATGATGATGAAAAAATTCATGCAATGGGTAACTGACATACAGTGTAACTTAAAATCCAGGGTTTTTTTTTTTACATCTTCTGTTTTACAGTTCGATCAATCATGTAAGTGATTAAAAAACTGAATGCCAGACCAGCAATATTAAGTGATCAATTGGCAGAAGTATTAGGTTACTTTTAATGACATATTTGAAAGCAAAAGATAATAAACACCAATGAGACTAAGATCTGAATATATATGTTTACATATATATAATATTTTTACATATATACATTTTTATGTACTTTAAATTTTAAAAATTAATGACAGTTAGAATAGTGTGTGGAGGCCAGGAAGATAGCTCAGTAGCATGAGCACCTGCCTGGAAAGTGCAAGGTCCCGAGTTCAATCCTTGCTACAAAAAAGTAAAATAAAATAACTTAGAATAGTGTGTGGAAAGATATGTTCATTTGTCTGCCATTTCTCAGAGCTGGAATAAACTATTCACATGTTGAAAAAAAGAAAAATACAAAATGTTTCAAGGCCCCCATATTTATTAATAGATGCAAAGAGATGCAGGTGTCAGAGCCAAAAAGAAGAATGTGGACAACCTGTTCAGTGTGAGTCCAGAAACGAGCACTATTCATCAGACACAGTGTGTTGGCAGTGATTTCCTCTTTACTCCTGGGAATCATGGTGAAAATGTAGTCAGAGAGTAACAGCAAGGGTAGAGGTCATCTTTCATAAGAGTTCACAAAGGAAGAATATGAGAGACTATGATGCACAGATCTAGATTTATTCTTTTCTATGGAGACCGCCTGTTTCCTGAAAATGCTTAAACAATTATAACATATACTGCACCTGCTGTTGCTTTAGTATGTTCAATAGTAACCTCAAAATGTGCATGAAAGATATTCTTAGATTAATGTGTAATGTTGGGTTTGGTGTGTCTGTAAGAGATTTTAAAGTTGCAGTACATTATCTTTGTTTTATCTTATTTTATGTTTTGCATTTTAAGGAAGGGTCTACAGGGTGTTCAGGGCCTCACTACTAGATGAGACTCAAGTGATCTACCTGTTTACAGTTTCCCAAGAGCTGGGATTATAGGCATGCACTACCACACGCAGGCTCAATGGCTGTCTCAGAGTGCCCCTGGGATGCAATCCTGGGCCCTGCGCCTGCTTGCTGGCGCTTTAATCTGCTGAGCTATTTGGCTGGCACTTTAGTGATTAATTTTAAATTCATTTATAAACTTATCGATGAATTATTAGATTATTTTAAAGTAAGAACTTTAGGTCTAGAAAGTGATATGGTTAAAAAAACCTCTTATTGTTGATCAAATTAAAGTTTGTATATTTATTTATTTATTTTTATCCATTTAGTACAGGGTCTCCAGGGTCTCACTACACAGATCGGACCCGTAGTGATCCTCCTGTTTTCAGCCTTCGAAGCGCTGGGATTACAGGCACGTGCCACCATGCCGAGTCTCATTCACTGTCTCAGTGCGCCCCAGGGGTGGGGCCAGCATGGTGCACCAGCAATTGAACCCCAGTCTCTTCATCTGTCTAAGGAGGTGCTTTAGTCTGCTTAGCTATCTGGCTGGCCCTCATTAGTTATTTATTATTTTTCAATTATTTTCAATAACTGAAGAAACTGATTCCCAAAGCCGACATTATACCTTGCTGAATCTGCATCTGTAAGACTGTAATCTCAGCAAGATACAGGGCAGAACTTGGAAATTAGTTTCGAGAGGTGCAATGTAGGACTTGGAGAAGCACAACACATAGTTCATGTAGACATAGAAAGTTTTGAGATTTTAACTGCTCATACATGTCTTCTTATCTGGTAGAAAACTCTCACACATTAAAGGTACACATTAGATACGAAGTGTAGAAAATAAAATGTTTTGCTGGGAGTCTATGTCTGTTGCCTTGTTGTTTTGATGTGAGAACCCAGTAAGCAAAGTGTTACTCTAAAAGACTGTAAGTTTCCCTCACAGGCTCCTGATTAGACTTCATAATAACTACCTAATGACTTCAGTTAATCATACTGACAGAAGGATGAAATGGAAGCAGCTAATGTTAGGGCTTTTGTTGTACTCTTTGTAGATTAAGGAAAATTATTCACATTTTAGGGCTCATCGAATTCTACAACTGCAGTTATTTGCCCTTCAGCTTTGAATTGAGAAATACTTCACTTTCATATCATTTGAAAATAATTCCCCTTACATGCCTTATTACTGAAATATGATGTCTTCTGTAAATTAATCGTGTGCGTGTGTGCACACCCGTGTGGTGGCAGTGGTGGGCTCAGTCATGCTTCATACACACTAAGCATGTGCTTCACCACTGAGCCATATCCCCACCTCCAAGTTACATTTTGTTTCTATTTATTTTACAATTGAAAGAGCAACAGCTTCTATCATAATGCTATCAATCTTCTAAATATCTTACTTTTTACCAACTTAGACATAGAATATCGATGGACAACAATAACTTAGAAAGAATATCATATATTTACATATAATCTTTAATACTATAAAATTAATTTATGGATATGGTATATAAAATATCTTTGATAATATAAATTAATAGATAGATAGATAGATAGATAGATAAGTAGATATGGATAGATTTAGATGCAAATGTCTCCCAATAACTACAGAAACCATGCTCACCTCCGAAATATTATCTCCTTAAGGTCTGAAAAATTGTGACAATTGTTTTAAGATGAAAATGATTGACAACTTTTCTGAGTTTAGAAAAAAGCCATGACCTTAATCTAGATTTTGCAGCAAACATTCTTGTCATAAAAATTATTTCAAGCTCGGGCCCTTGTGCCTGCCAGGCAGGCACTTATGCTGCTGAGCCATATGCCTGGCCCAACTTTTGTATTTGGAAGCAAAGTTAAACTCACAAGCAATGAGTAAAATGTTAAAGGGATGACAGTCTGTACAAATAGGGGGATGTGGATGTGAGGGCATTTGCACTTAGACATGAGTAACAAGTATATGCGATCTATAGTACAATATTACCACAATGATTAGTGAAAATATATTGTACACTTGAAAATTCTATGAGAGTAGATTTTAAATACTGTCACCAACAAGGAGATGTGTGATGTAGTATATGGTAATTAGCTTGACTGAGACATTCTATGTTGTGGTTATTAAAGAATAACATTGTATACCATAAATAAATGCAACTTATTTTTACCATTAAAAAAATCAATATTTAGGGAACAGGGAGATAGCCTAGTTGAAAAAGCTCTTGCCTGGCAAGCACTGGGTCCTGAGTTCAATTCCTGGTACTGTAAAAAAAATCAATATTTAGCATAAACCAAAATAAATGAATGAACTTAAAAATGGTTTGTTAGAAAGAATTTAATCATTGTAATATAATTTAATGGAATCTTCATTTTTTAGAAGCATCAAAGCACATATAAATCTGCACCTTAAAACTCGTCTCATGAGAAAATACATCTATATGTTTAAGTGCTGACTACACCAATAGGAAATATAAAAGATATCATTTCTTTCAAATTATTGATATTAAAGATATCATTTCTTATTTATCATTGCAATGCTTTTCTCACATCCTGCAAGTGTTAGAGATTGTAGTGTTTGAAAATGTTAAGCAGAGAATACATCAGGAACTAAACTTATTGTTGAATTTAAGCCAGCTGCTCTTCTTTTTTATGGGAGTACAGTCAAAATATGAAAGGAAATCTAATTCTGGCAATACTCATAGTCTATGTAATGAACATCATGTACAAATGGAAGCATTAATATTTCCTTCATAATTTTTACTTTTGTAAAAGTTTTATTAAATATTGTATAGCATTGCACTGATGAAAGGGCTAAGGAACACAGATATAATATAAATACATTATAAAGATATACCTAATGACATAAATTTCCCCCCAAAATTAGTGGATTCAATAATGGACAGTTATACATTACCATTTATATATTCTTGAGTACTTTTGACCTTCATGCTGTTTTCCCAAACAAATGAGACATACTGGACCTTTGTCTGGTTGTTGAATGCTCTACAGAGCATCATGTGATAGAGAGCTTTGTTCCCAGGGTGGCCCTTTGGGGATGTGCTAAAACTTTTAGAAAATGGATCCTAAATAGTGGATTTCAGTCTTTGGGGGTGACTGTTGGACTCTGGCACACACCAAAGGTCCAAACAAAGGGGTTGCTCATTGTTGGCCATAAGCCCTCAAAACTGTAACAGAACATTAATCTTTGTTTATTCAGTAACCTGGCTCCAGTACTTACAGTGGCACGTGCTCACTGATCTCTAGGAGTTAACCCTCCTATAATCTAGATCTCCATATTGACCAGGACTACCTCAGAGTCTGGCCTTTTCTTCCCCATGCTTTTCATCCTTTCATATTTTCTTTTGAGGTAAAATTAATGGAAGATTAAATTATTAAAATAAATCACTTTAGGGCATTTAAGACATTTATAGCATTATTCAACTATATTTAGTTCTAACACATTTTTATCAACAAAAAAGGAAGCCCTCTGTCCACAATGGGCTATTCTCCATTTTTTCCCCAGACCCTGAAGCCCACTAATCTGCTTTTTGTCCTATATATGTGCATTCTGAATATTGCAAATAAGTAAAAAAAATATACCATACGTAGACTTTTGTATGACTCATTCACTTAGTGTGGTGGCTTACAGATTTATTAATGGGGTAGCACTCACCAGTACTTCATTTCTTTTCATGGATGAAAAAGATATCATTGAATGCATATATCCCTTTTTGATTTCTCCATTCCTCAAGTGTTTCTACCTTTTCACTATTATGAACAGTCATGCTATGAAAATTCATTTACAAGTGTTGAATGCCTGTTTTCAATTCTTTCATGTAAAGACCGGGATTGAAATTGTAGGTAATTCTGCAGTTAGCTTTTCAAGGATCCACTAAGTAATTTTTCCAAGTGGCTGAACAATTTCATATTTTCTGAACAAATGTACAAATGTTCCATTTTCTCCAAATCTTTACAGCTATTTCCCCCTTTCTTTACTAAAATTTAGTCATCTTATTGGGTGTGAAATGGTATCTCATTGTGCTTTTGATTGCTTTTTCACTAATAACTAATGATATTCAGCATTTTTCCTTGTATGTTTTGGCCATTTGTACATATTCTTCAGAGAAACATTTATTCAAGATGCTGCCATTTTTTTCCTTGCTTCTTTTATCTTTTGATCTGTGTTATAACAGTTCTTTATGTATTATAGATACAAGACTATGAGGAAACTCTGGCCAGAGGAGAGCTTAAAATGAATATAAAGGAAGGGACTTTAGAGCAGCATTCTAGGCTCCTGGAATTAAAGATTAAAGATTAGAGATTAAAGATTAAAGATTAGAGCAGACCTAGAGAGACAATAGCTGAGACAAATCAGCAATAAATTGTCCTCCGAGATGTTCGCTTTGGCCATTGTGTTCCTCCTGTCCTCTAGGGAAGGAAGCTTCCTGCCTGATAAACTTGCTTAATCTAGGTTGGCGTGTGTCACATAGTAAACAATTCTATTCCTTCCAGATCCCCTGACCAAGACTCATACAAAAATGCAAAAAGTACTTTTTTTCTAGCGCTCAGTTTTATGTTTTTGAGTTGCAAATCCATAGTCACACAGATTACAGCTCTGGGCTATTTTCCTGAGACTTTTGTCTGAATAAAGAAGTCCCTGTGGGTCTCTTGGTGTTTGGACCAAGTGTCACCTCTGAGAAATATTTTATTCTCTGTGATGCCATGGTCGCAA
>NW_004524590.1:14771057-14772163 GCF_000260255.1 Octodon degus
TCTTCTCCATTGTTCTGCTGTTTAGATCCTGGTTCTTACCATTTCTATTTTGTTTTTATAAGTTTTATGAGCTTTTGACATTGCCAGTACTACAGATAACCCACTACTATTATGGACTATTGGACCATTTTGGATTATTTTGCTGAATTCATGCACCTACAATATTTAAATGGAATACCCATCTCTGACAAAACTAAACAAGAAAAAGGAGGATACAAATAAAGGACCATTTTATATCTGTATATGCAAAATGGTTAGGATAGCTATACAGCTACTTTCTCTCAATTCAGTGAGAAGAAAGATTTGTACTAATAGTGCTTGGACTTGATATCATGTTTGCATCTTGTACTATGAATAACCACTACGAAGACAATAATATATGATGTATTAATTATTGTAAGTGTCCTACTAACTTGTTTTGAAACTGTCTCATTGCTATTCGTTTTTTAATAAAAATAATAAAGAAAAGTTTTCTGAGTTTGACTTTTTGAGATTCCCCATCGAAGGTATAAATAAAACATAAGGAAAGCTGTGTGGCTTATATACATTAACTATCTCACACATTTGAAATGAGTCTATGACAATTTCTCTTCTCTCAATATGGCCAAGGAAACCAGAAGCGTAAGCACTCATGTATTATAGCTATACATGTTTCTCTTGGCAGTGTTTTTGCTGTGTATCCTACTTTTTGGTATGTTGTGTTTTGTATTTAACTCTTTTAGAAGGGTATAGTAGGATGAAGCTTTTTGCTGCTCTTTAAAAACCATTCTGCCCATCTCAACCTCAGCAACAGGTTTTTAACCCATTTATATTTAAATTACCTGTTTGAATAAAAAATAAACTTATTTCTAATGTTTTGTTTCCTGTATTTTTCATGTGTATTTGGTACTCTTTTATTACAATCTTTTATTAACTGATAATTTTCAGTGTAATATTTTGATTTCTTTCTGATATACTTCATTATGTGAACGTTTTGATATATTTTTGTGATTACTATTGAAATTGAAATTAGTAAGGGGCTGGAGAGATGGCTCAGTGGTCTAAAGCACCTACTTGAAACAAGCTTGGCAAAGCACAGGGACCGCGGTTCGATCCCCAGCACCACA
>NW_004524590.1:14772523-14777638 GCF_000260255.1 Octodon degus
TATATATATATATATATATGATAGATACACAGCTATTTTCTCTTAGTTCAATGTGAAGAAAGATTTTTACTGATACTGCTGAAACAAGATATCATGACTTGCACTATAAATAACTACTATAAAGACAACACAATGCAATATATTAGTTATTGTACTTGTCCTATTAACCTCCTCTGAAACTATGTCATTGCTATTTCTTTCTCAAAAAATTTAGTAAAAAATAAAATTATGTTGCCATTTGGATTGATATCAATTTGAATAGCATTAAAAAACTTTGTATGTGATCCCATCCCTTTTAGAGTTACCAAAAATATCATCTGTCTCCATTGCATTCCATTAATATTCATCAATAAGTTTTTATTAATTTATATTTTTGATTATATAGGAAAGAAAAATAAATATTGCAAACTCAAAATGCTAACATAATGGCTTTCAGGTTTGTCCTTACAGTTATCTTCACTAAAGTTTTTTATTTCTATATGGCATTTTGTCTCGTGTTTTTAAGTCCATTTTAGCCTAGAGGGGAGATTTAATAGTGACAAGCTGTCAGGCTTAGTTTTCAATCTGGGAATGACTTTTTTCTTCATGTTTGAAGGGTCACTTTTGCTGGAAAATTCATTTGGAATTTAAATAGTAACTCATTCTACTCTCTTCTCCCCTGTTTTGACAAGAGATCCATAGATAATGTTAAAGAGGAAGGAGTATGAAGGAAAGGAGGATAAAAGGCCTAATATTTGCAGGTTAGTGCTATGCTTAGACATCTCAGTGCTTAGGCGAAAGGAATCTCTATCTGACATTTTATGTTTACTCGTAGAGATCCTTATGGTCAGTAAGAGGACAAAGCCCAGGGTCTTAGACATTTTTTGTTCAGGAGCCAGGCTGTGGCTGTGCAGGTAACTTCCAAGTGTACACAGTGCATATACACACTTGAATATCATAATTAGTCAAAGATCTTGTCTCTGTTTTTCTTAAGTTTCCAGTGTTCTTGAGGCATATGACCTTGAAATTATCTTTTTCACCTGCATTACTTCAATTTTTTAGCTTTAAACAGATGATCAGGCTGATTTTAATACCTCTCTTACTCTTCATCATGCAAATTCAGAAATAAAAAGAAAGAAAAGACACAAATGAATCTGATTCTCTCTCTCTCTCTCTCTCTCTCTCTCTCTCTCTCTCTCTCTAAATATATATATTTCTAACAGTAGTCCGGAGCATTGAACTGATTTTTTTTTCTTTTTTATCTAACACAGAAGAAAATATCTAAATCAGTTGTGTTTAAGAAGAGGCCATTTGTATTGTAAAATACATTTATATGAATATTTTCAGTGGGCAAATGTTTTTCTCTGGGGTTACTTCTAATTTTCTTTACTATATTAAAACTAGCAGCATATATGTAGTGACATGTCTTTTGATCTACACTAAGGATTTAACATTTATGAGTTAATAACACAAAATAAAAACAAAATCTTATTTGTTAATCGGTATATGGCTTGATATGGAGTGAGCATTTTTGAGTTTCTGTTCTTTTGTCCAGATGGAGGAAATTATATATATATATATATATATATATATATAATCTGAGTGAACAAATATAAAATTGACTTCTGTTCCTTATCTTAGAGTCCTTCCAGCTATGGCATGGGATGAAAGACAAAATATGTGTTATGTCCAAATTTTTGATCCACAGGATAAATGGGCATCATAAAACATGATTATTTTACACCATTAAACTAGAATAGCTTATTTGTTACTCAGCGGGAACTAAATGGGGCAGAAGTCTAGAAATAAAAGCATTACTTCATAGGGTTTGAAGAATTAGCAAATATAAAGAATTTAGCACGATATCTTACAGATTGTAAGTACTCAGTAATCTTATACCTTCATTCATCATGTCCAAAGTAATTTGTCCACAGTAATTGTAATTGAGTTGATTAGATTCATGCCCATTTAGCAAATAGAAAAACCAAATCACACTCTGTCCATCCCATTCATCCCTCTGCCAAATGGTCAACATGGTATGTCTCCTTATTTTGAATTTTTAAAATAGATTTCACAGACCAAATGGCTAATATTTACATAAAAGAAATTATTGTGCAAGCATTTCTGATAAGCTTTTTCAAAAAAAAAACTTATACTTATATATTTGGTACAGGATCTTGCTATGCAGGTTGGACTTCTGGCTCAGCCTCCCCAGCAGGAGATTACAGCACTGTGCCACTATGCCCAGCTTTGGTGGCCAGCACAGCAGGCCCAGTTCTGGGTTAGCATGGCATGCTGTGTTGGGGATTGAACCTGATCACTGTGTTTGCCAGGCAGGTGCTTGGACTGCTGAGCTATCTCCACAACTCCTCTGACAAGCTTTTATATGTGTAGTTTTATTTCACTGAAAAGAACAAAAAGAATTAATTTTTTTTTTTCGAACCAGGGATTGAACTCATCTTAACAGGGAAGCGCTTACTCTACTTAGCCATCTCCCCAGTCCAAAAATTATAATTTTTAAAGTGATGACTTAGTTACTTTTCTAGTTGCTGAGACAAAATACTGACACCCACAGCTTAAAAGAAAAAAGGTACAATTAGCGTAGGCACAGCCACATGTGGCTATGTCGATCACAGAACAGTTCTGAATGGTGTTGGTTTATGTTTAAAGGAGAGTTTAACTCACTATCGGGAAACACTAATATTTTTCACAGTTCATACTTTCTTTCAAAAGGAAAAGACTTTGACAATAATTTTATATTTTATAAATATTTAAATATTTTTCTTTGAATAATTAAAATACAAAGTTTAATGAAACATGGTCATATATTTTATTCTTGATGAAGGAAGAATATATTATTCTTCCCAAAGTTTCATTTTTCTGTCGCTATCTCATGCAGACAAGGGAATGGAGACACAGGTAAGTCTAAAATACAGTGTTGTTAAAGTTCATTTAGATATAACTATGGAAAGAAGCCCTCAAGGAAGTAGAGAAATATATAATTGAATCAAGAACATTCTCTGGGGCTTATACTCTTCTTATAAATAGAACCATGAAGGCTACATGATATTCCATTAAAGTATGTCTCTTTCATTTATTGAACATTAATCAGGTGACTTGAATTGGGTACAATGGAAGAAAATGAAATAAGCTCATGTGTAGTTATGCTTTCTATAAACTTTTAGTCTCACTTTTACAGAAAAGACAGATTACAATAAATTCAAACTCAGCATGAAAATGAGAGACAAAGTGTAAGCTATCTCAGACATGGTGTTAAGGGCATTGTTAGGAAGAAGTTAGCAATGTACAAAGGGGTCAAGTAAAGGTTCAACCTATAGTAAAGGTTGAATTCATTTTCATTTTCAAAGAAAAATTATATATTTTAGTCTTGAAAAGTTGAATGTCATATATTGCTCAATAAATGTATATAGAGAAGTTATGCTAGTTCATACTTACTCTTATATAAATTATGAACTATGGCTATGCACAGAAGTTGAGGATTGGATATTGGTTATTAGAGACTAGAACACATGAAGGGGCTGAAGAAAGAGGAAAAGTTTGATTCACACATGCTAAATTACAGTTCCAAATTACAAATAAGTTCTGCTATTCCATTGCAAGAGAAGATAAATATAGATCATAATAGTGTACTTTATTATTCAAAAAATCTAGAAGAAAAAAATTGAATATATTTATTTATTTATTTATTTATTTTATTTTTTGCAGAACTGGGGATTGAACTCAGGCCCTTGTGCTTGTCTGGAAAGTGCTTATTCCACTGAGCCATATCTTCAGCCCCAAGTGTTTTTATTTAAAGAAATAATAATGTTTGAAGATATAGATATACTGACCCTGTGTTAAGCAAGAGAGACAGATAGATAGATAGATAGATAGATAGATAGATAGATAGATAGATAGATGTGTAATGAAAGATTGCATGGTACTCCATATACATGTATATTTTATTTGTAAAAATTAATTTAGAAAGTTGAATTTATCTAAAAGCATCTCAGAGGACTGGGGAGACAGTTCAGTGGCACCGTGCCTACCTGGCAAGCACAAGGTCATGAGTTCGATTCCTGGTACCAAATAAATGAAGGTATTTTAGGATAGATTCAATTCCATTAGCTGTGCTTCTAATATATACTAATGTGTGTGTATATCTCACAATCCTATTATAATAAATAATCTATTTTAGTGTTTTTATTTTCTTTTTTATGTATTTGGTACAGGGTCTACAAGGATTTCACTAAGTAGATTAGACTCGTGGTGACTCTCCTGTTCAACCTCCCAAGGGCTGGGATTACAGGTACGTACCACCATGCCCAGTCTCAATCGCTGTCTCAGCTCACCCCGCGGGCAGGGCTGGCACAGCACACTGGAGATCGAACCCTGGTCCCTGTACTCTGCCTAAACAGGTGCTTTAGTCTGCTGAGCTATCTGGCTGGCCCTATTTTTTTTTGTATCACACATTTTAAAAGTATCATATCTAATTCATATTTGTGCAATTACAAATTTTCATAGAATATAATAATTTTTAATTTTAAAAAGTGGTTAAGTTACCAAAATCTGTATTTTCAGTCAAAGGCTTTTTGAGAACTTAAATGCAACAGTGCTGGAACACTAATTCACGTGATGTCTTCAGTAAAATGTGCTGCTGTTGATAATCACGGACTAAACTATATGTATATGATTCCCTTAAAATTTCACCATGAGTGTTTGATTTTATATCATGTATATCTGATGTTTTTCTTTGGGACACAAGAAAGAAATAATAGATTTGAGAAAGCACCACAGAAAAAGCCAAGTATCATTATATGAACATTATATGAGTGGACAAAATTATGTACACAGAAATGTGTTGTCACCTTGTAAAATTGGAGACAGCAAAGATTTATAGAAATAATAGAGGCAGAAAGCCATACCTCTCCATTGAAGGGTAATATTAGGGTCACAGAAATAATAAGACACCTGTGGAATACATTTACTTGCATGAATCAAGTACATACTGCTACCTATTTTCAGAGACATACCCTGAGCAAGGATTTTTTGGAAATAAATATTTTAGTTTAATTTTTATGAAGCTTCTCTCTCTGTGTCTCTCTGTCTCTGTGTCTCTGTCTCTCTCTCATCTCT
>NW_004524590.1:14777738-14789569 GCF_000260255.1 Octodon degus
TCTCTCTCTCTCTCTCTCTCTCTCTCTCTCTCTCTCTCTCTCTCTCTCTGCAGTAGGAGAACAACAACTAGACCATAGTTCCTGCTGGGGATAATGTCTTCAAATGCCCCTTTTCTGGGATTAGCCTCATTTTAGAGGTGATTTTGTGCTGTGCCTGACAGCCAAATTATTATCAGCATGGAATCAAGCCAGAGGAGATGCTAGGATTGTGTTGTATGCTTGGAAATATTGATTTTCAATGTCCTGAACTTGAAAATTGCAAATTAAGGCACTCCAGGCAGATACGGAAACAAGTACAAGACAGAACTTCCCATATCTCTTCTCTGCCTCATCACTTTTTGAAAGAAAAAAAGAATTTAATAACATACATATACACAGAGAGTGGGAGAGGGAGAGAGAAAGAAAGAGAGGGAGACAGAGACAATGAGAATGTTAATTAAGTCTTAGAACTGTTTCTCAATGTGGCAGAGGTATCAGAGAAGCAATGGTTGTACTTCACATCTCTACAATAACTTCAGTTTTTGCAAATCTACAAAATATTTATTTTTGACTTGGATAGTTTTATACATTTACATGAACTTATTTAGGATGAATTAACTTACAACTGTGGCTTTCAAAAGATCAATTTATTATTCAAAAATTTAAGCTTATCCTCTTGTTCCGAACACAATTTAGTTCAACATTTAGAGTCAAAAGTATGAATAAAGCTTGAATTCCTGGGAAAGTATAAATTCAGGTATGGTAGCTGATCTTAGGGACACATAGACTGCTATTGTTTCCAGTTAAACATAAAAGCTTGGTTTGCATGATTAATAACTATGAGCAATGAGCTGCAGGTTTTAATCAATATACAAAATTTTTAATTCTGCTATTGAGGTAATGGACACAGCATATTTCAAAAGAAAATGACACTGGATGTCACTGTTCTTCCAATTCGAATGTATATATTTACCATTCTTAGCATTGCTACACGAAAGTACAAAAAAATTACAGATACATCATTTTCAAAGGACCAGAGAAATATAGGCTATGAGAGAAATAGAGAAACCTGGACTGATTTGTTTTTTATCCCAGATCACCTTTCCTGTTCTGGAAAGTGACCTGAACATTGTGGGAAGAACTATAAACAGCATCCTCCAACTTCAGTAGAGATAGAGAAAACCAATAAATGTATTAAGGAGAAGTAGATGATTTCAGTTAATTACAAATTAATTGAAACAAATGAAAAGGCCAATAACAGGAATAGACCGAAGTGAGGAATCCCACACTGTAATTAAAGCTAATGATCTACTCTATAAGGTTATGGGGAAAAAATCACTCATGCTTCATGCACCCCACGAATAAGATGGGTCTGTCTGGTGTTGGACCCCAACAATTTTTGCATATATAGAACACATTACTAAAGTTCTTTCTCTACCTTCTCTCTCTGCCCATGACTATGATGACTTCATGGCTATGTGATCCAATAGTCGTCACTCTCCAGAAGTTGCTTACCTATTTAGAGAGTGTGGGATCTTTAAATCATCAGAAAATTCAACGTGGAGATGGAGATGATGCCCACTGTAAATCAAGTGCCAACTATAGGACTCAACATATGCCCAAAATAAGTAACATGATACAATACATATTAGGAGAATAGAACTGTTAATAATGTTAAGGAAACAAAAGATATAAAACAGGAATGACTCAACTGAACTTTCCTTCTGGTGACATTCTTGCATTATTTTGTTCCACAATTCTGAGCTTCATAAATTAAGACAGCCTAGTTTCCAAGATGAAACTCTTTAGAGAGGAATTGCACTAAATCTTAAGATGAGACCTTCATTTATCAAACTGGCTTTCCTCTTTGGAGACCATCACTCACCACATGATCGGGTGTCCTTAATCCTCACCAGGAGATGGAAATACTCTTTCTAGTAGGTATAAGAAAGAAGGCTTAACATTCAAAAGATGACATCTTGTTGAGTCTTGATACATTCTTGCCCAGTTTTTTGGTAAGTGGACAAATGTAGCAGATAAAAAAATGTTTCTGAACTCAATTTTCTCTTCATTGTTTTACTTTATTCTCTGCTTTTTTGAGTTTGGAAAATTTTTCTTTCTTCTTTTCCTTGTTCTTTCTTTTTTCTTTCTTAGCATTTTCTTGTTTTATTCACTTTGCTTTTTTTCCCCCTTTTTTCTTTTTCTTGTTTATTTTTTGATACTTTTATCTAATTTTCTTAAATGCCTGTTAATCCTAAAAAGAATTCATTATCTCACTGTGTTTTCCTTTTCCTCATTTTTTATTATTTAGTTTTTCAAATGTTTCCTCTCTTATCTTCCTATTCACTATCACTTTTGTCCTGATGAATTTAACAACTAAGCTATACTTATCTTTGGACTGTGCTGTTACTGTTAGATGCATTGTGCTATTACTGTTCAAATGATTTATTTTCTTAGTGGATGTATAGTTAATGGACTTAAAATAGTTATTAACTGGAACTTCAGTCAATCAATTATGTTTACATGACACGTCAGCATCAGTATTCCAGTTGTCTAAATATAGTAGTAAAATCACAACTGACTTTTCTACACAAATCTTGAAGTCCAGAAAAACTTGAGTAGTTTGAAACCCTAAAAGAAAGCAATTTCCAGTTCACATCCTGCATATCTATCTTGAATATTAATGGAGAAATGAGATATTTCTATAGTAAAAAGCACCTTAAGAAATTTATGACCAATAAAACAGCTCTATGAAAAACAATTCTCAAGGATATTCTAGACAGGGCATTAATAAAGCAATGTCAACAAGTCTAATAGAATGAATATACCCAGAGGAATGAGCAGGTAAGCAGATAGGAAACAAAAGTAAGAAAACAAGAGGAAAATAATACAATGACAGGAATGAGTAAAAATCTTTCAAAGACTATCTCTCAGTGGGAATGGCCTCAATTCCCTAATCAAGAGACACACTGACAAATGCATCAAGAGACAAAAGTGAGTGTTATATTATGCATTATAAAAAATCACATTTCTTCCAAAGATAAATCCACATACTAAAAATTAAAGAATGCAAAGCAATATTTCATGCATCAAAAAGCTGTAAAAAACAGAAATAGATATTCTATTCTCAGTCAAATGGACCTCAAGCCAAAACTGATGAGAAGTGGTAAGGAAATTTGCTACATATTGGTTAAGGGAACAATTCAGTAAGTGGAAGAAATAATTAAAGACATATATATTATGAATATCAGTGTACAACTTAATAAAACAAATAACTGGACACAAAGGTCTGGATAAATACCAACACAATTGTAGTAGGAAACTGAAAACTCCAGTGTCATACGTGAATAGGCCCACTATATAAAAATTAAACAAACAAATATCAGAGTTTAAGTAAACTTTCAAGCAAATGAATTTGATAGATACCTGCAGAGTACTATCCAACAAAAATGGAACGCAGAGTTGGGAATATAGCTCAGCGGTGGAAGCACCTGCCTGGCAAGTGTGAAGTCCTGAGTTTAATTCCTGTTATAAAGAAAGAAATACACATTCTTTTCAGAGGCACACGGAAAATTCTCCAAAATAGACCACATGCCACCCTATAAAATATGGCTAAGTAAATACAAAGCACTAAAATTATCCCATGCATAATTTCTGAACATAGTAGAATGAAACTAGAAATAAATGGCAAAAAACCAACCACAATGATCCAAATGCAAGGAAATAGAACAATACTGTCTTGAGTGAGCCATGAGTCACTGAAGAATCAAGGAAGAAATTAGTTCTCAGAACCATACAAAAATGTCAGTAAAATGTACCAGAACTCAAAGAACAGAATGAAAACAAACAAACTTAAAAGGCAGTTTATACTTACAAATGTCTACATCTTAAATAATGCACAAATAAATAACACAATGAAGTGAGTCAATATACAATGAAAAAAAGAACAATCCAGGAAAGATTAGAAAAATCATAGAAAAATCAGTGAAATGATGACTGTGTAGCCATATAAAGAATCAATGAATCAATGAGATAGTTTTTGAAAAAATAAACAAAACAGACAAAGACTTAGTCTTAACAAAAAAGAGAGAAAAAAATCCAATCCAATGAAATTAGAAGTGAAAAAACAAATTCATATCAGAATTTGTAGAATCACCACTAGGTTATTAGGAGCTATTTTAATAACTTGTATTCAAATGAATGAGAGAATTTAGAAAAACTGGCTATCTTTCTGTATGCGTGGTTATTACTGAAATTAAAAAAGGAGTACAAAAGTTCTGTGTAATTAATCACTAAATAATAAACAAAAATGAAACAGTAATATAAAGAATCTCTCAACAAAGAAAAGCCCAGGAAGTGATAGATTCACTGCTTTTTAATTATTTTCATTTTTAAAGAGAGTACAAATTAAAATTAAAACATAAAATATACAAGTGATACAGAGCTTCACTTAACAAAGTAATATGAATTTTACAGTATTTGCTTTCATACATAGTGTTGCCTTTTGACCAGTTATTCATATTACCAGACACATGCATGTAAAATAGGGAGAAGAAAGAAAAAAAAAAACTAAGAAATGTGTAAGAATTTAAGAAGAGAAAAAGGAAGGCTGGCCAAATAGCTCAGCAGATTAAAGTGCCTGCTTAGGCAGACTCAGGGGTAAGATGTTCAATACCCCTCCTGTGTGCTGGCCCAGCTCCTGGGGTGCACTGAGACAGTGACTGTGACTGGGCATGGTAGCATGTGCCTATAATCACAGTGCTTGGGAAACTGAAAACAGGAGAATACAAGTCTGATCTGTATAGTGAGACCCTGCAAACCCTGTAATCTCTGTGCTAAAAACACAGAGAGAGAAAGAGAGCGAGAGTGAGAGTGAGCAAGCGAGCGAGCGAGAGAGAGGAGACAACGGAAAAATAACTGAAAAAGAAGATGAAATAGATTAAAGCAGTAACTGCTTCTTCCTGTAAATCAGTAGAAACGCACAGTAAAGTTGTCCAAATCTTCCTGCTTACATACATAAATCAATCTCTTTTCTCTACTCCCTCTACTGTCCTTCTCCTCAACTCAGTAATTCGACAAAAGCTTCATTAAATATCTAATGCTAATATTCTTAAAAATCTTAAATAAAGTTTAATGGGACGTAATACTCAAAGTAATTTCCTAGTGGATTATTTATTTTTAAATTTACTTAGTAATTTTGGACCCCCAAATCCAAAACCTGAAATTGGCCCAACCCAAAAAGATAAGTAGGAGCATCTCTTTAGTGAACATAAATGCAAGAATCTTGAACAATATACTGGCAAACATAATTCAATAAATTATCTGTAATTTGTGTGTGTGTGTGTGTGTGTGTGTGTTTATGGTACAGGCCCTGTGCTTGCCAGGCAAACGCTTATTCTACTGAGCTATCTCCTCAGCCCTCAATAAATTATCAAAAAGTCATATATTATAAAGAAGTAGTCCTCATTCCATGAATGCATCAACATGTGCAAATCAATAAAAGTAATACATTAGATATACAGGAACAAGGACCAAAAAAAAAATCATGATCATTTCAATAGAAAAAGCCACTGACAGAATCCAATGTCCATTAAAATATAAACCCTGAAGAAAATACTTATGGAAGGATATTTATCTCAATATAACTAAATTTATTAAAAATAATGGTCAGCATCATATAAGTTAGTTAAAACTGGAAGATTTTGCTTTAAAATTAAGAGCAAGATAAGGATGTCTGCTGTCATCACTTCTATATATTTCTCTAAATATTAACAAAATTAATTGGGCAAGAGGAAGAAATAAAAAGGATGCAGAGAGGAATGGAGGAAGCCCTTGTGGATGATATGACCTTTTATATAAGGCCTAAAAAATTCCAGCCAAAGACTCCTAGAATTAATAACTATACACTGTAATGTGTCTAGATATAAAATCAACACATACAGAAATTACTAATATTTCTATACTCTGAAATTGAACTACTTGAGAGAGAAATTGGAAAAGCATTATCATTAACAACAGCATAAAATAACCTTATATACTTGGAAATAATCTAAAAAAAAAGTGAAAAGCTTCTTAATAAACTACAGTACTCTGATAAAGGAGATCAATGAGGGTTTCAGAAAATGAAGCCATTCTGTCTTTCTAGGTAGGCAGAAAAGCATAGCCAAATAGTCATATTTGCAAAACTAATAAAAAGATTTAATGTAATCCCAATAAAAGTATTGGTAGACTTTCTCACAGAACTAGAGAAAATAGTCCTGGAATTAATATAAAAGAAGTGATAAAGAAGAGCAAAATCAATCATGACCAAAAAGAAGAAGCCAGGAAGAATCACAATCACAGCTTCAAGATATATTACTGAGCCACAATCAGTATAAACAAGCAAAACACACTAGACATGTGACTCAGTGGGTGGGACAGATGAAAAGTTGCAAGAACAAGTGCAAACTCATTCATCCATCTAGTCTTTGACAAACAGTCATAATCATACACTGGAGGAAAGGTAGCTTTAACAAATGCTTCTAGAAAGACTGATTATTCCCTTGCAGAAAACTGAACCTAGACCCATTTGCATCACCATATACTACACTGAAGATAAATGAATCAAATATCTAAATGTTAAAACAGAAACGATCTATTAGAAGACCAAAGAGATAACACTGTTCAAGATGTAAGCATGCAGTTTCTGAACAGAATCCCAATTGCACAAGAAATATCAACCAGAGGAAATAAATGGGTGTCTATTCATTAATTTAATTTAATTTTAAAGAGTAAAAACAAAAGCAACAACAAATACCAAAGACAAAGCCAGAAACAGAGAAACATATAACAATAAATGTGGTACATTATTTTCAAAACAAGAATAGCAAATTAACAATGGCTGGTATATTACATATTTTTTGTCACATATGTTGTGCAGATTAACAGAAAAGAGTTTGCAAGATTGGACAAATAATTAAACATTAAACCCTACTTTTAATAAATCTTAATATATCGTTCTTGACCCTTTCACTTTTTTTAAATAAGTTTTAAGGGAGTATAATAATAATTGATAAGACAAGAGAAATGGTACACATTTAGAAGAACAAAATGAGAGTGTTCAACTGTGTTATTTATATTGCATATTGCTGTCTTCAATATAGTTGCTCAGATTGAAGTTGCTTCGATGTATTGCTCATATATTAGCATAAAGAGTTAGTCAAAGTGAAAATTTTAAATATTAACTGCCATTTTCAAAAATCTGATGTAAATCAGTAATACAATCATCTCAGCTCTCTTGTATGTATTCTTCCATGATTGTTCCACTTTCCATTTTTTCCTATCTTTTCTTCTTACCCTCATCTTATTATTTATTTCTTCTATCATTTTATTTAGGGGAGATGGAACAGGGGATGAGCACTTCCCTGGCAAGTGCTGAGTTCAATTCCTCGTTCTCCAAAATAAAAAAAAATTAAAAGGAATAAGAATAGGTAAAGAAGAAGGTAAATTATTATTATTTGCAGATGACATGATACTTTACTTGGAAGATCCAAAAGACTCCACCAGGAAGCTACTAGAATTGGTATACAAATTTAGTAGCATAGCAGGATACAAAGTCAATACCCAAAAGAAATAGCATTCCTCTACACAGACAATAAACACGCTGAGAGGGAAATTAGAGAAACAATACCTTTTACAATGGTATCACAGAAAACGAAATATATTGGAATACTTCTAACGAAAAAAGTCAAAGATTTTTTTCGAGGAAAATTACAGTACTCTTAAAAAAGAGATCATAGAGGATTTCAGAAAATAGGAAAGATATTCCCCACTCCTGGATAGGAAGAACCAATATCATAAAGATGTCCATACTCCCAAAATTGTTGTAAGATTTAGTGCAATCCCTATCAAACTACCACCAGTATGCCTCATAGACACAGAGAAATTGTTCCTAAAATTTATTTGGAACCAGAGAAGACCTAGAATAGCAAAGACAATCCTGGTCAACAAAGACAATGCAGGAGGCATTACAATTCCTGACTTGAAATTATACCACAAAGTTACTGTGATAAAATCAGCATATTATTGGCAAAGAAATAGATCTGAGGTCAATGGAATAAATTAGAAGGTGCAGAAGCCTCTACAAACACATTAAGCCACTTGATCTTCAACAAAGGGTGCAAACATGCTGACTGGAAGAAAGATAGCCTCTTTGACAAATGGTGCCGGAAAAACTGGCTCTCTACATGCCAAAAACTAAAACTTGACCCATCTCTATCACCATGCACTAAACTAAAATCAAAATAGACTAAAGAGCTAAACATTCAAACAGAAATACTAAATCTTCTGGAAGAGAAAGTAGGAGGGACTCTTGAAGACATAGGAGTAGGCAAAGAGTTCATGAACAAAAATCAAATGGCATGGGTAATACTCGAAACAATTAACAACCGAGACCACCTATTATTGAGAAGTTTTTGCATTTCAGGAGAAATTGCCAACAAAGTGAATAGACAACCCACAAATTTTGAAAAAAATTAACTAATAAACACTCAGACAAAGGTCTGCTCTCTACAATTTATGAAAAACTAAAAATCATTAGGGCCCCTAAATTTAAAGACCCAATCCAGAAATGGGCATCTGAGATGAACACACACTTCTCAGAGCATGAAATTAAAAAAGCAAAGAAATATATGAAAAAGATCCACATCACTAGCCATCCATGAAATGAAAATTAAAACAACTCTGAGATACCTTCTCACCCCACAAAGAATGGCTAACATAAAGAAATCAACAAACAACAAATGTGGGAGAAGCTGTGTGGAAAGGGAACCCTTGTCCATTGTTGGTGGGAATGTAGACTGGTGCAACCATTATGGAAATCTGTGTGGAGACTCAGTAAAAAACTAGGACTGGAAATCCCATTCCAGCTAGCTATCTCCCACTGGGAATTTTCCAAGAGGAACTGAAAACATCATATCATAGTGATATATGTGTACCTATGCTTATAGCAGCACAATTTGTGATAACCAAATCTTGGAAACAACCCAGATGCCCATCATTTAAAGAATGGATGAAAAAGATGTGGTGCTTTTATACAATGGAGTATTACTCCGCTATAAAGAATGATAAACTTTAAGCATTTATATTTAAGTGGATTCCACTTGAAGATATACTCATAAGTGAAATAAACCGGACACACATGTGTAAATATCACATAGTCTCCCTAGTATAGAAACCCAAAAGAAGAAATACAAATAGGAAGGTATAATGCAATTAAAAGAAAAACAAGAACTTGAGGATTGGACAACAAGGAAAGGGCAAGGAGAAAATCTGGGAATCATGACAGGGGCCAAGCCATACATTTTCATGCACAAGATGGGTAAGGCAATGATGCTGAGAAACATCAGCAGGTTTTTAAACTAGCAGTTCATTGGTAGGATTCTCATTCTGACTACCTATACATGCTGTTACCTGTGAACCAAGCAAATGCATTGAAGATGTGTAATAGAAGGGTCATGCTTGGAATGCCAGTCAGTCTGGCTTTCTAAATATGTATTTCTTGTCATGACATACCAATTATTGCCATACTGTCTTCCAACTAAAAGCTTTTTTTTAAAAAAAAGGGGGGGCGGTAGTAAGTGAAAAAAAGGCACAAGAAAAAAAGTCACAGGACTGTCTTGCTACAGTGCTGTATACGGTTAGATTTCTAAATTTTTTTGTAAAAATATGTAAATGTTTATTCATATTCTTTAAATATTTTTAATTTTTTAAATTTTTATCTCCATATTCTGTAGGGACTCAAAGTTTAACATATTAATACTTGATGGAAATTACATGTTCCATGTTATGCCTAAAATGTTTGATATTCAGACAGTGAGGTTAAACCCAACTGCATATGTTGTAGGCTAATAATAAACTTCTCATCTGGATGGTTAAAAATCTAAGTTTGCAGACCAAAATTAGAGAAATAAAAGGACTGCAAGGACAGCCAATATTTTGACCTTAGCCTTTCAAGGTCAGTGAAGACTCAGGACATAAGAGAACTTATACTGTAATATCTTGTAACTCAGTTGTGTCTAAATTTTCTGATCAAGAGATTATGGGGCCACAGAGCAACATTATAGATGATGTAGTGTGCCTAAGGAGAGTCACATGGAGAAAAAACATTCTTTCAGGCTTTCACAGAGAGCAAAGTGGTCAAGCAATGGCCATGAATCATCCACATGGCTGACACTTACAAAGGATCTGCGAACTGCAGTACAGGGTTACAGCATAAATCCTGAGTATACTTGACTGACATTATTAGATACAAAAGTTACATTCCTTATTATATAGTTCTTGCTTTATCTTGGTCTTAACCATCCAGCAGAAAAGTACAAAAATGAGGTACATAAAGTAAAGCTGTATTATACATTTTTTTTGAGGAACTGGGGATTGAACTCAGACCCTTGCACTTGCCAGGGAAGCGCCTTATTCTACTGAGCCATCTCCCCAGCCCAGTAAAGCTATATTAACCTGCTGATCTGTGAAAGACTCAAGTCAACAACTTCTGTGGAAAACCCACTATTATTGTGGACTGCTGGACTGTGTTGAATTGTTTTGCTGAATTCATGCACCTATAGTATTTAGATGCCAATGTAATACCCATCTCTGACAGGACTAAACAAAAAAGGGGGATACAAAGGAAGGACCATTTTGTATTTGTATATACAGAATACTTAAGATAGATATACAGCTACTTTGTCTTAATTCAACGAGAAGAAAGACTTATAATTTTTGCACATGATATCTTGTCTGCATCTTGTACTATGGATAACCACTAAGAAGATAATAATGTACAATGTATTAATTATTGAAACCATCCTATTAATCAGTTTTGAAACTGTCTCCTTGCTATTTGTTTCTCAATAAAATATAATAAAAAGATTTTATTTATTCTTTCAGGATCTTGCACTAGGAAGAAATATGACATTTATACGTGTGAATCTGATTAATTTCACTTATGATTATAGCCAGTAGTGCAAACATTTACCTTAAAATACCTCAAGTTTGTCTTTTTTATAGCTGAATAATGACACTCCATTGTATAAAAATACCACCTTTTATATTTATTGCTCAGATGATGGGAATTGTCGTTGTTTCCAAGATTTGCAGATGACAATTTGTGCTGGTAGAAAAATGAATGCACATATATCATTGTGGTATAAGGTTTTCAGTTCTGGGAAATTTCAGATGGGGAATAGTTAGAATGAATGGGATTTCCAATCCTAGTTTTGTGAGAAGTCTCTACACTGATTTCCATATTGGGTGTACCATTCTACATTCTCACCAGCAGTGGAGAAGAGTTGCTTTTCCCCCACAGTCTCTCCAGCTTTTGTTATTAGTTAATTTCTTTATGATAACTATTCTTTCTTGGGTGAGATGATATCTCAATGTTGTTTTTATTTATATTTCTTGAATGGCCAGTGACGTGGAACATTTTTTTCATGCATTATTTGCCACCTATATTTCTTCCTCTAGAAGTATGTATTCATCTTAGATACCCATTTTTGGTTTGGGTCTTTGAATTTTGGTGGCCTGAATTTTCTTTTGGTTCCTTATATATTCTAGATAGAAGTCCTTTATGTGAGCGATTGATTTTTCCCCAACTATGGGTTGTCTTTTCACTCTCTGATTTCTTTTGATGTGCAGAAACTTCCCAATAAGGTGAGATGTCAGTTGTTGATTTATGGAGTATGTCCCATGCAGTTTGTTTTTTATTCATGAACTATCTACCTACTCCTATATCTTCATGATTTCCACCTATTGTCTTCTAGAAGATTCAGTGTTTCTGTTTTAATATTTAGATCTTTCATCCATTTTGACTGTAATTT
>NW_004524590.1:14789669-14798471 GCF_000260255.1 Octodon degus
TGTGGAAAGTCAGTTTTTCCAGTACTCAAATGTGTGCTTATTAAGCTAAAAGTTTTTGCCCAGCAAGGGAAGGAAAGAACTGAGAACATAACCTGCAGAGTAGGTAGAAATATTTTCCCAGCTAATCATTGAACTGAATATATTAAGAATTAAAAAAAAATTACCAGTCCTCTCTCAAAATAAACCACCCAGTCATAAAAGGGTATCTGAAATGAGTAGAACTTCACAGGGGAAATAAGGGTACAAATGGCTAATAAGTACATGAAGAAGTTTGGAACATCTCTCGCCAGTAGAAAAATGCAAATTAAAACAACACAAATATTCAATTTTACTCCAGGGCAAATAGCTACCATCAAGAAATCAGGTAATAGCAAATGATGAAGGGACTGTGGATAATAGGGAATAAGAAACTAGGTATATTGTAATGGAAAAAAGGACTAGGAAATGGAAAAAAAGGGAAAGGAGGGAAACAAAGAAGGGTGAAACAACTAAGATATGTTAGGTACAAGCCCCAATTCCCCACAAGAGATATAGTCAATATGTGTTGCAAACATTTATGAATTAAAAGGTGTATGTGGGGCTTGGATCTCAGTATAAATATACTGGGTTTACTCCATTGCACCAAAAAGCATTTTGTGAAGTTATTTACCATGTTTACATACAGTAGAAAAAAAAAATAACTCTTGCAAATTAAAAGTTACCAGTTTGTTTTTTGTCCATGTGAACTCTACGTTTATTGAGTGGATTAGATCCAGTAATCCTGATTGTATTTTCTAATTCTACTATTCAGCCATACACGTTTTTACTTATAAATACAAATAACAAACATTAATTTATACCTCAGGTATGCCACATAAGTAGTTCCTCAAGTTCAAATTAGTCTTTTAAAAAGTGGTCCATAATGCTACCAAGTAGAATATGATTTTTTACCTGTTGCTGTTCTTGTACTTCATATTAGTTTTTTCTTTGCCTTTATCATTTCTGAGAACATTCTTTAGGAGTCCCACCATGCATACTGATTTAATGGCTCAGACTTATATGACTGAACCTGAGAAACTCTCTTAGTATTTTATAAACTGCAGACAACTGAAAATGTGTTCTTTGATTTTAAAAAGATAACTAGGTGGGAATAAGCTTTTTGTCTTAGCTTTAAAACTTCATCCAAATGGTTCATGAGAGCTCTACATTTTAATCTAATTACCCAAAATGAATCAATTTGAATTCATTAAAATATCATTTTATTTGTATATTTATAAAAATACATATATGTTCACACAAGTATAACTATGTAAATATATACATATATATGTGGGATTAGGGAAACAATTTATATATGTATAGTAATATTGAGATAATGATTTATATCTATCTCTATCAATATCTGTATCTGTATCTATGAACTGTCCATATATTACAAATACTTTGAAGTTTGAAAATCATGCAAAGTCAATTTTGTTTCTTCCACTGAAGGCAAGACTTTTGCTTACAAAATAATCCATAGAAAAAATGTAAGAATATTCAATTTTTCCTTTTTACAAGATCTTTTTTATTATGTTTCGTATACAGGTTGACAAAAAAATAAGCAATTTTTTTCTATATTGTTCACTATTTCATTCTGTTGTATACTCTATATTTAATAGTTCTTGTATCACTATATTTACTATTCTAAACCACATGAATGGTTCTGAAGAGAGGCTTCATTTTTTACTCCAAGTCATTAGCAAATTATTTTTAATATAGGCTTTTATGTATTATACTGGGTGTTCTGATTGAATACAGTTTAATGTAGTTTAGTGTGATATAGTAACTTTTTAATATTATTAAATATCAAGTGGAATTTTTATTTTCCCAATTGTCTTAGCATCTTCCACTTTGTCAGTTTGTCCTCAGCTGAAATCTGTTCATTTTAAGAAAACTGTCACCTACTCTAATACAAATAAATATGCTTGAAGAATATCTACACATTTCTTTTTGTATTTAAAACACCAACTATTGGTTTAACCATAACTAATATACTTTTGTGAAGAACTTTAAAAAGCCTGGGTAAAATAGTGGTTTTAGAGTATCATTCACCTTGTATTAATACTATTTCCAAAAAATTAAATGCTTTGTGCCAGGGGTATACCTTAGAGGCATGAGCACCTGCCTGGCAAGCAAAAGGTCGTGAGTTTGATCCCTGGTACCACAAAAACAAACAAATACTACCCCCTGGGTTAGTTGGATGTATTCTGTTATATGCTCTATATTTAATAGTTCTTGTATAACTATATTTACTATTCTAAACCATATGAATGGTTCTGAAGAGAGGCTTCATTTTTTTTTACTTAACCTGTGGAAATTATATCTTCATCCTTACATGGAGGTTTTTTACATGGCTTGCAGAACTGTGGTGAGAATTAAACAAGAAATAGATAAAGTGCCTACCCCAGTTCTTGGAAAAATAAATGGAGGATATAAATATTATGTAGGATTTTATTAGAATTCACAGATGACAAGTATCTGCAGGAAACCAGAATGGTACTATACTCTCAGAATAAAGTAAGGCAAAATAACAAAATCTTTATCAAGAAAAAGAGAAAGTATATTTATTAAGGAAATTTATGCTGATTTATGCCATAGAGGAATTTGGAACTAAATTGAATTTATATGCCCATTCAAACATTGATTCACCCAACAAAAATCATTGACCAGAAAAAAGATGATAGGATGAACTGGGCAGAAGATTTAAGGATGCCATAATTTATTATCTAGAAATAAAGTGAGAATCTTCGAAGTCAAAAGGAAATGAGAGGGTTGGGGAGATGGCTATGTGGAATAAGTGCTTCACTGGCAAGCGCAAGGGCCTGAGTTCAATGCCTGGTTCCACAAAAAAAAAAAAAAAAAAAAAAAGTAAAGAAAATGAGAAATCTTCGAAGGGGATAAGAAAGTAGGAGAGTATTTTTAAAGAAAGTTAAAGAATAGAGAATTTCAGAAAGTGTAAACATAGTGTGGAGTGGGCTGAGGGGTGGGAAAGTCAGGTAATGATAAGTTAGGAGTTTTTGTACCCACTAACTAAAGAGTAGTGGCATCGGTGTAAAAGAAGCTTTATTCAAATTCTTTAAGAAATGAATATCATTAAGAATATGAATGCAATATCTAGCAAAGAATAAAGTAAACCTGGATGAAGAAAAGCAGTGTGGCACCACCTCGACTTCAGTTTGAGAAGAAGTGAACTCAGTGCCAACCCATCCAATTAAGGAAGAGTGCACTGAAGCTTGTGTGGTTTTAGGGGAGACATGGTAGAGCCGAAAAGTATGAGAGCTAATGACAAAGTGCTTCAATCTGATTGCAATATACTAGGTTGTCTTATATTCACATTAATTTATAAAGTAGATATTTTGATTGTCTTCATACTAAACAGAGGAAACCATGACAACCTGTACAGCCAGAAAGTGGCAGAGCCAGAGATTGGGCCTGGGTAGCACTGATTAAAGTATGCAAATTCTGAGGCTACAGTACACTTTCAGATGACGGGAGTCTTACATGCATAAAGTTGAATTTGTTCATAAGAAGTAGGAAGATAATAATTATGTCCAAGGATTATAAGTACAGTGGTGTATCAGGTTGAATTAAGTCCAATCAATAGTGACTTCCCTAGTGTGTAAAAAAAATAGTTTCATATGGGGCTGGGAATTCAGAGAAAGCAGGAGTACCACAGTGGGAATGAGTCTTTGCTTCCTTGTTTTTCCCTGGCTCCTAAATACTTGACTGCATTGCTGCAGTTAAAAACTACCACAGTTCCAAAAAAAGACAAAATGTAATAGGGGAAAGAGGAAAGGGTGAAAGAGAAAATCAAAAAAATGTATTAAGGCACAAGATAGTTGAGATAGTTATACAGCTAGTTTTTCTTGGTTCCTTGAAAGGAAAGGTTTGTTCCAATACTACTTGGAGAAGGTATCATACATATATATTATACACCGAATGGCTACTAGGAAAACAATACACATTGTATAGAGTATTGTAGCTCTCCCACTAACCTGTTTAAAACTCTGTTTTATTTTCATTTTTTTCTCTTTGAAATAAAATAAAGTTAAAATTGATCACTCTCAAGTGAAAAACGGGGTAAAGGATCTTAATAGACATCTCTCAAAGTAAGATGCACAGATGGCTGATGAACACATGAACATTCTTTGTCATTATGGAAAAAATCATTGAAATCATAATGAGGTAGCATCTCAATGCACAGCAAGGGCTACAACTTAAAGCAACAAAAAACAGAAAAAGAATTGCAAAATGTGATAAGACGGTAGCCCATCACATTTCTGATAGTAATGTAAAAACGCTTAGCTGTTATGGAAGTGTTTGATGGTTCTTCCAAAGTTAAACAAAGAATCACCATATGACTTGAGAATTGTGCTTTCTCAGACACTGGATTACATACTTTTCTCACTGGGACAAAATATCTAGAACACACAATGAAAAGAAGGAGAAACTTATTTTGGCTCAAATTTTCATTCTGTCTTCAGCATGACAAAGTAGATCAGCACGGGAAAGCTGCTTATATCATAGCATCCGGGAGACCTAGAATAAAAGAGAAGCCAGGAAGGGAGCTATACCTTTCCCAGTGGCGTTTAGTAGCCTGCCTCTTCTGACCAGATCTCATCTCCTTACAGCCCATGTAATGATGATTTCATCAGTGGATTCGTGTACACATGTTTGTAGCAGCACAATCCAGAGGGGTCAAAAGGTAGTAATATTGCAGGTGTTTATCAGTGGATAAGTGATGGGGCATGCATATAATGGAATGAAGTGTGGATACTTGCCACAGGATGAATGAAGCTAAAAGCATGCTGAGTGAATACAGTTAGAACCAAAAGATTAAATGTTGGAAACAAATCAGATGCCCAACAACTGAGAAATGGATAAAATGGATGTGATATTTTTATACAATGGAGTATTACTCAGCTATAAAGAAAGATAAACTCCAAGCTTTTGCAAGTAAATGAACACAGCTACACCACACTCATAAGTGAAATACATGAGACCTGTGTGTGTAAGCATTGTATTTTCTCCCTAGTATAAGAACCTGAAAGAGTAAATAAAATCTGAAAGGTACAACAGATACTGTGAAAGGGAAAGAAACTGTTCAAAATGAAAAAACAACTAGTCTAAGGGAAAAGAGAAAATATAGAAAGAAAGGGAAAATATTTTTATATACACAAGATAGCTAACATAATTGTACTTCTAATTTCTATGTGTTTATTAAAAGGCACAGTGAATACCTAATAATTTCATTCATTTTGTATGCCTGTCTTTGGTAATCTGAACAACTACTTTGAAGATAACAATATGCAATAATGTAATAGTCATTGATAATTTCCCATCAACTTGTTTTGAAATTCTGTATCATGTTTATTAAATTTTAATTCTTTTTAAAATAAAAGAGTTTAAATATTACAAAGTTCCATTCATATATAATACTAATAATAAACAAATCCACAGAGGAATAGCATAGCTTGAGCTGGGGGAAGTTGAAATATGGAAAATTAAAATGTTTGGAATTAGGAGGGAGGTATTCAGTAATGTTTTACTGAATACCTCTGCCTTTAATAACATGCTTTCGGGGTCAGGGAGATGGCTCTATGGAATAAGCGCTTCCCTGGCAAGCACAAGGCCTTGAGCTCAATCCCCAGTTCTGGAAAAAAAAAAAGTGTTTTTAATCATGTTAAAATACGGTTTTATGAGTTTCACTTCAGTTGAAAGAAGTAAGTTGACTAGATTTCAGATCTCTTTTTCAAAAATGGACTTTCATAAGCACAATATAAAATCAAAAATTTACAACAATTAGCTAAACATACCAATTATGTTAGCAAAGGGCATGAGTTTCCTTACTCTGTAGGAATTCCCAGCAGGGAAGAATGAGAGAAGTGATGATTTTTGGTGTGAAGACCATGCTTAGGGAAGAGTATTAATCCAAATAGGGTGGATGGTGCTCTTGTGCTGGGAGACAAGGATGGTAGATATTAGGCAGAGGAGATGGGAGAGTGACGACAAACAGGAACATGAGTTAGTGTTCAGGTTCTCTTCCTCTGTGAGTGTGTGTGCGTGCGCACGTGGGGTGTGTGTGTGTGTGTGTGTGTGTGTGTGTGTGTGTGTGTTTGCATGCACCTTTGTCTGTGGCTCTGTGTCAATATCATTTTGAAAGCTTCATTTGTTCTACTCACATGCGACAAGATAAAAATCATATACTGGATCCAAAAATACTCAGTTGAAAACCCTTTTCTGTGGGGGGTTCGATTTTTGTCTCATGCACTACCATTGGCTTACCTGGGCTCCGTTTGATACCAATAATTCCCTGGTGTTGCTCTTCCTCATAGGTTTACTTTCATTTTTTGTTTTACTTTTTTTGGTTTGGGAGATCAAACTCAAGACGTTGCGCTTGTCACGCAGGTGCTTATGCCACAGAGCTATATCCCCGACCCATTCTTTTTCATTTTAAATATTGTCCACAATTTCTTTTCTTTTCTTTTTTTCTTTCTGTTTTTGAAATAAGCTTTCTCTATGTAGTTTAAGTTGGTCTTGAACTAACATGGTAGCTCAGGCTGGCCCCTAACTTTCCTTGATCCTGCTGCCTCAGCCTCCAGTGTGCTACCATGCCTGGCCTGTACGTGACTTTTTAATTATGATTTTCTTCCAGGTGACTCAATACAGTGGGGAGAAAGTACTCTCCCATTTGTTAAAAAAATACAATTTTATTAGCATACTAGGTAGGAAAATGTTTTACATTTACAGCATTCTCAATAAAATGTAATTTAACTCTGAGTTGCATAGATATTTTCTTCTGACTCTCATGAAGGAGTAGGAGGGCGGAGGGGCTGTATCAAGATGATTCTCATTCACAAACAAGCCAAAATATCAACCTCACACCAGCACTTATCTTGTATGCCACTTCTATTAACTTTGTTTTAAGCAAAAGAAACTTCTAAACTTAGATAGTCAAGGAAAAAACAGTTCAATATCAAAACTTAAATCTATTATACAATTCATAAGGCAAAATTATTTCAACAACTTCATTAGACATTTGATGAAAATCTCATGGATAGTTTTATTGGCATCTTAATAAATTAATATTTAATGCATTACATTTAATTTAATTCCAATAAACAGCAGGTATAGTGGTATAATTATGAAACCTCTGTGAGAAGGTCTACGTTGTATTGATGTTACATTTCCAGATTCTGAAATAGAGCTTAATTCATTTCCATAGATTCAAGAAATGATCTCATGAATGATACTTTCCTATTATGACATGTTCATTTCAAAGTAATCTGTCTGATGTTTGTCTGTCATTGTTCTCAAGCTGAACTTCACATTTCTTCGTTCCTCACTGCCTAGTGTTTGAAGTGCATTTTAAGTATAGATAGTATTTATTACAATTGGCCATCCATAAGTTTACCATGGATTAGACATTCAGTGTTCCAAAAAGGCTGATGTGTGAAAAGGCTTCACCTGCATCCCATGGCATTTTGGAGGGATGGTGAAATCTTCTAGAGGGAGCCCTAGTAGCAGGCTTTCAGGTTACTATGGGCATGCCCTTAAAGGGGTTGTGGGGCTTTCATCTCTTCCTCTTCCTTTTACTTCCTGACCATAAGGCCAGTGTCTTTACTCTGGTGTGTGTTGTATCCATAGTGCGCTGGGCCACGCAAAGTGACATTGGCAAGTCATGGTAAGTTGATTATCTCAGTTATTTTTTGCAGTGAGGATAAACTAACACAATGTATTTTATCCAGCCTATTATATGTGCTTCTGCTTCCCACAAAGAACCTTATTTCTGTCTTTTCACTGCTCTTTGTCTCCTGCTAATGTTGTGCCTTTGACCATTCTGCATATCAGAGCATTTTTTTGTGAAAAACATCACACCTGATCAAAGACAACTTAAGAAAAGAGACTGTATAGTGGAAACTGTGTGACTGAATGTGCTCTGGGCTACAACTCTCTGATGCTAAGGATGCAGGTACTTTCTAGTCCAATAATCATTGCATGACCTTAATTAATAGGACAATCTTACTTATCTTTGTGCCAATGAACATGAACTGGATTTTGCATCTATGTTCTCTGTTGTAACAGAGTTTATCAATATTAAAAAATGCTCATGAGTCAATGTAGATAAAATGGGTAGTTGTAATGTCCCTTTGGTTAAATTTTCCAAAGCTGAAAATATCTGCCTATCATGAATGGAAAACAAGACCTTAAAACAATTGAACCTTAATATCACACAGTTTACAGTCTCTAGTATAGTAGATTTCAAGGATATAGTGAATTTATTTAGGAGGTTTGCTTTGCTGTAAATAATATTTACAAAATTCCTAAAAACTATATTTTCTTTTACATGTAATATATTTTAAATCAGGGCCTTTTCTTTTTTCCCCCTACTGATCTCTTCATGTTATTAAAAAATCCAGGACCAGCCAGATAGCTCAGTAGATTAAGTGCTTGCTTAGGCTGACCCAGGGACCAGGTTTGATCCTGGCTGTGCCATGCTGACCCTGTTCCCCGGGCACGCTGAGATGGTGATTGAGAGTGGGCATGGTGGCATGAACCTGTAATCCTAGCACTTGGGAGGCTGAAAACAGGAGGATCAGTATGAGTCTGATCTGTATAGTGAGACCCTGTAGACCCTGTACTAAAGATATAAAGGCAAATCCTTTTCTTTCTTTCTTTTTATCTTTTCTTCTTCTTCTTCTTCTTCTTCTTCTTCTTCTTCTTCTTCTTCTTCTTCTTCTTCTTCTTCTTCTTCTTCTTCTTCTTCTTCTCTCTCTCTCT
>NW_004524590.1:14798571-14804859 GCF_000260255.1 Octodon degus
AATAAAAAATAAATCTCAAGTATTTCATTTTTTAGATGCTATTGTGAAGAGTATTATTTCTCAAATTTCTCTCAGTGAGTTTATTTGTTTAGAGGAATGATATCAATTTTTTGTTGTTCCCCTGTTATGATTGTGTTATTGGTTATTAGATTTTTCAAATTCTTTAAAATCTGTCTTATGTAGTTGGGTGCTCCCATATTTGGTGCATACATATTTATGACTATTATCTCTTCCTTGTGAATTTTTCCCTAACCAGTATATGGTAACCTTCTTTATCTTGTTTGATCATCTAACTATGTATCTCCTTAAGCATCCTTTGTTTGAAGTAAAAAGCACACAGTCATTTTTTCTGTCTTTTTTAATTTACTTTCATAATTATTCTTTTTCACTCTTTAAACTTTTTGAAAAAATATTCTTTGAGCTAAGCTATTGATTTTGGAAAATTCTTTGCCATTATATCTTCATTTACTTCTTAATTCCACATATATTATGCAAATTGATTCATGAATTTTAACATTTTGATGTGTTACATCTTTTTGGTATTAATTGAATAACATACTCTATAAGATACCAGAGAAAAGAACAGAAAAAATTTAACTTAATAAGGAAATATAAACATTCCCTTATACTGAAAATCAAACCAAGATACAATTTTATTAGTAGTAGTTTTATTAAGAAAAAAATAGCAATGAGTCAGTTTTAGAATAGGTTAGTAGAACAGTAATAATAATGAATACATTGCATATTGTTGTCTACAGAGTAATTTTTCACAGTATAAGATGCAGACATAATATCTTGTCTAAACACTATTAGTACAAATCTTTCTTTTCATTGAACTAAGAGAAAATAGCTGTATATCTATCTTACCTATTTTGTTCTCTCTCTCTCTCTCTCTCTCTCTCTCTCTCTCTCTCTCTCTCTCTCTCCAAAATGGTCTTTATTTATATCCCCCTTTTTTTTGTATAGCTTTATCAGAGACGGGTGTTCCACTGCTGTTAGAGAAGCTATATTTGGAGAAGTCTTTAAAGGACCTTTTCAGACTTGATGCCAGTTCAAGTATTGAAGTATTGTAGTTACTTTTGTTCAGCAAAATATATCAATATGGTCTAATAGTCCATAATAGTTGTGGGCTATAAGATTGTCCTGCTACAATATTATATATGGTTTAATTTGTAAATTTCTGTGTAAAATTATGTAATTGTTTTCTTTTTCATATTGTATAGGGATTTAAAGTTTAGAATATCCATATTCGTTGGAAAATACCAGTTCCATGTTATGTCTAAGGCATTTGATATTCAGACAGATAATGATGTTAAGCTCAATTGCCTCTTTTACAGGGTAATAATATCATTAAACTTCTCTTCTGGATGTTTAACAACTAAAGTTTGCACACCAAAAATTCGTGAAAAATAAGGGATGCAAGGATAGCTAATATTTTGTCCCTAGTTTTCAAGGTCAATGAGAACTCAGAACATAACAGAACCTGTGCTGTGAAATCCTGTAACTCTGGTTTCCCAAATGTCTGCTCAAGAAGATTATGGGGCCACAGAGGAAAGTGATTGATACTGTATAATGGGCCTAAGGAGAGTCACCTACAGAGAAAAGATCTCTCTGGCTTTCACGAAGAGTAAATTGGTTAAGCAATGGCAGTGACTCATCTAGGTGGCTGACACTGACCAAAGATCTATGATCTGCTCTACATGGTTTCAGGGTAAATCCTGAGGGGATTTGACTGACCTTGTAAGATACAAAAGTTACTTTTTTAGCTATATAGGTCTTACTTTAATTTGGTCTTAACCACCCAGCACAAAAGTATAACCACAAAGTATAAAAAGTAAGGTCATATTAATATGCAGAGCTATAAAAGTTTCAAGTCAACAACTTCTCCAAATTGCAAGTTCTGCTAACCCAAGATATACGTTACTCCTTAGTTCAATTATATTATTTTATGAAGGTTTCCAAGTTTGGGGGTTATTTTGTTCCTAAACTTTACTCAACTTGGCTACTAACTCAGCACTGAGGTAAGTTTTGTCTTATAGGATACCTGTTTCTTACAGAATTCCAGATTAGAGGAGATGAATTTTGAATTACATAGTCCAGAAAATTTCATGGGCATCATGTCCTCTGGACTTTCCCCTGCCAACATAAAATGTTTTGCACTGTTGGAACATTTACCTTTGCAACTTAATTTCCTTCTTATTTCATCTATTGTTATGATACTCTGCTAAATTTCATAATTTTAAAAAGTTGCTATATCATCCTCTATTTTTGTCCTTACATTTAACCCTGCCTTTAACTTGGGCCAAGTAGTCAACACTCCTATCAAATGAATCTAAACAGTCTAGTGAAGAGAGTAGGATGTTATATAAATTTATGGGGGTTTTGTTGTTGTTTTGGTTTTGTTCTTGTTTTTTGTTTGTTTGGTTTTTTGGCAGAACCAGGAATTGAATTCAGGCCCTTGCACTTGTCAAGCAAGTGCTTATTCTACTGAGCCATCTCCCCAGTCCCGATGTTGTATTATTTGCTTTTTCTTTAATTCACTATAAGAGTTTTGGCCCTTTGCTTTTGACTGTTGTCATTGGTAGAATTAGGATATCTGTGGTATAATCTAATACTCTGCTAAGTAAACACCTCAGGCTATGCCCAATAATCTGCTTTTTAGGCTCTTTTGCAAACACCAATGAATGAAGTGTGACAAATGAAAACTTACTTGTAGAGAAGGAATCAGGAGACATAATTTCTGTTTCTGTTCAATTGTTTACTATTGTACTCAAGCAGATTATTTTACTTTTGAATCTTTTCATTTATAATAACATGACAGTGATTATAGTAATTGTTTCACTGGATATAAAAAGAGGTTCTGAGAACCAATTGAATTATCCTTAGTTCAGTGAGAAGAAAGTTTTGAACTAATAGAGTTTAGAGAAGATATCATGTCTGTATCTTGTACTATGAATAACTACTATGAAGACAACAATATGCAATGCATTAATTATTGTAACTGTCCTACTAACCTATTTTGAATCTGTGTCATTGATACTTCTTTCTCAACAAATGAATATAAAAAATTATTATTTTCAATCTCTCAAAAAATAAATCCTGCAATATTGCACCTTGCAATTCTCATAGTGTAAATAATACCAATTTACAGTCAACACTGAAATTTATATCAAATGAGAAAATGATGAATTTTTAATATATTATTAATGTTTTATCATAAGTATGCATAATTTAATTTTAATAATGAAGCTTTTAACCAGATAGTAAAAATTCTGAAATAAATTTTCATTTGTCATACTTCATTCATTGGTGTTTTCATAAGAGCCTAAAAAGCAGATTATTAGGGGTAACCTGAGGAGGTTACTTAAGAGAATATTGGATTACATCATAAATGTCCTAATTCCCTATACTTCGGGCCATATAAAACATTTTCCTCAACTGCTACATTCTGAATTCTCAGCTGGGGCCTGGAGATTCCAGTGGGAGCCAATGGACTCAGAGCCAATTGAGAGAATGAAGCATCTCTCCTTTCATCACTTTTTTCCAGTTCATGGCCTTCTTTTCCTCAAGATGTCTAATTTAATGCCACTTTGGAGTTATTCCTGGCCTCCTGACATTTCTCAGGGCTAAGAGTCTCTCTTTCAAGGTATATAATCCAAGACAATCAATATTGACTTCCAGGAAGTAAGGCGAAGATGAAGTGTGTTGCTCTGGATAAGCATTAGAAGCAGAAAAGGAGAAAAAAAGGTACTGACTGAGTTGCTAGGATACTGTGTGGGGCATTTGTTTTATTATCAGGTCTATAAGGACAAAACAGTGACAATAACTACCTGAAAGAAATACAATATGATTTCTAGAAAGTGTCGGGAAGAAAAAATAATAATAATCAGTGAGGAGAGATCTCACTTCATGGAAATCATTTAATTTGAAGGAAATCTTATACTTTTTATCTAGTCTTTGAAAGCCTTGGAAAACTAGGAGCTGTCATGACAACCTGTAATTATGGCAGGAGAAGAGATACAATTGTTCTATTATTGTTTCCTCTTCTTTGTGTACATTGAAAAAGCAAGAGTTCTCTATAGCAATGACCTACTGCCCACCAGGGTTCATTTAGGTTGTGTCTATGTAAGGCAAGGCTCTTCTCAAGCCACTCAACTCAACAGAAGAAGGCTAAACATATATTAAACCAAATTTGGGAGACCAGTGAACAAGACTACGTATTTTGCTTATAGGTAGGCTTCAATAAATTTTATCAACTGCATTAAAATATTAAAATTACTTTCATCGACCTAATAGTATGGTGAGAAGGATCAGGATTAGATATGCAAAATGAGCAGAGCTCTTTTGTAACAGAGCTTTAATCCATTTTAACACTGGCTATTAAGGACCAGAGTCCAACAGGCTAGATGATAGCCATACGTGCACACACACACATAAAAAAAAAAAAAATCAATAGAGAAAAGCTTCCAAAAAATTCTGTCTGTAAATTGTGTAGAATAGAAATAACAGTATGAAGTCAAATCCATCCTTGTATCTAAGAGATTAACTTCCAGTGGCCCAGTACAGGTGGGTAATCTGAAAATTCAGCAATTGTCTGTGGAGACACTGAGTGAGAAATAGTGAGCAAGAGGAAGTGATGTCTGTCTGTATGTACCATGTGTGCACCCCTTTTCTTCTCCTGAGGTTCTGGTGCTCAGTTTTGCCCGTCAGGTAACCCAGATGTAAAATAAAAATGGAAACTCTTGAAATAAAAAACAAAATTTTCAAGAGGACAACATTATAAAAGGGTGTGAATCAATTGTTAGAGTCTGGTGTATATGTGAAAGTGCTGTGAGAAAATGAGGATCAATGAGAAATAGGCCTGAGAGCCTTTGTTAAGCAATGGGATTTTGAGCTAATCTTTTGGATAAAAAGAATCTAGATCAAGGTAGAGAAAAATGGAGCACTTTTCAGAACATCTCAGTCATGAAACCATTCTTTTGTTATGACTTGCAGGAAATAGTAAATCTGTAAAACTGGCTATGTATTTTTTTCTTCCAAAGAAAACAGCAACCAAACCTGAAACACTTTACCTCTCTGTCAACACTATTTCTCTTGGGACTTCTTCTGATTTGAAGGGATGATGATGACTACTGAGAGAAAACACCCTGCCCAACCCCTGCAGGTTTGCTCTTATCACTTACGTTAGTAGTTTAGAGAAGGCCAGAGAACTATTATTTTTCTTCGTCATTACTATTGGCCACAGTTTTTGTCTCTAGAATGACATAATAATCTTATTGCTTAACTAGTCTTCTTACTCTCTTCACAAGGTGTCAAATAGTTGGTAGATACACATTTTCACGCAAAAAATGTATGTCGGTTGTGATCATGATGTAAATCAGAATTTTAACAGTCAAGAGAACTTCTATGTTCTAACCCTTGATAACTCTCAACTGTGCCTGTGGAAAAGAGCTCTAATGTGAAAGGAAATCTGTACAAACTGCACCCTTCTGTCACTGAGGTTTCCCCCCAGCACTGCTCTACAGGATCATTGCTGAGTTATCCCCCTTGGCTCCTTCTATAAGTGGATGAATCAATACCCTATTTTACTGAAAGTCATCCTGTTCATAGACTACCATTGAATACAAATTGCTGCAATGACCTAGTCTTCTCCTCTCCTAGGAGTTCCTTCTTCCTCTTCTCTGTGCTCCCTAGTCTGACTTCCTCATGTTGCAGGAAATGGGAGATAAAGGTGGGGGGTTCAGGGAACCTGCCTAGCTTATTTTAATAAAATATTCCTCCATTGACAAAATAATGCAACTTTCTAAGAGTAAATATTGTCACTTTTCGCACATTCTTTTTTTTTTTTTTTTAATGTTTTTGGTACAAGATCTCACTACACAGCTCAGATTTATAGTGATCCTCATTTTCAGCCTCCCCAGAGCAAGGATTACAGGCATGCACCACCATACCTTGTTCTATGCTATCAGTCAGAGCTCAGAGAAATGACAGAGGGCCAACCAAATAGCTCAGTGAATTAAAGTGCTTACAAGCAGGTGCAGGGGTCGGGGGTTCACTCCCCGGGCCTGCAGTGCTGGCCTTGCACCTGGGGTGTGCTGAGACAGCAATTGAGACTGTAAAATAGGTGGATCACTATGAGTCTGATCTGGTAGTGAGACCTTGGACATCCCATAGACCCTTTCTTACAATACGAAAAAAAAAAAAAAAAAAAAGGAAATGACAGATAGACTGAATTAATATAGCCTTAGAATTCTCCCTGAGTTTAGCGTCACTCTAAGGGAGCCCCAA
>NW_004524590.1:14804959-14812228 GCF_000260255.1 Octodon degus
GAGTTCTTTTTTTTTTATTTCAGAAAAGAATTGCGCTCTGATTTCCTCTCTATCTTTCTGCTGTTGCTTATTTACTATCGACGCTATTAATTCATGCATTTGAGCCAAGCTAGTATCCTCCACACTTGTTCTGGGTGGGCACTGGGTTTCTTCTATATGTTTCTGCATTTGATTCTTTAGTGTAGATGTTATTAATTCAGGGATTTATTTTTTCATTTCCAATCTGAGGTCTTCTACATCTTTCTGCAGCTTTTTCTTTATTTCAGAAGCCGTTGTTTCATTGCTTTCAGTTGTGTGATTTCCAATTTTTTCTCTGTTATTGACCCCTGCACTTGTGACGGGTGGGCTTGTGTTCTGAGGTTGCATTTTGTTCCTTCTCATCTTGTGTAGCACTGTCTTCTGCCCTTTGTTGTAGATCTTTGCTGTAGTTATAACCTTTGCACGTACTGAAGTTCAGGTGCAGCTCTACAAAGTTCGGACTTATCCAGGTCTGTCTGGCTTGAGTCTGGCTGCTATGCTCAGCTCCTTCCCACTGCCTCCCTTAAGGGTGAACCTGTTGTGCCCCTGTGGTCAGATGTTCTGCTCCTTGACTAGGTGGTTGGATCTATCCTCTACAATCTGTGCAGGGATTGCAGCTGCAGGATTACACCTGAGGCATGTATGCCAGGCCTGAGCTGTGCCTGGAGGGGGCAAGGTGAAGTAAGGGGAAGAGGAAGCTCTCTGTACACACTTACGGGACCTGGGTTAGGACTGGGTCTGGGGACTCTGGGATGGGGCAAAAATTCCTACTTGGCAGGCGGGGTGGGGGAGGCACTGCGGAGTGGGGGGGGGAAGGGGCTGGGAGAGGGTCCAGCCCACGCTGTGACTGGGCTGGGCCTGGTCTTGCTGGCTGCTTTGTTTTCTTTTGAACTAAGTCCACTAAACTTCGTAAAGTTTTATGAAGGTTGGCCCATTTTAAAAAGGCCTCTGCTGATTTAAGAAGACCTGGAGTCGACCTGATAAAATTTTATGAAATACCTGCTTTAATCAGGGCAGTTAAAACAATAATTAACTGTAGCACTTACAGTCAAGTCCAAGGATTTTGTAGGCCATTTAGAACACTTACTCAGATTTGTATGTGAATAACACTGAGGTGAATGCTTTATACCTAATTGTGGTGAGAGTGCCAGAGTGGCCTGCTTTGCAGATTTAAGACAACTTTATGGTTCTGCAGTGTTGTACACACATGGTAGTTTCTTTGTTTACAAAGAAACTCTCTGATATGCTCTATGATGGGAAAGGAGAGGGAACTCCAGGCAAGCTACTCTGTTCCCTCCCTGTGAGGCTGATTTATGGTGGATATCCTTACTTTAATGTTGTAGCCTTTGTGTATCTAGCAAATCTACTTGTAGGAACTGCCACTTAGATCCTGTGAGTCCTTTAGCAATGAAACCCTGCCTGAGGGGTGCTTTTACAGTAACATTTATGGTGACCATAGCTCTTTTAGTTCTCTCCCTTATGTGAGTCTTACATTGTGTATCATATTATAAGCTTTCCATCTGTATAGTTTAAGTCTAAATGATTTCCTAAGTACACATCTTGCCTTTCTATTTAGCTGTAAACTTTTTTTTTTTTTTGCATTTAGTACAAGGTCTACAGGGTCTCACTACATAGGTTGGACTCTTAGTCATCCCCCTGTTTTCAGTCTCCCAAGCACTGGAATTACAGGCATGTACCACCAAACCCAGTCTATGTAAGAGGTGTTTTTTTTTTTTTTTGTAAAGACTATGCTTATTTATCTTTTATAAACAACATTACCCAGCATAACAATTGCAGTCACCTTTTTAAAATTAGAATTTTGCTCAATTCGTGTTATTAAAACAAAGGACTCCTTTGAATATGAAGGAAAATGAAATCAAAATGACCAGCATGGTTGAGAGACAAGGAAACACCCCAACACTGGCTAAAGTCCTATTTTCTGCTTTCTTTTGCATTACTAGGTCAGTGAAATGACATTTTCAAACCCGTTAGTAATGGAGATGTGTTTGTATATGAGGCTTTTACGTTTGTTGTCAGTAACTAAGGAATCTTTAGAAGTCACTTTATTCATATAAATTACTCACAAGATAGCAACAGATACTTGTTCTTATGGATTTAAATATTTGTATACAGATCATAATACCTTGGAAGTCAGTGACAGAATTCAACAAAAGTTCAGAAGGTTGTCAATGGATGTCTTTAAAATTAGTTTATCTTCTTAAATTCTTTAATATGTGTTCAACAAATTTATAGAAGGATATAGTTTTGCATTCTATTCTATTAGGCTTCAACAGACCTGAGCAAAGCAAGAATTACTCTTGTCAGGGGCCGGGGAGATGGCTTAGGAGGATAAGCGCTTGCCTGGCAAGCACAAGCGCCTGAGCTCAATCTTGCCAAATGCAGTATATTTAAAGTAAAATGATAAGAAGGCATGTAGAACATTAAAGAGACTAGTTTTTACTGAACATAGAGATTCACAGCAACGCACGGAATAAAGCCCTGTCAACTTGACTCAGCATGAGGAAGCCACCTCTGCATTCAGTCTTCCAGGAAAAAATGACTGGAAGTAATCTCGTGTGCCCCAATCCACTCTTTCTTCCTCCTGTTTCTTTGTTCCCAGTTAATGACTCTGTTGCCATATCCAGTACGAGCATCTTTTCTCCCACTAGAATGTGATATTCTGATCAAAATCATGGATCCAAATAAAGCCAAAATGATCTTAAAGCTAAATTTATTATTATTTTGTCTTTTCACATTAGATATATATTCAAGTTCTAATATGGCTTTTATTTTGGACAACCCCCTAATCTCAACCCCTGAGCCTCATGTTCTTAAAGGTGGTTCTTTGGGGACGTGACTTGTCCACAACTGTGTGGTACTCATGTAGTCCGCTCATGGGTTTAGCATAGTTCTGGGTTTGGATGATGGATTTAGTGAAGAGGTGCAAGTGTCACCAATCAACATGCTTACAGCTTAAATGGAATACAAAGGAAAGGAGAAAGTCTTGCTGCCTTCTGTTTGCCCTACCAGACTTTCTTCTTTCCCTTCCTCCTCTGCCACTCTGCCTCCCTTGAAGCCAGCCAACCTCAGAGTGAAACCTGTACAAAGTATGAGACAAATTAAATATCTATTCCTTTAATTATTGGGTGTCAGGTTTACTAACAAAAGCTTCACCACAGCCACCATGAACATACAAAAAACTTCTGCAGTCAGTTTGAACTTTGTGGTGTTTTGCAAAATGTGGTTCTTGAATCAGCAGCACGTTGTTTCAGTAGCCCTGCTTTGACTCTAGAAGTTAAAGATTCTGACAACTACAGCGTCTTCAGTAGCTCCAAACCTGTTTTCTTATCAGGTCCATGCCAGAGTGTTAAAAATTTGAGTCATATGTAGCAAAATAGATGCACTTTGAGAGCGTTAAGTTAAATGAAATAAGTCAGAAAATGAAGCTTAAACAGCACGTGATTTCTCACCTATGAGGAACCCAAACTTTTAAAAAGTGAAGTACAACAAAATAGAAGTAAGAGAATGTAGAATGCTAAATCTTTTTCAAATGAGAAGAGGATCAAAGGATGAAAAAAGAGGTAATGTGCTACACACCTGTACCAACAGGCATGTACCACCAAACCCAGTCTGTGTAAGAGTTTTTTTTTTTGTTTTTTTTTTTATAAAAGACTATGACTATTTATCTTTTTTAAACTATACATTACCCAGCATAACAATTGCAGTCACCTTTTTAAAATTAAAATTTTGCTCAATTCGTGTTATTAAAACAAAGGGCTCCTTTGAATTTGAAGGAAAATGAGATCAAAATGACCAGCATGGTTGAGAGACAAGGAAAAAAACCAACATTGGCTATTTTTTGCTTTCTTTTGCATTACTAGGTCAGTAAAATGACATTTTTCAAACCCGTTAGTAAAGGAGATGTGTTTGTATATGAGGCTTTCACGTTTGTTGTCAGTAACTAAGAAATCTTTAGCAGTCACTTTATTCATATAAATTACTCACTGTACCAATTCCACACAAAAAATGCATGCACTCATGTATTGCAAACATGAACTAATCAAAAAGAAAAACTGAATAAAAATGCTGGAATCACTGTAAAGATAACTTAATTTTCCCAGGTTGGACTTAAGCTGCATTGATTTATAAAAGTTCCCCAGGTCATTCTAATGTGTAGTCATGGATGAAAACCACATCCTAGGCTCATTTAAATGCAACTTAATTCTGAAATTATAATGCTGTTTGCCAGTCCCTAAGTAGAGTCTCTAAAGTCAGAATCCTCCTAGTGTCGGGCTTATTTCTGTTTGCTGTTATCCTATGGGACTTTTTTAGCAGTTCTCTGAGATATATTTCAATAGTTTATTCCTTTTAATTGCTGAGAGCATTCTGTTTTTATCGATTTGTCACATTTTCTTTATATTTTTACCAGTTGGTGAACAGTTAAGATTTTGCTTTCTCTTTTGCACTGTTAAGAATAAAGCTATTGTGAAAATTTTATGTAGGTAGTGCATGGCTCAGATGTTCCTTTCTTTTAAAAATATATCTATGTGTGATTAATGAGAGGTAAGGTAAGGGTATGCTTAATTTTATGAGAAATTGTTTCCTGCTTTCTAAGAAGTTACATGATTTTCACCTCATTAGCTGCAAATTCTGTTGTTCTGCGCTTCCCTAGTACTGTCCTTTGCATATCATCTTATTATTTTTTACCTTTTTGTTGACATTGTTTCCTAATTTTCTTTTATTTTAAAGAGTAAAGCAGGAACAAAATGAAATAGACAACAAGATAGAGACATGGTAACATACAACAATACATATGTCACAGATTTTCAAAATAGAAATAGCTAATTAACAGTGGTTGCTATACTATCTAAGTTTAGCTTCAAATCTGTTGCTCAGATTAACAGATACAGTTATACAAGATTGGGGAAATAATTGAACATTAACGCTTATTTTCAAGAAATCTTAATTTTTCTCCTTTCTGTTTTAAAAAAAATATTTCAAAGATTGTACTATAATTGTTAAGACATTAGAAATGGTATATATTTAGAAGACCAAGAAGAATATCCATGGGTTTTGGATTACACACTGATATCCTCGATGTAGTTACTCAGATTGAAGATATCAGCATACAAAGTTAGTCAAGGTGAAAATTCTAAACATTAACTGCTATTTGTAAAAAATTGATGGGAATTATGAATACAACCATCTCAGACATCTTGTATATATAGTTGCATGTTAACCCCCCTTCCATTTTCCTGTTTTCTCCTCTCTCTCATCTTCATTGTTTAATCATTAAGTTTGGTTTCTTTCTGTCTTACTATATCTGTTATACCTTTCAAGTTTTATTTCTTCTTTCAGATTCTTACACTAGAGAGAAATATAAAATTTATGCATGTGGGTCTGATTTATTTCACTTATGAGTATAGCCTCTATTTCCATGCACTTACATATAAAGCCTTCAAGTTTGTCTTTCTTTATAGCTGGATAGTACTCCATTGTATAAAAACACCACATCTTTTCATCCATTCTTCAAGTTATGGGCATTTTGCTTGTTTACAAATTTGGCTATGACAAATTGCAGCACTATAAACATGGGTGCACATATATCACTATGGTATGATGTTTTCAATTCTTTAGGGAAAATACACAAAAAGGGAATAGATGAATTGAATGGGATTTCCAGTACTTGTTTTTTTTGAGGAGTCTCCACACTGACTTAGGTAGTTGTCGTGCCAGTCTACACTTCCACCAGCAGTGGAGAAGAGTTCCTTTTTCCCTGCAGCCTCAAAAGCATTTGTTATTAGTTGATTTCTTCATGATAGCCATTCTTTTTGGGGTGAGATGGTATCTCTATGTTGTTTTAGTTTGCATTTCTCCAATGTCCAGTGATGCGGAACATTTTTTCATGTATTTTTTTGCCACTTGTATTTCTTCCTTTGAGAAGTATGCATTCATCTCAGATGCCCATTTTTAGATTGGGTCTTTAAATTTTATGGGCTGAATTTTGAGTAGCTCTTTATATAATTTAGATACAAGTCATATGTCTGAGTGATTGTTCATTACAATTTTTTTCCAAAATTTTAGTTGTCTTTTCACTCTGTTGGTTATTTCTTTGGGCATACGAAGATTTCTCAATAAGTTGAGATACCAGTTGTGGATTATTTGAATTATTTCTTCTGCAGTTTATTTTATTATGAACTATATGTCCACTCCTACATCTTCAAGATTTTGACCTACTTTCTCTTCCAGGATGTTTAATATTTTTGTTTTCATGCTTAGATCTTCAATCCGTTTTCACTGTAGTTTAATGCATGTTGTTAGTCCTGGCTCTAGTTCTAGTTTTTGGCATGTGGTGAACCAGTTTTTCCAAGATCATTTCTTAAGGATACTGATTATCATTCTTCCAGTGAACATGTTTGGCAGCTTTGTCAAAGATGGCTGAGTGTGTTTGTACTTGAATGTTCATTGCCTAGTCTGTTACATTGATCTTAGATTCTGTTTTTATTTTTATTTTTTTGTCAGTACAATTGAGATTTTATCACTGTAGGTTTATGGTATAATTTCAAGTCAGGGATAGCCAGGCCTCATGCCTTGACTTTGTCACTCACTACTGCCTTTACTATTCTTCCTATTTTGAGGTTCCAAATAAATTTTAACAATGTTTTCTCTAGATATGTGAGCTATGTTGATGGTATTTTGTTAGGGATTGCATTAAATCTATATAAAAGTTGTGAAAGTAAGGTCATTTTCACAATGTTAAATCCAGGAGCAAGGAATATCTTTCCATTTTCTGAAATCTTCTTCATTCTTTTTTTTTTTTTTTACAGAGTTCTAATTTTCCTTGTATAGATATTTTCCTACCTTAGCTAGATTAAATCTCAAGTATTGAGTCCTAGCCCAGGACCGGTGAGTGTGCGGAGAGCTTCCTGCTACCCTGCGCGGGCGGGACCAGTCCCAGCCCAGGCGCAGAGTGGGCCGGACCCGTTCCCAGCCCCTTGCCCCCCCCCCACTCCACAGTGCCTCCCCCACCCCGCCCGCAGAGTAGGATTTTCTGCCGACTTCCGGGAGCCCCCAGACCCAGTCCTAGCCCAGGTCCCCTGAGTGTGCGGAGAGCTTCCTGCTACCCTGCCCTGCCGGGACCAGTCCCAGCCCAGGCACAGAGTGGGCCGGACCCTCTCTCAGCCCCTTGCGCCGCCCCCCACCACTCCGCAGTGATTCCCCCACCCCGCCCGCTGAGTAGGATTTTCTGCC
>NW_004524590.1:14812328-14813549 GCF_000260255.1 Octodon degus
CTCTCTCTCTCTCTCTCTCTCTCTCTCTCTCTCTCTCTCTCTCTTTCTCTCTCTCTCTCTCCCTCCTCTCTTTTTTGTAGTACCAGGGATCAAACTCAGGACATCATGCTTGCTGGGCAATCACTTATTCCTCTGAACTATCTCCCTGGCCTACACAAAGGAATTTTTCTTTTTCTTTCTTTCTTTTTTCCTTTTTCTTTTTGCCATACTGGGGATCAAACTCAGGACCTTGTGCTTACCAGGCAGGTGTTTATGGCACTGAGCTATATCCCTGGCCTTTGTACTAAATACATTTTAAAAAATTGAAAGAGTTTCCATTTCAAAGGTTGTATCTATCAATGCTTGCTGTATTAAACATTGAATATATTTATACAAATACTTATCAATAATACTGCTTTTATTAGTATTTTAAAATAAACTTGTATTAAAATATATTTTTTATAAAGTTGACTTTTAAACTTTACAAGGAGTGGCATTTGTTTTAACCTATTCAGACATTCAGTAGCTTTTTGTATTGTTTTCTATGCTCAGGTATTCCCACTCATACAGTTTGCATACAACACATACATATATGCACACACACACTCATGGGTCAAGGAAAAGCCAGTGTTACAACTGAGTGTAAATGAATGGAAATATAGCTTATTTTTTCAATAATTTTGACCTTGCAAATCCCAGAAAGGAGCTTTGAGATCAGAAGAGATCTTCAAAACATTTTGAGAACTATTAGATTAGATAACATTGGGCTACTAGATAGCTTTGTTTTCTTTTTTTTCCAAGTTTTATTGATAAGCAGATAGCAATGAGACAGTTTCAAATAAAATCAGAAGTACAGTTTCAACAAATAATACACTGCATATATTCTTCTTAGTAGTTAATTGCTGTACAAGATGAGGACTTGTGATCCTATTTACAAACACAACTAGAACAAATCATTCTACTCATTAAGAGAATACAACTAAATATCTATCCTAACCACTTTGAATACGCAGATACAAAATGGACATTCATCGGTATACCCCATTTTTTCTAAGTTCCCTTATTGAATATTATGGGTGTGTAAACTCAGCAAAATATTCTAAAAGAGTCCAGTAGCCCATAATAGCATTGGGTCTTCTGTTTAACTGGCGATGTCAGAAATTATTGACCTGAGTCCCCCACAGCTCAACATAACAGTATGGCTTTATTTCCTATATTTCGTCTTCATACTTTTCTACTGGA
>NW_004524590.1:14814151-14825575 GCF_000260255.1 Octodon degus
AGCCTTAGAATTCTCCCTGAGTTTAGCGTCACTCTAAGGGAGCCCCAAGCCATTGAAACTTTTCATACTTATTCAGGGCTACAAACAGGCTAAGGAATGTGCATAACTAATTTGACATTAGAAAATTGTTATTTGCATCACTTTCTAGCATTCACCAAACTCTAATTACACATATCTCTAGTTGGTAACTTCCCAGGTAAAGGAACAAAGAACAGACAGGACACTGTTTCCAGGAATCGGTTACTTTGTAGGCTCTGTTCTTTGTTCCTTGATCCCTCAGTAGAATTTTAAGCTTCTGACTCATATCATTGAAACTCCTGGTCTAGGTGGCCGGCTCAGCTTGCCCACATGGGTGTGGGGATGGTGCAACAGCATGTGGTATGGGTCATCGAATCAGATCCCTGCAGTTGCCTTTTTCCCACATTCTTTTGCACATCTTTTACCTATAAATCTAGTCTTTTTTAAAAATTATTTATTTATTTATTACATTTATTTATTGTGTGTGTGTGTGGCCAGCTCAGCCCACCAGGGGGCGAGGCTGGCTGGCATGTGGTGCTGAAGGATCGAACCGCGGTCCTTGTGCTTTGCTTGTTCCAAGTAGCTGCTTTAGACCACTGAGCCATCTCTCCAGCCCCTATAAATCTAGTCTTAAAAGAACTTTTTGATTGTTTAAATTCTGTATAGACTTGAGGCCAGCAAGATAGCTCAGTGGCCTAAAGCACCTGCTTAGGCATACTTAGGCAGTCTCAGGGGACCACTGTTTGATCCCTGGCACTCGATACTATACCAGCCCCACCCTCAGGGCAGGCTGAGTCACACCCCTCTACCTCCAAAAAAATTCTGTATAGACCTGAAGGACCAAGATTAGAGAAAATTAGAAAATGTAACACAGTGCAGTTAAAATTAGATAGGATGGAAATGAGGAGTGAAGCTCAGTTCCTCATTGCCTTGATCATAAACTCATGAGCTCCTACAGGGCACCAAGTGTGTGCTTCCTCTAAGGCTTTTTTTTGATGTGAATCCTATAATACTAAACACATTGTATCTGTGAGAAAATTTCATGTACATGTGATGCTCTGTGTCTAGAAGACCCCCAAGGTCCCTGTGGTCACTGGATTTTCTCAGAGTTGGCTGTGTTTAGAATGTGTGATGTTGGGATTCAGGGTGAGTGATTATTAAGTCAGCTCACTGATTTTGGCATCCCCTTAATCACAATAGACTGGATAAAATAAAAGGGATAGAATTCTCTCACTTGTTGTTTTGCTACTTTCTGCCCACCACGAACTTGTTCTTATTGTTAATTTGCTACGATCTGCCTGCTATGAACTGCTCTTCCCTGTGAATCCACCCTGCCTCAGAGCCAGCTGATTATGGACTGAAAGCTGCATGAACTGTGAGAGAAATAAAACTTTTCTCCCATGGCTATAGGTATTGGGTATTTTGTCTCAACAAGAAGAAAAGCAACAAACAGTGCCCAATTATGATGAACAACTTTTATTTAATATAATTCCTATAACATAATTTCTTATAACTTTATTGATATATAATTCAAACATGCAATTTCTCCATTTAAAATATCCAGTTCAGTGCTACTTACTGTATTGAAAATGTAGTACAGTTTATCACCATTATCCACTTTAGAGCATTTTCAAAATCTCTCAATGAATCCTCATACCTCTTAAATGTCTGTCCTCGAAACTTCCACCTTTTCAGCCTGAGGAAAGCATTAAAATGTTTTGTGTCTTCAGATTTACCTTATCTGGGAATTTTTTATAGAAGCACTCATAATGTTTTGCCATTTTTTATGGGATTTTTGAGTTAGCAGAATATTTTCAAGGTTTATCTCTGTTGTATGAATTCTTGGTTACTTTTAATCCTGCTCCCTGAATTAATCCTCCATAGTGAGAAGTTATTTCAACAGCATAAATTTCTTCTTCCACATTGTTAGTGATTAATTGTCCTCCAACTCCAGGAAGAAATCAAGTTTCATTGGTATTGAAACCACTTTTTAAATAATCAATCATTTAAAATTAATAATTCAATAGTATTATGTTCACATTGCATGATATCAATCTTCAAATTTTTTTCTTGAAAAACTTGCAGTTGTACCTGCAAAAAGTTCCCTCTAGCTCGTGTTACTGGTAGTCTACTTTCTGCATCTGTTAATGTGACAAGCACAACCAACTAATAAAATAGTAATTTATTTGTCCCCTCTGATTGTCTCATTTCATTAAATGCAATGAATATTCTTAAGATTCACTCATGTTAAATTTTCTCCCCTTTTAAGGGTGCGTGGGGCTGGCCAGATAGCTCAGCAGATTAGAGCACCTGCTTAGTCAGCAACAGCAGGTGGGGTTCAATCCCCAGCATGATGTACCAGCCTCACTCTCAAAGCATGCTGGAACAGCGACTGAGACTGGGAGGGGTGGCACGTGCCTGTAATCCCAGTGCTTAGGAGGCTGAAAACAAGAAGATCACTATGAGTCTCATGTACACAATGAGACCTTGTAGACACTCTAGACTCTGTACTAAGGCTGCATGATGTTTCATTGGCATATTATACGATTTGACTATCTATTCACCCTCTGGTGAACACAGGAGTTGTCCCATCCTTGGTCATTGTGAATAAAGCTTCTGTGAATGTGGATGTCAATGATCTTAGCTAGATCTGCTATTAATATATATTTGTAGGTGGAATTGATGGATCTTCTTGTAATACAATGTAAATATTTTAAGTAATTATCAAACTATTTTCCAGAGAGACAAAATCTTTTTATATTGCCACTAACATTGTACAAGTGTTTTAATTCCCCTGTATCTTCACAGACCATGGTTATTTTCTCTTTTCTGTCTTTTATCCCCTTTATCTTTGCTTCCTTCCTTTATTTTTTTTCTATTGCTGTTGGAGCCAACTTGATGGGCATGGGGTGTCATTTCATAATAGTTTTATTTTTACTTTATTTATTTTGATCATCTTTTTATGCATTTGATACAGGGCTCACTATGCAGCTCGGCCTCATAGTGATCTTATAATTCACTTCTAGTTGAAAGCTATCCTAATTGATATTAGAAAAAAACAACTGAAAATTTATTCATAGATAGGTCTCTCTGTGGTCTGGAGGCACCTCTCACATCCTATTCAGATTTTTAATTGACTCTAATTTCTCAGGGTCTGTGGTGGTGCCGCTGGTCTCATGGAATTATCGAGAAGCAAGGTGAACCTATGGAATAGTGCTCAGACCCAACTATTAGAGGAGGACTAGTGCCATCCCTTTACTAATGGTGGAGGGTTAAAGGAATAGAGGAAGAACACAGGAAAACAATGAAGAAGAAATCATAGTAATGATTCTTCTGCTTACTAGATATCAGTAAACATCATAAATATCTAAAATTGAGGTTAATTTGCTTTTTTGAAAATATAAAGTTTAGCCAACATGTATAACTCATAGTTATTTATTAAATCAACCTACTCTCTTTTCTTTTTCTCTCCATCTTTGTCTGTCAAAGTTATCAAAATGTAGAGGCACTGAACTCTCTTGTATAGTATATCCAGATTAAATCCAGAAAATAGAACAGGAACATATGTCACATGACCTCCAAGATAAGTAGTTCAACTTAGAAAATCAGCTGAAGTTTGAGCCTAAGTTATTCACAATAAAAGTTAATTGGAAAAGTTTCCATGGTAATTTATTCTATGATAAGCAGCTTTTAATTTATAATCACACTTAAATCAAATATAGTGTTCAAACAGGAATTAATAGACAAAAGCTTATTTTTTCCAATGGACCAGTGATTCTGAAAGACATGTGTCATAGTGAATTTTTTTGCTTGCTGAGGAAAAAAAAGCCTGACACCAAAGTTAAAGGGAATTTGTAGAGATTTGTATAGGTTTCAACCTATAATTGGGAGCTCTAAGGCTGGCTAACATTGAAGAAAAAAGCATTCATGACAGACAAAAGGTATCAGACAAATTTTAGCATCTTTTTTCTGCCACTTTTGTATTCTATCTTGGTTACAGGGATTACGGTAATATCAATCTGCTGGACTAAGTTAGTAATAACTCCCAGTTAACCCCAGAATCATACACTCTAGATCCAGCCACCTCTGAATTTGTCCCACCTATGACTACATGAAACTTTGAGGAGATATCAAGACACAAACCATAACATTCTTCCCTGGACTCCCAAAGACTCATATATATTCCCTTATGAAAAAAAGCATTTTAATCCATCTCTAAGAGTTATAAAACTCCTAACAGGATGAAAGTACAAGTTCCAATTCTCCTCTGAAATTTAAGGCAAACTCATACCTGTGAGTCACTGTACAAATAAAAAGATGTTAAACACTATCAACATACGACACAAGATAAACATTACCATTCTAAAAGTTACAAATATGGGGGAACAAAGGAATGGGCTCAAAGCAATTAAAACTTCAGCAGAGCAAGTTTTAAGTTCTTTAGTTCCATGTCCAATGTAACTGGCAATCTATGGCAAGGTGAGAATTCCAAAGGTTTCGGGTGGTTCTACCTCTATGGCACTACAGGTGTGATTATAGTTTCTATGGTTATTCTTTAGGGTCACCTGTGCTCCATTATTACACTTTTCATTGGATGATCCATATCCCAGCCTTCTGCAAAGCCTGGAGTTCTTCACTTCACCTTAAAACATACACTCACAATTTCACACATCGTCGTCTCAGTGAAACACTACCTGGCCTCACAAGCCTTGTTCATAATTTGAGTAGAAACTTGACCGACCTCACAACTCTTGCATTTACCATGCACTGTATGGCTGATGTTAACTGGCAGCTGGAGCAGTAGCCAAGCTTTCTTCTCTTTTGTTTAAAGGGATTGAGTATCTATGAACCAAATCCTGAGAAATAACTTCCTTAAGCTGGTGCTATTCTACAAAATGGTGTTCTGGTCCTCTTTTTCAAAGCAAAGTCTTTCTCCTTTGCATCTCTGATTTTGAAAGGCTGAAGTCTTGTTGATTTTTATGTCCTTAGGCCATTTTATCTGGTGTCTTCTTAAATACTTGTCTTTTTCTTGTTGGTCTTTTTACCAATTAATTTCTCCTCTGTTCCATCTTTTATGCTGAAACTTTACCATGGCTCCCCTCCTGGTCAAGCTCAAAACATTATAATCATTCATCTGTGCTCTTGTTTCTCAGCTGAAATCTGGCCAGAAGTTCTCAATAATTGCATTGCCACTGCCTCAACATTATACTGCCTTAAAATTTCTTTTTTCAGATTAATTAGTCTTCTATCATTAATCTCAGTCTCAGGTACAGCCTTTGGACAGGAGCAAAATGCAGACAAACTTTCTGCCAAACAATACTATATATTACCTGGAGTCTAATAACCAATGAATTCCTTGTTCCAAGCAGAAACCTTCTGACTCTGGATTTTAACAGCAGCATTTCTATGAGCTTTCTGGTCTACTAAACTTCCACCAAAATCTCCCATAAAGTACAACCTAAGGTTTACCAAGACTTATCTTTCAAATGGAATCTTTGAACCTTTCTATACTTTTCCCATAAGCCAGTTCCAAAGGCTTCTCCACCAAATGGTTAGGTGCAGCCATACCAATGACCTCACTTTACTGGTACCAAATTCTGTCTTGTTTAAATTTTTCTCCTTGTTGGTGCAAGAGGCCTGACAAACAAAGTCAAAGGGACAAAGATTTCCTCACTTCACAGTTTGTAGAAGTTTCAATCCACAGTTGGGTGGCTCCAAGTCAGACTGGCATTGCAAAGGAGAAGCAGCTCATAGAAGTCAGAAGGTAGCAAAGCAAGCAAAGGACCTTAGAAGCTTTTCTTCTACCACCTTTTTTACTCTTGTAGGCCACTGGGATTGACTTGGTGCCAAACCAATCAGTGGACAATTTGGTAATCACACAGCTCTCATCTCAGCATAACACATTGTATATCAATCCACCTCAAAAAACCCACCTATAACTACATGAGACTTTGAGAAGACATCTAGACAGAAACTGTAACAACATGTAATTGCTGCTTTCTTATTGTCTGATTATTCACTCAGATAAATGAGAGAGATATAAGGAAGGAATTAATTGCCAACTCCAGGACTTCCAGAACATAGAAGAATTCTTAGGCTTGTCATCCTATCTATGAACTTATGAAATGCAATGGCAAATAGAAACACTAATGACATCAGTATTTGGAGTCATATTTATTTCACATAGATGAGCACTGACAAGGCATCAAAGGCCTATGGAGGTGGGATTTTATGGTGTTGAAGCACAGAAGTAGAATAATTGTCTATCTTTGATTGCTTTTCATAATATGCATTATAATGACAAGGTATATATCATAGTGACCAACCATTTCTAAGAAACAAAAGCAATAGGAACTGTAACAGAAACCGCTACCTAGGCAGAGTAGTGTTACAGAACAGATAGAACTAAATGTCCAAGAACAACTTACAGAAAAAGCCTATAATAAAGAAAAACTTTCTAATTGTGGAAGACCTTGGCTATAACCCATAGTAGGACCACTGACAGCCCTAATATTACTGCTTCTAGTTGGGGCCTTGGCTCAAAAGATCACATATAATACAAGCAGCTAAGCTTGGCTAGGAAAATAAAATAAAGGGTAAATGTAGCAAAATATGACCCAAACCAGTATATTGCAATTTTTGTTAGTTGCCCAAATAGAATCAGTAATATTAGGACTGTCAATGGTCCTAGTATGGGCCCTAGCCAACATCCCCAGTATTAGAAAGCTTTTCTTTATTATAGGCTTTTTCTTTAAATTGCTTTTGGGCATTCAGTTCTCTCTGCTCTATAACATTACTTTCCCTGCATTCCCAGTACCCAATAGCCCCCAAACAGGAGAGGGTGCTTAAGCCCATCACTCACCACACCCTCCATCTTCTTGTCCTAAGTGCGACACTTGGCACTAGCTTTTACATGGGTCTGTCAACCCTCCTTGCTCCCAAGAACTTCCCTTACCCAGACCACCAACCTCACCAGGTGTTGGCTGTACATATCCATTCCAAGGCCTGATCTCATGGCTCTCCCAGCTGTGTCCAATAACACACACACCTGTCCTCAAAAGTCTTTAGCCATTAATATCTCTCTTTTACAATTCTCTTTTTCCCACAATCTCACATGTTCCCTTGCACCAAACTCACTTCACTTAATTCACCTCCAGACTAGCAATACAAAATGAACACAAAGCAGTTTCTGTGTGGCACCTCAATACATAAAACTTCATCTTCCCTTGGCCCACTCCCCTTCTAGGGCCCCTCACAGGGCTTGCTATTATGTTCATTATAGCCCCCTGCTTCATTTCCTTTTTCCACAATACTTACATCAGACATCAAATGCTTCTTTCAGATTAATCCTACCAGGGCTTACTCCAAGAAGACCCTTCAATGACAACAACTCCTCACCCTGATCTCCAGACTCATGGCCCCATGGTATCCCTGCTCAGCAGGAAGTAGCCAGATAATTTTTCCCCCTTTTTCTATCAAATGGTGTCTGGGATGATAAGACAGGACTCAAAGTTTCTCCAGCACTATGCTTCAAACATTCCCTCTTGGTTTTCTAGGCACCCTGCCCCAAAACTCTCTCCCCCTTAGTCCCACTCAGAGCCAAGCCCAAAACTGCAGAACAAATCCACCTGAGTTTGACTTGGGCAAGCAACCACAGAAACTCTCCTTTGTTAACATCAAAAGTTCCCCACAGACCTGGTAGCCCTGCCAAGATCAGCTCTCTCTCAGCTGTTCCATTCTACGACTCCTCCTCCCCAAGACCCCTTATAGCCCTGTTCTTTGCCTTGTTTGCTGCTGTCTTCATATGCTAGACAGTCAGCCTGCTTGTTGTCCCAGTAAATCTACTCAAAGTGGAATGTCTGGTCTGGCTGTTTGCATGGGTTCATATCTAACAGTTCTTACAACTCTGAATTGTTTTGAGTGTATGTTTTCAGAAAGTGGAGCAGATGCTGGCTAGGTATGGCATGTTATGGTATTTTCTTTGTTCCAAACAATGTTTTGTTGTTTTGGTGGGGTTTCCAATGGTATTAGACACTTTCATTTTCAGATCAGTTGTGAGCCTGCATGACTTCATTGTGCAGACCAACCCTATAAGCAAGCCACAATCAAAATAACCTCTTTTCTGGGTAATCACAGCATATCTGGCCTGTTGGACTCTATTCCTAACAGAGCTACTTCTGTCTACAAATAGGGTGTATTTAGCATCTGTCAGGGGTTTCATTTTACTGTGTGATCAGCTTGCGAACCAGTAGTGATCTTGTGTGCCAGCTTTGTGGACAGATAATATCAGGACTGAGAGGAAGGGGAAATACACAGGCAGAATAGTTAGTTGTCTTTGACTGGTTCATTCAATATGTATCATAGTGACCAGCTGAGCATCAGAGTGACCAGTCATTTCTAAGAAACACAAATAACAAGAACTGTAGCAGAAACTATTGCCTAGACAACTAACAGAAACAAGTATACTGGCTGGAAGGGCATTTAAAAAAAATCTTTTATTTACTTATTTGGAACAGGGTCTCACTACACAGTTTGCATTTGTAGTAATCCTCCTGTCAGCCTCTCAGCACTGGAATTTCAGGAATATGACACCACACCCAGTTTTGGTGGCCACATAGTGAGGGGCCAGCATTGCAGTACTGGAGATCAAACCCAGGTCCTTGTGCATGCCAGACAAGTGTTTTGACTGCTGAATTATCTCTCCAGAACTAGAGGGCAGTTTTTGCTAAAGAAAGTATAGGTAGTTTTCTATCGAGAAGTAATGTATGCTATATCTTCAGTATATAATCAAAATTAAATAGTCACTTTATAGGAGGAAGTTACTGGGAAGAGTGATTACCTATGTCAGTTATTGAGCTCACTCAATCACAGGGTAGTATCTTCCTGGTGGCTGTACCCCTTCCTCGGAATCAGGCATCACTTTCTGTTCCATTTATTCTCATGGAAGGAATCTCCATTCTCCAAAAAGGTCTATCTGAGATCAATATTAGAATCATTATGGAAGAGTTAATGTTACCAAAAGTTTTGTACCAATTGGAGATTCTCAAAGTCTATAAGTCCTGATGGCAAGCAAATGGACTTACACAGTAGACTTTCGTTTGCCAGTCAGTTTTCATAAAGTGATCAAAGAGCATTGGCTTCACTTTTGAGAAAACTTTAGCAAATGGGACTTTGTCACTCTGCTTGAAGATTCAGTGTAACTGTTACAGATTTTGGAACTATTCCTTAAGAATATTTCTTGTCAAAAAATGTATAAAAAATCAATAGAATTGTTTCCTACACAAATATTAAAAATATTGAACAGTAAACAAAAGTGATTGCCCATTAAATTGCAAGATTTGAAAACAATGATATTATTATGAGGTGAGATTAATTTAGAAATTAACTCTTGTACAGCAAATCAAGGATAAAACACAAAATCTTTTTTGTCTTGAAAATCAATATCAAACCTCTTTAAAAGTCCAAAAGCTTCAGTTAGTGATTTGTTAGTTTATCATAAGGAGTTCAATAAATGCATGCAACATACTTTTTCATGGTAGATAAACATATATATTTATTCTGATATATGGTACTTAGTCATATAAGATACATTTATGGAATTGGTTATTTTCTTTTTCATTTACTTAAAATTTAAGGACTATACTTTAATTGATGAAGACTTCTTGTCTTTTTTAAAAGTTTTTATTTATTTATTGTGTGTGGGTGTGTGTGTGTGGCCAGCTCAGCCCACCAGGAGGCGGGGCTGGCTGGCATGTGGTGCTGGGGGATTGAACCGTGGTCCCTGTGCTTTGCTAAGCTTGTTCTAAGTAGGTGCTTTAGACCACTGAGCCATCTCACCAGCCCCTTGTCCTTTTAAATTATGTAACCTGTGCCCTAACACTGCCTGAGTTATAAGAATATATATAACTGATTAGAATAATTGATATTTTAATCTTTTTTCTTTTAATTTTGGTACCAGAGATCAAACCTGGAATCTTAGGTCTGCTAAGCATCTACTACACCATTAAGTATCTCCAGGCTATGAAATTTTCCTGTATGAACTAACAACATTATTTTTGTATTAGTTTTTACTTAAATATTTTTATTTATATTATCCTAAATTTTTTGATAAAATTAGTAAACTGCAATAGTACTGAATCCATGTCACAAATATTAAGTTTGAATTTTTCCACTTATCTGTAAAGTCATTTTTAAATACTTTTTGAGATAGGATGCAATTATGTGTTTACTTCAGTTACATAAAAAATGATTCAGTATTGTTGAATCTCGACCTACACTGTACCACTGACTTTCAACACTTCTTTAATCTTCAGAACTACTTTAAAGCTCTTATTACCAACTGTAGGAGAGATTTTAGCTTGCAAAGTGTTTCCTGAAGTACTGATCATAATCAAATAGGCACATGTACTTGTAGTTGAATATGACAGGCAAAACTCAAAGAAAGTATTTTGTCTGAATTTGTTTGTTTTCCATTTGATAATACAAAAATTAAGGAACAGATATGTTATATAATTTGTGAAACTTTTCCCAACTGATTCGTTCAATTCTAATATAATGGCCTTATCAAACCAAAGATTTAATTTGTGAATTATATCCATGTGGCAGAAATATAAGTATGTATCACTTTATAAGATTTCCTTATAATTATATCCTTTGAGAAATGCTTAAATGTTATTTCCAAGACCTATTCTAAAAGTATCTCTCTTTTTTTAGTTTCCTTCTATTTTTTTCCTTCTACACAATTCCTAACTTTCAACAGGCACATGCCTAAAAAAATTCTAACATTTTATATATTGCTCCAAATTAATGTTAAACAGAAACTTATTGTAGGAAATATTCCACCAAACTGACTCATGTTACCTATGTAATGTGTCAGTTATCAAATCTCACTTCTCCCAGGATCTCAGGAATTCATTTTGAAAGAAAGATTGTCCTGTTGTCCTGATCTCCACTCTCTGCCCTTTTTTAAAGTTTGAAATACTCTGTGACCTTTTATTAACTGAGGTATAATCAGTCTCCTTACAGACCAGTTTGGTAGGTTTACACAATTTTGTACTTTCCCCTGATGCATCACAAATGTTATCAGCAGAAGCTGTGAGAAGCATAGAGTGCTGTTATGTCCTGTACAAATTATGTTCCCCAAACAATTTCTTTGCTGCAAATAAATCTCTATAAGTGCAGTGGTTGCTGAACATTGAAATTGGAAAGCAGATTCCCAAACTGTAACATCCATTGCTGCTTTTTGGCTTTACAGAGAAACTCACTGCATGGAGCCAAAGAGAAAAGCAGGTGTGGGGGTAATTCTGTGGTGCATCTCCCAGTTTTGAGCTTCTGGTGTCACTAATCTATGCAGGTTCCATGTTGGCCAGTGGATCCTATGAGATCCTATGATACCTAATCATAATA
>NW_004524590.1:14825675-14830764 GCF_000260255.1 Octodon degus
CCATGATTACAGGGTGATCTTCACAGTTATATATGTTGAGTTAATGTTACATGCCTTATAGTAAGCCCTGGGCACCAAGTTTGGGCTCTAATGCATTGGTCTCTTATTGTAAGACAAACTTCTGACTTCTAGAATCTGCTTCTTCTAGATATTAGGAATTAGGATTTAGAAATTGCAATGGGTCTGTCTTCATTACAAAATTCTCCATAATACCTTTATTCTGTAATTCATCACTGATTGGATGATTCTTTGGTGATTATGACAGGATATTATTTAATTTTTAACTGTATAGCCCAGTTACACTATGAGAGATGGTAAGTGGATCAGAGTGGTTATTTTCATATAAGAAAGACAACACCAGATAATCTTAGATATCATGTTTAAGCTAACCTTGAACAGGTTCATTTCACAGTGCTTTGTTGTAACTCAGATACTTAGACAAAACAGAGATCATCTTAGGAAACTGTATGGGCACTATATCTTCACATATTCAGTATCAGAGAGGTCTACCTGCTAGAAACTGCAATAAGAGCTACAGCATAGAGCCCAACTGTGCATTCCAACTTTTCCACTATTACAAGTGGTCTCCTAAATGCTGCATCTCCATTAGACTTCTTCTTTCCTTCTGGACATACTGTAGATGCTACCAACCAAACATTCATATATACCTCATGTCAAACAATGAAGACAGACTCATTACATTCCAATTCCCAATTTCTGAGACAAATTGTCTTGCAATAGTAAATTATCTAAATTAGCCAATGCTAAGAGATAAAAACGTTAGAATCTCAAATATGTTGGCTAGGGCTTATTCCAAATTGTATAGTATTAATGCAACACACGTAACTATGAAGATTTATCCTGGTAAGTATAGAAAAGTTATAGATTTAAAATTGATGGCAAAATGCCCACTGTCGCATTTCTAAGAGATTTTCACTTTGCACTGTTTTTCACTGTTCTTCGCAAGTTATATCTAGAATGGAAATACTCATTTAGTGGCTCCCTGACTATCTTAATTTTTGAGTCATGAATATAATGGAAGACCTTTCTAGGCAGCTATACTGACCTATGTTTCCTAGGCCATCTCTGCTACAAGCCACGGAAAACACATCAATACATCAGTCTTGTTATTTGCCCCATTAGACACTTTAAAGCCTGTTGGTCTTTGGCTTTTAATCTCAAGCAATTATCACTTAGAAGTGCTGGGTACCTCAGGACACCGGTCTTAATTAGTCATTTAGAGAGCAATTTCCCCACTTCTAGTGAAAAATGAGACAGAAGCCAACTGGGCAACAGAAATATTTGAGGCAGTGCCTTTATTTTAACCTCAATGTAAAAGTAGTGTAATACTAAGAAGCAGGCTTTTATTTTTGAACATCCAACATTTTAGCTACTCATGTTGAACAGCCAATGAAGTTAATAATGACAGGATGTGAATATAACAGTCTAAAAATGATAAAAACACTGAAAGTTTTGATTTATGCATTTATTAATTATATTTAAGAATACTCTTAAAAGTGATTAATTGTAACATAACTTATTTTCAAGAGATATCAAATATCATCATTAGCGAGAGTGAGAGCAACAGCTGAGTTTGTCAAAGGAATTGCAGAAGTAGAAAACCACACTCCTGATTTATCTGAGTAATATGGAATCTGGTGCAGGAACAGTCACCTTCTACATCTCAAAGCCTCAGCATGTCAAATGCTTCTTATTCGCAAGTTAATAGTCATTCACAAATTGCACTCCGTGGTGCTTTACCAAAGGACAGACCCACGAGCCCAGATGATTTCATTACAAACCCATTTCAAATCTATGACATCTAAGGTCTTCATAGAAAAGTAAGAATTTTGCATGGTTTACCTGCAAAGCCATGAGTCAAAGTAGCTTAAGTTATTTTCTTCTACATGTAACTCTCTAGAATTCACTCACAGGACCCTGAACCCCAACACAGAATACCATAATTGTAAATGTCTTCAATGCCCAGAAAGATAGGAAACTGTGGGCAGCTCAGACTCATAGTGATTCTCCTGTTTTCAGCCTCACCAAGGCTGGGATCACAAGCATGCACCACCAGCCACAGCATCTCTGTGGCCAGCTCAACACATGTAGGGTCAAGGTTGACATAGCATGTGGTTAAAACAAATATTAAAAGAAAAACAAATATTTTAGAGGAAATAAAACAGTGTATTGATTTTTAATATTTAAAAATTGACTCTTACACAGGTTGTGTACAGAATGCAATGTCTGCACTTTTCCAAAAAGAAAAGCATACTATAAAGCTACCTAGAATGTCAGTATAGCCCATAAGTTCAAGCTTCTTATATAACATATTTATCATAAGGCACTTACACACTCCCTGGTATGTAATGTTAATACATATTTCTTTTTATTTTCAAGATACTTAAAACATTAATTGATTAAGAATGACACAAAAGCTTCATTATCATTAATAATTTTATCGAGTACCATAATTCAATTTATATTTTTGCAAAGAATGTACCAGCAATCATTTTTTTTACCAAAATAACTGAATTTCCATGGTGAACCTCAGAACGACTTAACAGTAACTTTCATTTCACCCATGTGATAGTTAACTGGTCTTATGAATTTGAACAAGAAATGCCCAGCCAAGTTGTCTCAGCGTAGTTCTGGGGGTAGAAAACCTGCCCTCAGGACGATTGTCACCAAAATAAGATAAAAGGGAAGTGAAAGAGGGTTTGCTTCTGTTTCTTTGCAGGAGACCCCATTTTGCCTTCCCCTTGGATGTCTTCTCCTTGTTTGTACAAATGACTCTTCAGCCTCACAGTGTGGCCTCACATGGAACACTACCCTGAGCGCCAGGCCTTTGACTAGATCCCCAGTGTGCAGACAGCCTTGTTGTACTCTTTCACATCTCACTCTGTGGGTGGCCATGGTAAGCCCACCTTGTAAATTCTTATACATTTGTATATCTTGCATTAAATGTGTTTATCTAGTAAGTACTGACTGATGGAAACTGTACCCACATTTCTCAAGACAATGGCTTCTTCCCCCAAGCAGTTTGCAAATAATTATGTAATATAGCTTGGCATCATGCGTGCTATAATTTGGACTTAAAAATGTCCTTCAAAGACTGCATACATGGTAGTGTTGGGGAGGTGATGGAAATTATAAAAAGTGAGGCCTAGAGACAGTTCAGTTTGTCAGTCTTGGTGTACCTTCAGACAGGACTTGGAGACAGCATCATCTTCCTCTTTCTCTTTCATGTCCTAGGCATGAGATAAATGGTGTGTCATCTGCTTCAGCCACATTAAGCAGCCTCACCATGAGCTAATAAGTAATGGGGCCAACCAAATATGGACTGAAACCTACAAAATTGTGAGACAAAATAAATCTTTTTTATAAGCTTATTATCTGTTATTTATTATAGTAATTGACAGCCGCTACTTCACACATTTTAAAAACTTTACAAAGATATGTTTAAAATAGATTAACTCTACAAAGTATCTAAAAAAATCAAACACATTTGTTCAGCATCTTTATTAGACTTTTACATTCAGCAATCAATAGCATGAGAGCAAAAAAAAATTAAAATCCTTTGTTGGACTGCTTTACATTTGCCAGAGAACAGTAACTATAATTCCTTGGTATGTAATCAGTCACCAAAATAGTCCTTTAATTCTGTGTTGTTTTGTTTTTTTTTTTTTTTGCCAATGTCCATAAATACTGCCTAAAACCTTTCTTTTGTGAAGCATCTTTTAAACTTGTGGTCCCTTTGTTTGGCTCAGCTTAGAAATATGTTATAGTCTGTATCATTTCTGTCACTTCTGTGACTGTTCACTCCTGTGAAGTTTCATTTCCTGGCAATAATGAAAAGCTTTGGCCACTTCTATAGTTGCTCCTTCTAGTCGTGCCGCCATAGCTAATTTTGTTTTGTGATTTGCCAAAGTGGTGGTCTCTACTACCATAGGGACTGGAAATACCGCCTCCAAAATTTTCTCTCTTCATGGGTTTAAAACTTGCAGATGGATTGTTACAATTGGTGTAGCTTTCAGCACTTACAAAACTGATCCTCTTATGTCATCAAAGCTGCCTCCCCCTCTGTCACTGTTAAAGCAATAATAGCTGCCACTCCTGCGCAGCCACTGCCTGGTTTCCATCACCTGCCCACCACTTGGAAGTATTCTCCTTCTTCTGGAGCAGTGATTGTGAACCTCTGAGAGATTGAGTGCCAGAAGGAACCCCAAAGCAACATCTTTATCACAAGTAAAACTGCAATGAAAACTGAATCTTGCAATTTTAGTTTAAAACATCGAAGTCTACATTAATATCTTTGGCCTTTAAAGAAGAAACATAAAACATGTTCATAAGTTTACCACCACTGCTCTAGAGTAACCGAGGCTCCCTCCTTTTTAACCTCCATTCCAGTGAATTTATGGTAATCACCCAAATTGCCAACAAACACATGACTTCCGTAGCTATCAACAAAGTCTCCATGAGCACTGAAGTTTCTTATATTTTCTCCTGCAAAATTGCCTCTGTGATCATCACCAAAGTTTTTAGATCTGTTTTCACTCTTTGGTTAGATGAAACATTATCTACCTCTTATTTGACAGGATTTTCCTCCGCCATTGTTGGGAGCACAAGTAAGAGGATATTTTTCAATTACAGTGTATTTCCCTGAGTCATGATCATCTAAGGAAAGCCTCTCTTCTTGTAACCCCCTCACCTACCATTTCAATCATTTCAATTTGCCATGTTCTTACAAAGATTCTTCATGACATTCTTCAGTGCTTCCTTTAATCCTACCAATAAAGATTTGCTCCACAGTTAGGTGGTACCCGGGCTTTAGGAGGCTTCTCTTGTAGAACTTTCTTTGATTTCCTATCTCTTTAATCCCATATACCCTTGAAGCCAAGGCACCACCTGCTTTTTTCACTGTGAACAAAATGATAAGCCAAAAGCTCTGCGTTCATGGTGTTTATATTCATGTCATCCCACCGACATGATTGTTCCTATGCTTACACTGGCTCCTAAGAGCTCCTCCTCTAGGGGCTCCTCCTCTCCTCCCCTCCCCTCCCCCTCCCCTCCCCCTCCCCTCTCCTCT
>NW_004524590.1:14830864-14831726 GCF_000260255.1 Octodon degus
TCCCCTCCCCTCCCCTCCTCCCCTCCTCTCCTCTTTTCTCCTCTCATCAGCTGTTTCAAAACTCAAATCTCCAACGCAGAGCTTGCACAGCTGGCCATGCTCTGGGAGGTTCTTATATAGACATTACGGCAGGGGAGGGCAGAGTAGAATGATGATTCCCCAACAACATCCACAGACAGAAACAATAAATATAATTTAAGCCAATGAAGGCATATGATAGATAGCAACTTTCCCTTACTTGGCATTACATTGTAGCCCATAGAGTATAGTTGGTGAATACATACCTGGCAGGGGAGATACCATGAACACAGAGTATAGCTGGTGAAAGGTAGTGGTACATGAGTTCATGTAATTTTTATTTACAATGTTTGATTACATAAAAGAAGTAAGTGAATGGCTGAGGGCTTTTCTCCCTAGAATTCTAAGAATGAAACAATTTCTCTTCCCTCCTCCCCTCCCCTCTTCTCTCTTCTTTCTCCTCTCTTCCCCTCTCTTCTCATTCTCCTCACCCCCTCTCCCCTCCTCTCTTCTCCTCTCCTTTCCTTTCCTGTCGTTTCCTCTCTCTTCTCTTTCTCCTCTTCTCTCCTTCTCTCTCCTCTCTTCTCCTCCCTCCCCCTCCCCTCTGTTCTCCTCTCTTCCCAGTCCCTTTCCTCATCTCCTTTTCCCTTCTCTCTCCTTTCCCTTCCCTTTTCTTCTCCATCCTTTCCCTTTGTCTTCCCTTTCCTTACTTTCCTTTTTCTTCTCACTTCTCCTCCTTTAGCCTCTCACCTCCTTTTTACTCCCTCTCTGTCTCTCTCTCTCTCTCTCCATCTCTCTCTCTGTCTCTCTGTCTCTGTCTGTCTGTCTGTCTGTCTGTCTGTCT
>NW_004524590.1:14831826-14846098 GCF_000260255.1 Octodon degus
TCTCTCTCTCTCTCTCTCTCTCTCTCTCTCTCTCTCTCTCACACACACACACACACACACACACAATTCCCACTGAATGAATGTCTTATATGTTTATGCAGTTCTGAGTTAAGTGAAAATATATACAGGATATTTTTTCTTCTGGAGTTTATATTCTAATTGGAAATGCAGAAAAATAAGCAGACACATTCTTAATGTATTTTATTTTCTTATTTATTTGTTCATTTATATACTTGGCCCAGGGTCTCACTATTGAGCTCAGACTCATAGCGATCTTCCTGTCTAAGCCATTCCAGTGCTGGCATTACAGGTGTGTGCCACCACCCCAGGTTTCAGTGGTCAGCATGATGCCCGGGGCTCCAGGGCCAACACTGCATGCGGTAATGGGGATCAAACCCCAGTCCTTGTGCTTGCCAGACAGGCACTTAGACCACTGAGATAACTCCCCAGCCCTCCTCATGTGTTTTTGTTATGTCATTTTACAGAATCAGGAGGAAGGTGTCACGCAAAACACGGTTGGTAGTGATGTTGAAATGGGTAGCATCACAGAAGTACACACCACACTTGCAAGTGCCTACAAGCAGGATATATAAATAAGCTTTCTGAACAGGATAATACAGCACTTTCAGGCAGCTCTATAATGACTTGAGAGAATGAGGCTTTTGCATTTAGAACCAAGGGAGAGTTTCCAGCTGTGGGCAGAAACTGGCAAGATTGAAACTTTCTGCCTGTTCTACAGCAGGGAGTACTCAGAGTTTCTTATTAGCTTGTTCAGATGTGGGGACCAAGGGAAAGAGGGAAGAGTAAAGCTTAAATGTGTAAACAGTCAGACTTCAAGGAATGGGGTCAGCATCCTCATTGCATTTTAGTTATGGCTTGTGCTGAGGGACATTACATGATAAGGGAGAAAAATGATCAGGTTTGAGAAAGTTGCAATTTAGATAAGGTGGCCAGTGAAGTCTTCATTACTAGGGCCTCCCAAGTACCGGTTCCTTGCTTCTCAGGCACATTGTATTCCTGCCTGGCCAATGCAAAGCAGTCAGAAATTGCAGGAGTGGAATTTTAGGGGCCAATTTGATGCTGTGAACCAAAAGGCAATTGGGAGTGACTGTTCTTGCTAAGCTATCTAACTCAAACTTTGAAACTAATTAGCTTTATAAAGCAACAAAATTTCTCAAGATACTCAGTTTTTGAGAAGACTGTAGAGTTTTCTGAAATAAATGTTCTTGATGTATGGCTTTCCTTAAATTATTTCACAGCTGCCTCTGGCTTGGAAAAGAAGTTACAGCCTTCAAATACTCACTTGCTCCAGGGATAATTTCTGTTCTTCTGCTTATCTTCTTAAAGAATCGCAACTGTAAGCCCATCACTACTTCTGTAAGATTCCAAATGCCAGCACATAAAATGGCACTTAAATATTATTCCCAGGGATCCACTATATATGTACATTAAAGAGTAAGACTTCTCATTGTATCACATGATTATCATAAGTTAATTAATATAATTATGCCAAATAATGTAGCTAAATTAGTTTATTCTTTAGAAAAATAGTAAATGTTTCAGTAATAATATCTCAATGATGTAATTAGTAAACAACGTAAAAATGCTCAGAATATTATATGTCAGTATATTAGTGTTCTATTGTTCCTATAATAAACTGTCTCAATTCATATACTTAAAAAAACAGAGATTGGCCTGGGAGATAGCTCAGTAGAGTAAGCACTTTCTCAGAAACTGCATGTGCCTGAGTTTAATCCCTGGTTCTGCAAAAAAAGAAAAGAAAAAGAAAAAGAAAAAGAAACAGATTTATTGTGTTGCACTCTTGAGTGTAATACACCCAAAATAGTTGTCACTGGGCTACTACCTGGTATAGACAAGACCTTTCCCTTTTTAAAAGGTCTAGGAGAGAAATCCTTACTTATGTATACAGGTTACTGGTAGAATTTATTTCCTTATAGTTTTAAGAATGAAGTTTCCATTTACTTATTGATCTCCAGGTGAGGTATGTTCTGGAGATGATTTACATTATTTTGTTGCTGTATCAGGTTCACTACAGGAATACAATCTAAATATATATTCATATTAAGCTTTCTGTGTAATATCCTATATATTTATATATTATAGAAAAATGATGGATGATAGATAGATAGACAGGCAGACAGATGGTAAGGTAGATTTATCATGGTTACTTATGAAGATAAGTGTGCCAGAATGCCAAGGAACCATCTGTTTGCTGAAGATCAAAAAGATTCAGTCAAAAGTGGAAAACATGTGGCTCACTGGAGAGCCCTGTGTGAGTCCTTATCAGGAAGCTAAAGGGTCTGCATTGGAAAGCAGAAGAATGCATGGGAATTCTGAAGACAGTTGTACAAAGCAATGAAAATGAAGCAGAGAGAGTTTCTTTTCTCTTTTCTTTTACACTCAGGCTATCAGCTTATCTACTGATACTACTCACTCATGGTGGGGCTTATTTCTTCAATAAGTACATCATTCATACCCAAAAACATGCAGGTGATTTTTATTCAAATTGGCAACACCATCAGTTATTTCAATGACCTCTTCCATCAATTTAAAACCAGAGGGGGACCAGGGAGATGGCTCAGTAGAGTAAGCACTTCCCTGGCAAGTGCAAGGGCCTGAGTTCAATCCTCAGTTGGGGGAAAAAAAAAGTGGACTGATTTGTTCTTATTCTCTATAGCTGCTTCTTTTTTTCCCCATGGTAAAGTCTTCCTTACCAAAGCTAGGAAAGGATCTCTGTTGTGAAAACTTGTGTGAATAGATTAGTCTTATTTGGATTACCCCTGCTATTTTCCTCATTTCAGTCTTTTATCAAGTCACATTTAAAAAAATTCTTTTACTCTACAAAGCAGCATATACCTAGATTCTGACACTTACAATGTGACATTTTTGTAGCACCATTTTTCTCTTTTATGTAAGCTCTCATAAAGTCCCATACAAATTGCACAGTATAATGAGGGTTTACCTTTCATTAATTTATTGGCTATTGGATAATTTATTATTTTTTGTATTATTGTTGTTTGGATATTATTGATTAAAATTTGAAGGAAAGAATGTTAAGAGAATTTCCACTGGTTATAACATAAATAGAATTAATGAATCCTGTAATGATGCCACAATAATATCCTAGATAAGAATAGAATAAATAATCATGTACCATTGTTTACCTGCTATACATATAAGAAAACTGAGGCAAAAGGGAATTAAACAGCTTTGCTGAGAAGGTAGAAAGCACAACCAAGACTTGAATCTGGAGTATATGCTGTCTTCATACTGTTTCCCAATACCCAATATCACTTTCTTGGGTTCTTTTGAGCAAGAAGGTAAGGCATAGAAAACTTGCTGGAGCAGTGGGCGTGATTTGTCGATCACAAAGTCCCAGACATAGAACTATTACCAAAGCTGTGCATCTTTAGCCAGTAGAGTTTCCTGGATTCAACTGTTCTTTCTAGACCTTAGGAAGGTTTTTGACAGGGTGGCTTAGACCTCAGGTCAGGTTGAGAAGTGAGAGACACAAAAGATGGCCAGTGTTGAGCTGTTAGCCGCTGCGCTCTCTCTTTCACAGTCGTTGGCTTTCACCCTGCAGAGTATATTACTTTGTTTACTTTTAATTGACTTATATTCACTCTGCAGAGCATGTCTCTTTTTGTACCTTTAATAAATATAAAACCTCCCTATTTCTTATGCTTATCTTAATCAGTTCTCTGTTCAGTACACAATGAACCTTGAAATCACTTCTAAAAGAAAACTCCAGCACCCTAAATCTTGACATGCTTCTCTCTTCCCTTTGTAGACACAAAGAAAAAAGCACATGCACCTTTTATCCAATGGACATCAGCAACACACCAAGTTGCCATGGTACAGAGAATATAAATAGAAGGGAAAATCTATCTTTCCATACTTATTATATCTTCTAACTTTCTTCTAGCAGTTAACATCTTTATTTGAGGTCCTGTTTTCCCAAAATGAAAGTATAGAGTACCTGGAAGAATGATGTCCATCAGACTTTGTCACCACTGTGAATCGACTGATAGCAAATCTTTAAGGGCCATATGGTGGTAAAATCCTTTGAAGAATACACAAAGTGTAAAAACAGATTTAGGAGTGCATCCTACCATCAATATGCCAGCCGTGACATGAATCACTTCCATTCGCATTAAAAAAGGATTTCCAGGTTAAATCTCCCAGGAGAAAAGTTTCAAGCCCTGCCATCTATCTCAGAGATATACTAAATTGTTTCTTATAGAGCATGTGGAATTGCCCAAATCAAACACCCAAATGCAGCTTTAGTGATGATGAGTTTTTGCGATGATGGCTCTTAAGGATGGGAGGAAGCCGTTTGAAGCCATTTAACAAAATAATAGTCCAATACAACCAGAATCTATTCCTTCCCTATAAACCACAGTAGTGTCAATTCCTCTATCAGTTGCATACAAAGCAATGGAAGAACATCTGCGGACAAGTCTGGATCATGATAGAGATGTTCTAGGATTTATCAAACACCATAAGTGGAAAGCGTTTTATTTTCAGAATATTCAGTTTTACTATGAATGTCTTTCCAAAGGAAAAAACCTACACCTCCCTGACATTTGTCTATGTCTCTGCAATTTATCTTATACTCATTTGACTTGAGGAAGATGCTGTTAGAGGCAGGCAGACACTGATACAGTCAGAGAACAGACTGGAGCTCCTAGGAAAATAGGAGGCGTTCAGGTTCCTTCCATGGATCTCATACCCTCCGTGAGAGGACATCTGGAAATATGAAGTTATAAAAAATTAAATCCATAAAATTAATGGCACGCAGTCCAACATTTGGATGCGATGCAAACTAGATGAAATTATTGGTCCCTATGACCAGATTCCCTAAGATTTTATCTTCTTTTCATTGCATATTTTTTATATTTCCTTTTTTTTCTATTTGAGTTTGATGTTGCTAATTACATTGTCCTCACACTAACAAGGTTGAGTAACCAACAATCACTTGCCCATCCCAGCTTTGAGTCTTACAAAGATACTACCTCCACGTGTGTGAATAATATTCAGTGATTCACAGCATTCAGTGATTGAGAATCAGTCCCTTTCATCTCCCATCCCTATACTCAGGTCTCCAGCATTCATGCAATTCCCAAAATATTTTTATAAAACTAAAATCCCTACAAATCCTTCCCTGACTCTATTTACTTGAATCATATTAGGATTAGACTTCAGGAAGATTAGATTTATAGTGACTCACCTAGCAAGCAGCTCCTCTTCTTGACTTGATGTTGTTCACTCCAGCACCTCCTGTGATCTGTATGGCGGTGGCATAGTGGTTATCTAATTTTTCAGCAACTTTTCTCCACTTAAAGCAGGTTAAAAAAAAGAAATGATAAGATTATAATCTATACATTATAATCTATAAAGTCTACCACTTTTTTCCCTATAAACAGAATTATCCAACTCCACATCACAGATGATTTAAACCTTTTTTCTTAGACCCGAACCAGAATTACCAGCTCTATAGTCCTGAAGGACAGGCTAAGAAATGTGAAGATTTAGATCTCAAACTCTGCAGTGGAAGGAAGTAGGACAAATAGGGGTTAAAATTGATTTTGAAAAGCCAATCACAGTGGCAGCTAGTAGATTATTTGTGATATAATTTACATTTATATTTCTTAAGTTTGAGTCTTTGAATAGTTATGCATTTTTCAAATGCCCAGAGGTATTTGTGAAATAACTTTGAGCTTTACCATTCAAAATGTACATTTTCATAAGCTTTTTTGCAGATCTTAAAAGTACATCTTATTTTGTAAAAAAAATTCTGAATTATTAATCTTAATTCTATTACTTTAAATATAAAGATGCATTCATTTTTTTGTAACTGATCTTTCAACACTAACACCACCTTGAAATATATATATATATATATATATATATATATATATATGATCAGAAAACAAATTGAATTCTAAATTTGTATTACCTTTGAAACAGTTTTGTACATTGACCTTAAAATTTTATTCAATTCTCCCTTATGTCTGAAATAGCCAACCATCTATAGTAGAGAATTTGTGTAAAGTTTACTATGAGAGAGTTTAATCAACTTCATCTAAAATCTTTCTGTATTTGTTTCACTCAGCTTACTAAATAAAAATGAGTATTTTGAGCTTTTCTTTTTTTGTTGGTTTGATGTGAATATTCTTTTATCCTTTCAATCTGCTGTTTAATTATGGTCCAGAAAGTTCTAAGGTCTGATATTCAGGAAAATACTTCCCTCACACACTCCTCCTCAGAACAAGTGTCCAGTATCCTTGTCATTGAAATCCATACCAGTGATGGCACCTAAGAGTAAAAGGCTCTGTAGGTCTGATTCACATTGAGGATCTTGAGATAGAAAATATATAAATAATACTGTGAAAGGGAAAGAATGTGTTCAAAGAGAAGGAAAATCTGGGATGAGGAGAAGGACAGGAGAAGGAGGGAGGGGAGAAAGAGACATATTTATGTATGTATGCAGGATGGCTTAGATAACATACTGCTGATTTCTGCTAGTACATAGGGGAACAGTTGGTTCTTAATGTTTTTTGTCCTTTTGTGTTTGATAATTTGCACAACTAATTTGGAGACAGCATTATTCAATACAGCAAACACTGTTAAATTCCTATCGATTATTTTCAGTCAAGTGCTGTAGCTTTTATAATTTTTATTTACTATTTTGTATTTTCTTTAGATAATGACAGTAAAAATGAAAATATGTGAGTCCAAACTAATCACATGAATTCTTAAAAGTACAGCAACTTTCCTGGCTGCCATTAGTGAAAGAACCGAAAATCATAATAGGATCACTTCTAGCCCTGAAGATATTAGGTAACGGGGACTGGGGAACAAGACTTGAAGGTGGCATTCAGAAGCTGGGAGATCCAGGATAACAATTTCTGTTCTAGTACAGCCAAACAGAGTGCGAATCTGCTGACACTTTGAGTTTAGCCCAGTGAGGTGCATTTTGGATATCTGTCCTCTTTTGTTTTTTAAATTAATTTTCTTGGTACATTTTAGACATACATAATGATCACATTTATCATAGGGGATTTGTACCTGTACATGATGTATCTTGGTTCTTCTTTTTTTCTCATTCTCCTCCTCTTGCTTGAACCCCTCTTCCTCTCATTATTTGTGAAGGATTTGTTTGCATTTTCCTCTTATTTTCTCTTTTGTTTATCTTTTTCTTTGTTGCCTTTCCGAATCTCTCCTTCATTTCTTTATGCATTTGAACATTTTATTTTACAGTTTGATAGTATTTAACCTTTCAGTGATTTTCTCACTTCAACATCTTCATTTTAATGTACATACACATATACATATATATGCCTAAATACATATACATCTATATACAATTTACTGGGAAAAATTTTCTTTAGAACCAATAATAGAGTCTTCACTGATAAAAGAGACACAATAATATGATAATAACCCACAGATATTCCATCAATGTTATGGCCATTTCCTTGAGCACAACATACATTTAAAAGGATCAATTAATTGCAAATATACTTACTTTTATTGAATTACCATTGCAGTAACATTTCTATATTGCAATTTATTACAAATAAAGATAAGAAGCAATTTATTGAAACTGGTACATGTTTTCCACACTAAAAATGGAAAAATGAATTTGCCTATATTGTAAAAATACATTTTTGTTCTTTAGCTTAAATCTTAAAGGATATTTTAGTATGCCAGAGTTCATTATCAATACTAATATCCACCCAATATTTCACATTCTAAGTTTAGCTGATAAATTTAATACATTTAAAAAAATATTGTTGTTTCCTGATCAAGAGATTATTGCTCATTGTTGGATTTTAAAGGTTTCTTTTATTAATTTTATTGAGAAACAAAGAGCAATGAGACAGTTGCAAAACTGATTAGTACGGCAGTTTCAATACTTAGTCACATTTCTTGTTCTATAGATCTTGCTTTATCTTAGTCTTAACCATCCAGCAGAAAAGTATAAAAATGAGGTACAAAAAGTAAAGCCATATTAACATGCTGAACTGTAAAAGGCTCAAGTCAACAGCTTCTGACATCGCCAGTCCTATAGATAACACACTACTGTTATGGACTACTGGACTATAGTGGATTATTTTGTTTAATTCACACACCAACAATATTTAAATAGCAAGGGAATACCCATCTCTGACAAAACTAAACAAAAAAGGGGATACAAATGAAGGACCATTTTGTATCTGTACAGATATACAGCTACTTTCTCTTAATTCAATGAGAAGAAAAACTTATGCAAGATATTACACAGATTTATGATAGTGTTTGGACAGGATATCACATCTACATCTTGTACTATGAATAACCACTATGAAGACAACAATAACCCTTCAGTTTTTCACACCAAAAAAACCATGTGATATTACACGTGTTTTATTTATTTCACTTAGGAGTATGCTCTTAAGGTGCATCGTTTTAGCTAGACATATCTCAAGTTTATCCTTCTTGATGACAGAGTAGTACTTCATTACAGCCCAAACACCAAGTCTTCTTTATTATCTCATCAGCTTATGGGCACTTAGACTATTTATCATATTTATCTTTCACAAACAATGCTGTTATAAACAAGGGTGTGCATACATCAATATGAGATGCTTCTTTTAATCTTATCAGGAAGATACCAAGAAGAGAAAAGCCTGGATCAAACGGAGCCTCTAATTTCATAATTTTGAGGAATCTCCGCACTGATTTTCACAGCAGTTCCACCTGTCTACAATTCCACCAATGTAGAGAATGGTTTCACTTTCTCTGCAGTCCAGCCAGCGTTTGTTATTAGTTCATTTTTATAGTTGTCATTTTTGATGGAGTGAGATGTAGTCTCAAAATTGTTTTAATTTGTGTCTTTCAAATGACCAAGGATGTTGATCATTTTTTTTCATGTGTCGACCTATATTTTATACTACTTCATCTTAGAAGTACCTATTTATTTGAGATGCTCATTTTTTATTGAATTTTTAAATTTTGGAGAGGTCTGAGTTTTTGTTGTTTTTTAATTTATGTATTTGGTACAGGATCTCACTAAGCAGCTCAGACTTGTAGTGATCCTCCTGTTTTCAGACTCCCCAGCACTGGGATTATAGGCGTGTGTCCCCATACCAGGACTTGGTCATAGGCTTAGTGTGCCCCAAGGATGGGAACATCATAGCATGCAGGAGCAGGGGTGGAGACCTGGTCCCTGCACTTGCCAAAGCAGGTGTTTATTTCACTGAGCTATCTTGCCAACCCTGAGTTCTTTAAACTTTGTAGACATCAGACTTTTGTTTAATGAACAGCTGGAAAAAGTTTTGTTTTTCTACTCTGTGTGTTGTCTCTTCACACTTTTGGTGGTTTCTTTTGCTGTGCTAATACTTTTTAAGAAAATATGTTCCCAGTTGTTGATTCTTTGGAATATTTCCCATGTTATTTGGGTTTTGTTCATGAAATCTTTTACTGCATCAATGTTTTCAAGAATTTACCTTTTCTAACTTCCAGCAAATTTAATGTTTGTGTTTTAATATTTAGACCTTAATTCATTTCAATTTTTGTTTAGTGCCTGCTAGAGATAATTATCTAGATTTAATCATCAACAGGTTGAAAGCAGTTTTTCTATTACCATTTACTAAAGAGGCTATATTTCCTCCAGTGAGTTTGGCTTCTTTGTCCAAGATAGGAGGGATGAGTGTGTTTAAAGGTGCTTCTGATTTTCTAATCCGTTCCATTCATCTTGGGTCTGCTTTTCTTTTCTGCTGTGCTGCATTTACCACAGTAGTTTTATAGTGTAACTTCAAGACAACTGTTGTGAGCCCTCCTGCCTTGCATTTGTTGCCCAGAACTGCTTATGCTATTCTAGATCTCTTCTAGTTACATATGAAACTCAACACTTTTTTCACTAATTCTGTGAGATAAGTGGTTAGAATTTTTATTGGAATTTCATTAAACCTGTGCAAAAATTTTGAAAATGTGGCCATTTTCAATATATTGGTTCTTTCTACTCAAGAACAAAGGTTGAACATCAGGATGTAAGGTAAAGAATCAATGAATCAAACAATTGGATCTTTAAAATATTAAATAAAATCATCAAAACCTTAATTAACCTTCTAAAAAGAAAAGAATACTTAAATCCATGTAATTAAAAATGAAAAGTGCGAAATCTCACCTCATCTTGAAGAAATCTGAAGCTTATCAACACGTACTTTTAGAATCTGCGAGCAATGGATAGATTCTTAGATACATGTGAGCTACCAGAGCTGAAAAATACCCTAAAAGTAGTTAATGATATTGAAGATGTAATTAAGACCTACCAGCAAAGGAAAGCGGAGGTTGTAATAAATTTACTGCTGAATTCCACAAGACATTTAAAGAAACCTTAATGCTGCTACTCCTCAAACTTTTTAAATATTAGCATCAATATATGAAATGGCCAAGATTATACATCATTACCAAATACAAGTCATCCCAGGGATGGTTGGTTTAGCCAACATATGCAAATCAGTAGACATAATGCACCATATCAACAGCTAAAAGAGAAAAAGCATATGATAATATAAACACCTGTAGTAAAAGCTTTTAACTAAGTCCAATACATGCTTATGATAAAAACATGCAGAAAATTAGAGTAGGTGGTCTTTTATCTCAACCTGATAAAAACTACGTATGACATACGAACAGCCAACATGGTACTAAATGGTCAGAAACAAAGCTTTCAGGCTAAGGCACAAGACAAAAATGTCTACTCTTCAATATAGTTCTGAAAACATTAACCAGGACAATTACATAAGAGAAAGAAATAAAAGGAATAACAATAATAAAAGAAGAAATTAAATTTTCACAGGCCAAGGTTATAGCTCAGTGGCACGTTGCCAGGTAGGCAACAACAACAACAAAGAAAAACAAAAACAAACAAAAAAAACCCAGAAGTTAAAATATCATTATTTGCATATAAATGATACTCTACATGAAAGACCCAAAAGCTCCACCAAAAGACTTCTAGATCTAATAACCAAATTCAGTCACATAGCTGGATATGAAGTCAACACAAAAAATCAGTAGCATTCCTATACACAAATAGTGAACTCATTGAGAATAAATTTAAGGAATTGACAACTTTTGTAGCATCAAAAAAAAAAATACTTTGGAAACAGTCAAATGAAAGAAGTAAAAGAGTTTTATATTGGAAACTGCAGTATTCAAAAAAAAGGAAATCAAAGAGGATATCAGAAAATGGAGGGGATGACGAGATAGTTCAGTGGACTAAAGAGTCTGCTTAGGCAAGCTTAAGTAAGTGCAAGGACTAAGGTTCAATCCCCAGCACCACATGCCAGGCCAGCCCTGAACCCAGTGCAGGATGAGCCAGCCACAGAGTCACCTATATTCCCAGTGTTGGGAGGCTGAAAAACAAGAGGATCACTGTGAGTCCAAGCTGCATAGTGAGACGCTGTGAAAGAAAGAAAGAGAAAGAAAGAAAGAAAGAAAGAAAGAAAGAAAGAAAGAAAGAAAGAAAGAAAGAAGAAAGAAATCCTTTACTCCTGTTGTTTTAAACTCTTTAAATTTTGAAAATATATGATAATGGCAATAGAAGACCAGGGAATTTCGTACCTAAATGTGAAGTGGAATTGAATCCTAAAAATGCAGAAAAGGCTTGAGAGTTCAGCTTTGGAAAATGTCTTAATCACCTTGAATAACATTTTAGTAGAAATAAAAACATTGAAGATGCTGTTAATGGGGGCTCAGAAGGAAGTCCAAAGCATAGTAGAAAAACAGGTAAGCTTAGAAACATAGCAGAATCATTGAGCAAATACTTAACAAAAACAGTGGACTATAAGGTGCTTCTGGTGAGAGCCTACAAGGAAATGAACCCACTGTTCAAAAGTACAGAAGAGGGGGGTCCTTGTTGTATGGCAGCAGTGCACCCAGTGCAGTGGTATCCTGCAATTAGGAATGAAATAGAATTAGTACATGATAAAATAGATTAGTACATTTAGTGGGGGAGACTTCTTTGAAAATGTTAGATATGTGGTTTGTCTTTTTCTTGCTGCTTTTAATAAAACAAAAAAAAAGATAAATTCACAAAAGGATTGTTTAAAAATAGATTTTTTGATTTTGGAAATATTAAGGCTATCAAAAGATCAAATTCTGCTAAAATTGACACCTCTTGTTAGGAAGAAATTTTACAAAAATGAGATGAAGCAAGTGGCTATTGTTTTAGCGAGACCAAAGAGTCACTGCATTCAGTCACTTGAAGACTTCGAAGAGACTGAAGAGCTGACTCACTGATCTGATCATTCACAGCAGAGCGGAGCACCTTGAACGCCGTGGGACACACACCTCCTGTTTTGTCAGTAGAAAGCAGAAGTAAGTAAGAGATTTCTTGGAAGTATCTGTAAAGATTAGCCTCTTACTTGTAGGAGTTAAATCACATGAGCACACACAGGAAGTACATGTGGTTCTTGAGTGTTTTACTCAGCAGATCCCATGGTACTGAGGACTGGAAGGATCAGGAGGAATACAAAATGAAAGACCTCCCCACACCAAATTCTTCTGGCAAGAAACAGGGTGATAAAATTACTCAACTCTGGGGCCAGGAGTGTATCTCATTGATAATTTCTATTATATGCAAGGTCCTGTGTTCCGGCCCTAGTGCCCCCAAAACAAGCAGACAAATCCTACATACATTCAATCTTTCTTGTTTTTACTGGGGAGAGGAGCCGCTGAGAACAGAGATCAGAGTTGTGAGCCTGAAATGTAGACCCTTTAGTAAAAGAGCACTATGTACCAGCCTCAAAAGCAAAAAACGGTTTGTTTGGTTGGATTTGTGTATTTTTTTGGTACTAGTGACTTTGCCTTTATTCACTTTCCCCACGTTAAAAATCAAAATGTCTATAACTGCTATTCCCTGGCTGTCTCATCATTATATTTTGGGAGTCAGTAACTTGTTAATATTCACATGTTTACAAATTGTAAAATGCATTCCTGGAGAACTGTATCCAAGAATGAATAAGATTCTCATAATCTTTATGTAGGTAGTATTTGCAACTTGTATCTAATGAAAATTAAATGTCATTTTGGATTTAAAATTGATGTTCACTGGGTTGAGATTTGGGGGATTTTGTAGTGTAATGTCTTGTGCATGTGACATGGTATAAACCTTGAAATTCAAAGTGTGGAATACCTATGACATGCTAATGATCCCCTGAGGTTGCCGATGCCCTGATACCTGGGACTGTTTGCTTTTATAACAAAGGTTCTTACCAGTTGTGATTAAAGTTAGGGACCACATATTGGGACATTATCTTGTATTACCTCATTGCTCTGTTGAACAGTAAGTGAACTGTGGACAGAATATATTAAAACATAGTACAATAAGAAAGTTAGTTTCTGCCCAAAAGACTATAAGAATGAGCACATGGAAATCAAGGAGTACCAATAGTATTATGTAGAACTGGTTTACTATACAGATAAAGTGAGATAAACTTGGAACATCAGGAATAACAAAAAGCACTAGAATAGGAAAATATTTAGTAAATATTGCATTATTCTCTTGATTTGCAAAAATTTTGACAGTTCAAATCAGAACATACATCACTGTCAGAAAAGGCTTTCATTATATGTTTATAACATACATAACCATTAGCATAAAATGAAGGAACAAAGAGAACTATGTAGTAATATTTTTATATTACACATAACATACTAAAATGTTTATTTTGCATAGTATTTTAAATTGCATTTGAAAAAAATTAAACATGCATAATATCATGTGTATTTCCCTGAATAATATTTACATTAATGGAATACAGTGTAAACATACTAATTAAAAGGCAGACATTTTCAGGTAAGAAATAGACATGATCCAGTTATGTAATATCTATGAGTGATTCACTTGAAACCTAGTGATGTATGTAGAAAAAATATAGAATGTAGAAAATGTGCTGTCATTCAATGATGAAATGAAGCAAAGCTAGAGTAGCTATGCTGATATCACACAGAAACTATCAGGAAAAACAGAGCTTCTAGACACTGATGAATCAGCCAGAAATCTTAAAATTTTGAAAGGGGTATATATCCTGCAAAAGACCTTTAAAATATGCGCAGGAAGCAAAATCTCATAAAACTAAAACGAAATCTACTTTAAACCCATGAGTATAGTTGATTTAAACCACATTTTCTTTGCAATATTATAGTGTAATAAGTTCTTTATCAGGAGAAAATTGGAGGGCTAATGAGAAATATACAG
>NW_004524590.1:14846198-14872592 GCF_000260255.1 Octodon degus
AAACTCACAGTGATCCTCCTGTCTCAGCCTCCACAGTACAGGGATTACAGTAATGTGCCACCACGCCCAGTCTTTGTGGCCAGCTCAGAGTACCCAGGGAGGGACCAGCACGACATACAGTTCAAGAGGTTGAACCTGGGAAGAGGGCCATTTATTAATGAGACCTCATTAATAGTTCATCAACACTCCACCCAAATACATTCCACTTGTCATGCTAACCAGATAGATCAGACAATATACATTAGTCAAATCTCAACAAATGTAAAAGATTTACAATCATACAAAGCAGGCTTTTTATGTAAAACACATTTGATTTGTATGTAAAATACAGAATACGATTTTAGATCATATGAAACCAATGTAGAGGTCACTAACAAAGAATATGAGAAATATCTCCCAACACTGGAAAATTAAATAACATACAGGTAGTCTTAGGTCAATGAGAAAACACTAACCTAAGTTAGAAAATATTTGGAACTGAAAAAAATATTTGGTTAGAAGCAGATGAAAATAGTGTTTAGAATGATATTGATTTCATTAAATGCTTACATTAGCAAGGAAAACATGTTTTAAGTCAATAACTCTAATAGAAACCAGAATGTGAATAAGATAATAAACCCAAACCAAGGAAAGAGAACGAAATAATAAGAAATTGCATAAAACAGCAAATTTGAGAACAAAGACATTAAAGAAATGTGAAGAAACAAAAAGAGGTTATTTGATAATATAAAGAAAATTGATGGAGCCGGGGAGATGGCTCAGTGGAATAAGCGCTTCCCTGGCAAACGCAAGGGCCTGAGTTCAATCCCTGGTTCTGCCAAAAAGGAAAAAAAAAAAAAAAGAAAGAAAGAAGGAAAAGTGAAATTCCAAGTACTAGAAATGCAGCATAAGATGCTGGCTATCAACATCATGAATACTAAGCAGAAAGGGATAATAACTCATCACTTTAAGCAAGTTTACACACAAATATGAAAACTTAAATGAAATGTCACTTTCCTAGGTCAGACCCCTATCAAAGGAGTCAAACATTTAATCTTTTTCTTAGTAGACACATAATTTTCATTTCACAGTACTGCCACCACTTTCTAGGACATAGCTGGCACAGTCAAATCTCTACACTTTGTGAAGCTTGTCATGTATTCTATTTTATATTAAATTGCTCTAAAAAGTTTATAAGAGAAAATTAACCCAAAGTGCCATCTTGATATAGTCCCTTGTACCTGTCATATTTCTTTGTAAGTCATTCTACTTCTGAAAATGTTTCTGTTTTTATCTAAATACATAATTATTTCACATTAGAAATAGACTTGCAAATTCCTGGAATTTATAAAAAAATTAATTTTCCTTTTTTAGAGGCTTACTTATTCAAGGTTAATTTATGTGCTCTTGTATTTGCTTTTGATTCAGTTATTGCATTTATCCAATGTTTTTGGCTTTTTCAGGCCTGCTTTTTGGTAGAATACAAAAGTTTTACATAATTGTTCTCTCTCTTTCTTATTTCTTTCTTTCTTTTTTTTCTTATTTTCAGTATGGGGATTGAATTCAGAACGCTGTGTTTGCCAGCCAAGCTCTTATTCTACTGAGCTATCTACCCAGGCTTGTTCTTCTCTACATGTGTAGAAATTCATTGGCTTACATGTGATCTCATACATACTTGTCATGTAGTACCTATAGATGAACAGCAATGTAGATTAGGTGTTACAAACCTTGCACATTCCTAGAAGAGTCCAATAATTCATAGCTCAGATGAAGAACTGATACTGTACTTGTCCACTTATTGCCAGAATAGAAAATTAGTAGGAGTTAAATATATGGATCAGCATGTACTTTACATTTTTGAAAGCAATTGCTTGAATTTTATTTCATAATATACTATTACTATGTTGATCAAATTTGACCTTCCATGATCAACATTACATCAATAGTATTTTACAAAATAAATATTAGGTAAATATTTTGATAATTTAGTGTCCTTTCCACATTTATTATGCATGAGTATGCATAATGTGTTCATATGACATTCCTTTTATGATAAGAGATACAAATGATTATTATATTATTACTAAGCATGAAGTATTAAAGATAATTGGTGCAGAGGAATGATACCATACAACGCTGCACTATTATTTCACAAGCTACAGCAAAACAGTGAGGCTCTTGCAATTTATCATTTGCTACCCATAATATAATTTAATAATAAATTGCCTTACTGGCAAAATCCTTAAGGAAGCATTTCCTGGTGGGTGTAGCTGCACAAACTTGTAAGCCCACCACTCTGGAATCCTGATGCAGCGAGATCCTGAATTTGAACTCAGCCTGGGCAAATTAGCAAGACCCTGTCACCAAATTTTTAAAAAAGAGGGCTGCTAGTGATGGAGCTTAATTTGAAGATCATGGATTCTGTCCTAAGTAAGTTAAAACACAGAAGAAACTAACAACAAAAATACTATTTTATTATTACTATTCAGCAGATCTTTTGACCTATATTTTGTCATTTTTAGTTAGTCTTAAGATACCCAGGGGGCTGGAGAGATGGCTCAGTGGTCTAAAGCACCTACTTAGAACAAGCTTGGCAAGGCATCAGGGACTGCGGTTCAATCCCCCAGCACCACATGCCAGCCAGCCCCGCCCCCTGGTGGGCTGAGCTGGCCACACACACACACACATCTCTCTCTCTCTCTCTCTCTCTCTCTCTCTCTCTCTCTCTCTCTCTCTCTCTCTCTCAAATAAATAAAAATTAAAAAAAATTAAAAAAAAAAAGATACCCAGGAACAAACACTTTGAGGACTGACAGTGACTTACTTATATTATAAGTGGGTGTCTGCCAACATTAGTTTTACAAAAGAACCAAAGTACTTAAATTGGGAGCATTAGTCTGCTCTTTTAAGTAAGTGTGACAAAGTGACTAATCTGAATGAGAGACTACTCTTGCTGAAGGGTGAAAAATCAAGAGTGATGTTATTCTCCCATAGTCCCTCTTTGCATTTATCTTCTTAGAAATTAAAATAATCAAAACAGCCTGATTAGAAAGTGTCTGTCCTGCCAGTACATCACTTTTCTAAAGGAGAAAAACAGCAGATATCTTGGGCAGACTCTAATTTCTCTACAGGGCAGCAGAGTCATTTTTTGTGTGTGCTTTTACTACAGGGAAGAAGCCTTTCTCTGCAGGAACATAGTTCTCTTTGTGGAAAGGTTAGTCTGGCTTGAATCAGGTCATTCAGGGAGACCTCAGACAATGCTAGCTGACCTATCTCCATGCAGAGGTCACTGCATTAGTTAGCCTGCTGTCCCTAAGGCTTCCAGCAGAGTGACAGTTCTGTTGAAAGGGGCTCTTGAGAGTAAAGGTGACTACTTGCATAGAGGCTTAGCATGAAATCGCTGCTGAGTTGAGTCACTGAAATGACAGCGTCAATAGATTTGAGAACTCTAGATCCATCATGCTTACAAAGGAATAAATGGCTGTCCAGAGTTTGGGTGGGGAGTGTCTTCAAAGAATGGGGAGATTTCTAGAGGTCACTTTGTTTAGCAATGTCCATTTCCCTGTCATCATGAACATGTAGGGACCTGAATCATCCACAGGATGGTGAGGAAAAAGAGAGAGAACTCCCTGAATAGGTGGCTGGTACAGAACTCCTCTGGCTCAGCAAAACCTTAGCCATATGTGTGCTGGTTGGGCACTTTAGTTCATCATTTTATTTTTAACAGAAAGCAACATAGTCTTCGAAGTAAAGTCAAAATCAGCACATAACTACAAATTAGATTTACACTCATGTTTCTACATTACACTATGATATTTTCTCATAATATTATCAATCTTATACTTCCTACTAGGCAATATATTTGCATTTCTTTCAAGTTAAAAGCAACTTTTCTTTCTTTTTCTTTTTCTTTTTTTTTTTTTTTTTTTTTTTTTTGGTGGAACTGGGGATTGAACTCAGGCCCTTGCACTTGCCAGAGACGCGCTTATTTCACTGAGCCATCTTCCCGGCCCTGAAAGCAGTTTTTCTTAAGAATTTCCAGAAGGATAACTTAAATAAGTGTTCAGGTTCCTTGAAATTTAAACATAGAAAAGCAGTTGATGCATTAATGAGAAATTACTAATCTCCTTGTTTATAGATGCTCATCAGTTTTGGAAAGTAAAAAGTAAAGCTATAATGATTCCATGTTGTCTGTAAAATTGATAGTAAACTCTCACTGAGCAATATCTGACCTGAGTGAAGATATTATGAATTGGGCATTCATCTGCTCATTGCTAATGAGAATGAAACTGAGACCCCACGTTTGTTTGCCACCTGGAAAACCCAGGAGTTGAGGTCCAGCCACTGATGTAAGGAAAAGGGTTTGTGTAGATAATAAGAATCCAAAGATGTTTGGTTATTGCCCAGAAAGTCTGTCTTGTTTAGAGGTTTAAGGTGAAAACTTAAACCTTATGTAGAGAGTGGTTTTGGGAAATATAAAAGAGGCAAACACCAGGGTAATTTTAAATTAAATGAAGCAACAATTTGGAGTGTCTTCTACAGTTAATTATTACCATAAAAAAGGTGCTTTCCCCCAGAAAACTTAGAAATATCACAATGAGCTGTTTTTTCTCTGGAAGGCCAATGGTGTTAACAGGCAGGATAAATCCCCAAATTAGTGATTTACTAAAAGTCAGCTAAGAGAAAATGAAGCTATAGGGAATTCTGTTTTAATTCAGTGAGAAGAGTGTGAATTTTTCTTTAAAAAATATTTTAGAAGAGGCTATTAAAGTTGCAAACTTATACAACCTTTAACCACAACTACAAAAATTATAAGAATTATAAAAATTGGAAAATTTTACTGTAAAATACATATAAAGAAAATTTCACAGTAGCATGATTTATATTGGCAAATACTGAAAAAAAACCTGAGCATCTTTTTGCAAAAAATATATAAAATAATTTGTGATAAATCTAATTCTATAATATTACAAAAGAATAAATTTCACTGGGCAATCTGATAACCAAATAGGAGATTCCTAAAAAAAGAAGTTACAGTGAAATATATATATACATCTGCCTAAGCAGGCACTTTAATCTGCTGAGCTATCTGGCCAGCCAAATAATTATTAATTTTCTAATGTTGTTTTGAAAATCTGTAACATATATATTGTTTTACAGTAGACTGTTTCTGTCTTTGTATCTGCTATTGGTCTTTGTTTTTTTTTAAAAAATAATTTTATTGGGCTGGTGAGATGGCTCAGTGGTCTAAAGCACCTACTTAGAACAAGCTTAGCAGAGCACAGGGACCGTGGTTCGATCCCCCAGCACCACATGCCAGCCAGCCCCGCCCCCTAGTGGGCTGAGCTGGCCACACACACACACTAAATAAATAAATAAATTTAAAAAATAAAAAAAAATAATTTTATTGAAAAACAAATAGCAATGAGACAATTTCAAAACAGATTACTAGCACAGATTCAATAATTAATATATTGCATATTGTTGTCTTAGTATTCATTGTACAAAATGCACACATGCTATCCAGTCCACAAACACTATTAGAACACATCTTTCTATTCACTGAATTACAAGAAAGTAGCTTTATATCTATCCTAACCATTTTGAATATACAGATACAAAATGGTCATTCATGTGTATTCCCTTTTTTTGTTTAGTTTTGTCAGACAAGTTTATTCCACTATCACTTAAATGTTATAAGTGTGTGAATTCAACAAAATACTCCAATATAGTCCAGTACTCCACAATAGTAGTGGAATTTCCATAAGATTGGCAATGTCAGAAGTTGTTGACTTGAGCCTTTTTACAGCTCAGCATATTAATATGACTGAGCTTGCTATACTTTGTTTTTATAATTTTCTGCTGGATCGTTAAGACCAAGATAAAGCAAAACCTATATAACAAGAAATGTAACTTTTGTATCTGATATGGTCAGTCAAATCCCCTCAGGATTTATCATAAAACCTTGTACTGCAGTTTGTAGATCCTTTTTCAGTGTCAGCCATGTGGATGAGTCATGGCTATTACTTGATCAATTTGCTAATGTTCACTGTATGTGACTCTCCTTAGGCATACTCTACATCATCAATCACTTTCCTCTGTGGCCCCATAATTTCCTTGATCAGAAAATTTGAGACACAACTGAGTTATAGGATGCTGCAGTATAGGTTCTCCTATGTCCTGAGTCTCCACTGACCTTGAAAGTCTAGGGCCAAAATGTTAGCTGTCCTTGCAGCCCTTCTTTTTCTCTAATTTTTGGTCTGTAAACTTAAGTTGTTAACCCTCCAGAAGAGAAACTTATTATTATTACCCTACAACATAGGTGGTTGAGCTTAACCTCTCTGTCTGAATATCAAACATCTTATATATAACATGCAACAGGTATTTTCCATCAAGTATTGATATATTAAACTTTGAGTCCCTATAGAATATGAAGAAAAAAATTAAAATTAAAAAATAAACTATTTTAAAAAGAGGAATAAACAATTACACATTTTTGCACAGAAATTTAGAAATCTAACCATATACAGCATGTAGCAGGACAGTCCTGTGACATTTTTTTCTCGTTTCTTTTCATTTATTACCCTTTTTTTAAGCAATCATTTACTTGAGAGACAGATTGGTACTACTTGGTATTGTTTTTATTCTTCAAAATAAAGTAAAGAAAAACATGTTCAATCTAGTACATACTGACACATTCTAATGAACACACAAAGTTATCCACCACAATGGTACATGTAGTTATATCTTTAATTTTATATGATATTTGGGGGTGCACTATACACCCTTAACTACTCTCAGGGTTAAGGTTCTGTTAATGATCAAAATTTATTAATATTTTATCCTAAAAGTTTTTGAATATATTTGACTAGTACTCACAAATCCCATACAGCTAGATAATACATTATAGATTTCATACTTACTAAACAGGTTTTCAGTCTGTATTAGATATTTAGCAAGTTCAAATTCATTTAATATAAAGTAAAAGTTTGCAACACTGTAAGCTTAATGGCCTAAGTTGTTCGATAATGACAACAAGCTTGTCTTCTGGATGGTTAACAACCTAAGTTTGCAGAACAAAATTAGAAAAATAGGAGGGCTGCAAGGAAAGCCAACATTTTGGCCCTAGCCTTCAAAGGTCAACTAAGACTCTGACAAATGAAAACTTGTACTGTAATGTCATGGAACTCGGTAGTGTCCCAAATTTTCTGATCAAGGAGATTATGGGGACAAAGAGGAAAGTGATCAATGATGTAGAGTGTGCCTAAGGAGAGTCACATGGAGAGAAAACATTCTCTCAGGCTTTCACAGAAAGTACATTGGCCAAGCAACTGCTGTGACTCATCCACATGGCTGACACTGATGAGGTACAGGATCTCAGGATAAATCCTGAGGGGATTTCACTGACCTTGTCAATCCAAAAGCTACAACTCTTGTTGCATAGGTCCTGCTTTACCTTGGTCTTAACCATCCAGTAGAAAAGTATGAAAACGAAATATAAGAAGTAAAGCCGTGCTGTTATGTTGAGGTGTGGGGGACTCAGGTCAACAATTTCTAACATTGCCAGTGAAGCAGAAGACCCAATACTATTATGGGCTACTGGACTATTTTAGAATATTTTGCTGAGTTAACACACCTATAATATTCAAATAATGGAACTTAACAAAAAAGGCTATGCAGATGAATGTGCATTTTGTATCTGTATATTCAAAGTAGTTAGGATAGATATATAGTTACATTCTGCTAATGAATAGAATGATTTGTTCTAATGGTGTTTGTAAATAGGATATCAAGTCTGCATCTTGAACAGCAATTAACCACTAAGAAGAATGTATGCAGTGTGTTAATTATTGAAACTGTAGTACTGATTTGATTTGAAACTGTCTCATTGCTATTTGTTTATCAATAAAATTATGGCAAAAAAAGTTTGCAACACTGGATTTCTATCCTAATGTACATAAAATATCCTAGAGAATATTATAGTACTGTAATTCTGAGATTCTAATCAGAAATCTGGGGTAGAGTCTAGGAATCCATATTTTGTAAGGTATCTTTGTGCACATGCTGTAAGGTGTTCAGAAACAATCTTTCAGGATCAGTTGATATAATGTTGGCCCATTTCCAGGATAGTGGAGAGAGAAGTTCTTTGGACATTATTCTTTTTGTCAAATAGTTTATTTTTCTATAGTTTACTACTCGACCAGCCCAACCATTCTGAGTACTGTCCATAGATATTTGAAACCAATCTGATAGGGAAGTTTACCTGGCAGCATTATATTCTCAGAGAAATGTAGGTCCTCCTGTTATCTGTCCTGCTAATTTGGCTTTTTTGTCTTTTGGATGCTGCTTTGTCTTATATTTAAATGTCTACCCAAACATTCATAGGTGGGCTTTTTTTTTAGAGATGTGTGATACTGAGATCTAGGTTTGATTCATGGTGCCATTCCTATGATTAAGACTGCCCTATTCTGAGTATAAGTGCCACCTGCCCTGTAGGTCGGTGGCCTGGATACAGTATAGGGGACAGAAGGAAGGTTACTGCTTATTGCTTATTGCTTATTGCTTGTCATTCATTGTTGTTGCTGCTTGTGACTTCACGATTTTGTTGCCTTTTACTTGCCCTGAACTATTTCTCTTCTGTGATGCGCTTCTGCCATGCCACCCCACCTTGGACCTAGCCAACTGCGGACTGAAAGCTCTACAAAGTGTGACCTAAATAAATCTTTCTTCTTTACCGTTGAGCATCAAGTAATTTGTCTCAACTAAAAGCAAAGATACTAAGCCTAAATAGCCTGTTTCCTCTAACCACCAAACAAAAAAGCCTCCTATGATACCTAAAGCTACTAGGAATAGGGAAAGACATGAAAGTGACTTCAACTTTTTGTCTTCCCCACTTATCACCCTCATTCACTTACTCAAGTTTTATACCCAAATTTTATAGTTTCTGGTATCTGGTATCCACTAATGCATACTGTTTCGTGATTGTGATTTTTCAGTTACAATGAACCAAGTCCGTTCTGCTTCAGTCCCTGCAAGTACCCATACAGTTCCAATTAAAATAAGCCTAAATTTCTTAGCAAGGTAGAAGATGCAACTGCTCTCTAATTATGGTGGGAGTAGGGGCAAGGACTATTTCGGTCACCAGTGTGAGTAACTAGAAAAGAATTAGTACTTAAGTCCAGCCTCTTACTTGTTGCAGACGGCTGAATCCTGGCAGAGAAGAGATCTGCTACTGCTCTTCAGGGAGTCCTATTATGTTGGGGTGAGTGGTTATGTGGCTGGTTGCATGAAGTTAAATCCCTTGGTGCAGCATTCATTCTACGCAGAAAAAAAAAAAAAAGAAGCAGGATAAATATCTGTCTCACTAATGAAAAGTAATCTATATGGTGCCACATGTCTGCTTTGAGTACCTTCAAAGCTGACCCGCTAGCCTGCCTAATTTATCATTCCTGGGAAGAACGCTTGTAGCTGGAAACAAAAATAACCTATTCTTAGACTCTACAAGCAGTTCTTTTGCAGTTGTTTGGCAAGAGTGTTGTTGATACAATTTTTAGTCTTTTCTTCAGAAAATGAATAGCAATAATCTAAAGATAGAAAACATAAAACTTCAAAGGTTTTTCAATTATCCCAGAGAAATGATCACTCTTTTCCAAGAATAACAAAACTACAGTATATGGTATTATTTTCTGAAAAATTAGTGAGAAAGACCGAGATATTAGATTATAAAACTATCAAGCATTCAAGGAACAAAACTTACCTACTTCATGCCTGACAGAATAAAAAAAAATTGATTAGAAATCATGAAGCCTGGACAAGTGCTTATTTTATTGAACCATCTCCCCAGCCCTCAGCATTAATTCATTAAGAAATGAGAAGAATTTATCTACAGCTAAATAGTGTGAACAATAAATTAATGATGTATGAAATGTGCACAGGAAGCCTGCACAAGCATGAGTGTGTTTTAAATTCATGTTCCCAGAGTCAAGTTCTCATGACTCTAGCCTTTGATAAACACTGGTTTTATTGGTGCTGGTTTTGTTCCTCAAATTTTGTCCTGAGTCTATCTTCTTTCACTGAGCATAGCACAGTAGAGCTTTGTTCGTGCTGCTGTGTGTAATCTATTAGCCTCTTTCACTGGATGGCGCTTTAGTATATGTATTTATGAACATTTGTTCACCTCCTTAACAAAAAGTATTTACATTTCCTTCTGCTGAATGTGAATAAATGCTATAAAGATGGGCTTATGTGTTATTGTATGAACATAGTTCTTAATTTCTTTTGGGTGAATACCTGACAGGGGGTTGCTCGGTTGTATGGTGAATGTGAATTCAAATTTATGCAAATTCTTCCCTGGAGTAGCTATATGATATTATTCTAATCCTTGGTGCATGAAAATTCTAGTTGCTCTACATTCTCACCAGCACTTGAATACGCATACTTGCTTCTTTTGTTTTAGCCATTATAGTCATATTGTTTAGTTGTGACCTATTGTCATTTTAATTTACATTTCCTTAATGTGTGATGATGTTGAACATATTTTCATGGCTTATTTCTCATCTGTATATTTTCTTTGCTGCAATGTTTGTTCAAATTATTTGACCATAATTCTGAAACTTTCTTTATATTAGTTCATTTTAATACTCATAACATTTCAATAAAGTAGGATTTATCACATCCTATTGTAAATGACAAATCTGCCTCTCAGTTTAGCCTTCAAACATATTTACCAGATATCTAGTATCAGAGCTGCACTGAAAGGCCAGACTTATCTAACTAGAAAACTCAAACTAATATCTACCATTCTCCTTGCCCAAAGGTCTACATGTGACCTTCTAAGATTTAAAAATCTCTTTGTTTCTATTTGTCTCTAGTAAAATGGTGGGTTGTGGGTTAAAGGAAACAGTTTTTAATATGGGATCAGCTTTTTCCTAGTCTTCAGCATCCTTCAGAAGGAGTTCAGTCTTATTCATGTTTAATGAAAAGGCACAAAACATATTCAGTTTGACATCAGGAAACACATTTTCTAGAAACACTGCAGGAGCTTTATAAGACATCAGGTAGGTACATTTTTGAGTTGCCTACATTGCTGGATTATGGATGTTATTACCTTTGTTGTTCTACTGAATCTGAAGAACTATGTATTTCCTGGTTGTTGCTCCATAACAACAACAACAACAACAACAAAACTCATTATGGTGTATTTATGACAGTTATTCTGTCTGCAGCCCAAGCTTGAACTTTGTTTTTTCTTTCTTTTTTTTTTAATGCATTTGGTTTTTGTAGGGTCTCACTACTCAACTCATACTTGTGGTAATCCTCCTGCTTTCAGCCTCACCAGCACCGGGATTACACACATGCACCACTATGCCCAGACTCTGGCCAGCTCAACCCACCTTGGCGGCAGAGCTGGCACAGCTTGTGGTGCCCAGGATCGAACTGTGGTCCCTGTGCTTGCCTAAGCTTGCCTAAGGAGGCACTTTAATCTGCTGAGCTATTTCTCCTGCCCCAACATTTCTATGCAGAAAATAAAGCCAATGAGAACAGCCACATGGATTATTACTGACTAAAGCTGAAGTGTGTGACCTACTTGTAACAGCATATTAGTTAATGACATGCATGCTAAAAAATTACCTACATTGAACTGTCACGGGATTGTGTTAACTGAATGAACTAATATCTTCAAAAAGTAATACTCACAACCCATGAAATAAGTATCATTATCTCAATTTTACATGTGAGGAAAGTGAAATTAAATAAACAATATTACCCAGATAGTAACTGAGGAAAATGAGATTAACACTAAACCGGGCTGATGACAAAGTTATAGTTTTCATCCTTCTAGTGAACTTCTCATTTTAATAACGTTAGACTACTGCAAACATCTGATGATGTTTCCAATTATTTCTTGAGTTCTTTGCACTGAAGAAAAAGCTTATTTTTTCCCTTAAATTGGTTATATATAGTGAATAGCATTATTTTGTAAAAGAAAACCAACAACAGCCTAACACTTAAAATTCTATTAATGTCAATAAAATGTCCTTCATATGTATATGTGATTAGTGACATCTACTAAATACCACTTTTCCTCCTTCCTAAATATAATTCACTCCTTAAAATTTTTTTCTTTACTTTTTTCTCCCTTCCCATGCTGTCCCCTCTCTTCCTTTACCCTTCCTTCTATCTTTCCCCTCTTTTCCTGTCCTTTATATCAAGATAAGAAATGTTCAGCATGACAATTCCAAATATATTGAATTTGAATTGTTTTACACATTGCTGATATAAGGCATTTTGGCTTTGAAGCATTTTTCTCTCAATCTGCTCCCCCCACCCAAAGACAACAGCAGATATATTTTTTCTCCTCAATCTCTTTATTTTTTGTGTTTCATTATTTGATATGATACCTGGCAAAGCTTAGTTTTGATGTATAATTTAGGAGAATAACTATTTTTAGTTCCTCCAACATTCTATAGGTATTGATGGAAAGTACTTTTCATTTCTTTCCCCAAAAGTAATGAAAAAGTTATGGAAAAACAAAATTAAAATAATAGTTTACACTCCAAGTAATTATTTTATGTGAAAGAAGTAACCTACTAGTAATTACATCATTAGAAACCTAATGATGTAATTCAAATACATTCCGACAATGCTCTCATGTTGAAAAAAATCATACGAAAATTCCTCTGATATAGAATATCACTAAACAAAATGAAGGGAATTCAACAATGGTGTTATGTTGCATGTTGCTGCTTTTAAACTAGTTGTTCATATTACCAGATATAAACATGTAAAATTGGTCAAAAAAAGAAGAGAAAAAAATTAAGCATGAACTCAAATCCAGTCATAAACACTTAAAAATATAAAATAAAAAAATTCATCTGGTTATGGTATTTGGAAGTGTCCCTTCATGGTATTAGTGGCATTGGAAATGCAGGAAGAAATTTCCTTACTGCTTGCATGCTGTGTCTTGCACATGGTACCTGTGCCCTGCTAGGACACAGCACAAAGACCCTCGCTACTTGCTGAGCATGTGAAGACACAATTGTTTTGGAGCCTCTGGAGCCAAACAACATCGATTTTGAACAAAATAACATTTATTTTGTTATAGCAGCAGAACATGGAGTATGGCAGAAAACAAATTATCTTCAGACTAAAAACAAAAAAAAAATGGATTTTGCTATTTAGAAAGAAAAGTTTCTGGTATTTTCTTTGTTTTATGTTTTTATAATTACCTTGAATCTGTTGATTAAAAGCTTTACCATCAGATATCCAAGGAAGTACTTTAAGAATATGTTATTTAGAGATTATGACTACTAAGTGACTGGCTGCTTGTAATGTGAAAATAAAACATAAAACAGGGTAAAGGGAATGAGAATTCAAATAAAAGCTAAGCAATTTGTCAAACAATTATGAGTAGCTTTAGGGTATTATTTAACATTTAGTATTGCATGATTTAGTCACTGTGATTATTGAATAAGTTGAGATGATGCATTGGAGCTTCAGAATATTAATAATCTTGCATTTTAAAAATACAGTATAATTTTTGAAATACTTCTAAAGACCTTTAAAAATGTAATAGCTGGAAAATATAATATGAGCTAATGAGGTAAGTATGGTGATTAACCTTTTCTGTCAACTTCACTGGCTTGAGAGCTGCTGAGAGGATTAGTAAGGCATGATTTTGAGTGCGTTGGGTGGTTTGAGGTGAGATGATAGAACTGTATCGTCACCAGCTCTTCCTCTCTGGGGTTTTCCTATTTATTCTGCTTTCTAGCTGACACAGGTAACTCATTTCTCTCCTTCACATTTCTCTGCCACTCATGTTCTTGCTCTAAAGCCAGTTGACCATTGACTGAAACTTCTAAAGTTGTAAACCAAAGCAAACCTGTCCTCTAAGTTGCAAGTGTCAAGCTTTTTGGCCTAGAAACGGGAAAGCTGCAAAGAACTTTCAAGGCTATTTGATGACGTATAAAAGAGAAGGCATATTAGTGGGAAATACTCAATATAAAAATTTAAATGAAGAGAATAAAAAGAACGAGTACACATGTAATCTCAATCACACATCTTCACTGGCTAATGGTTCAGCAAATGTGTATTGCTTGAAGTATTTCCAGTTGCATGTTTCTTCAGTCATTTTGTCGTACTGAATAAATATATCTCCTACTCCAAAGAAATTAGTTTACTTCCAAATAGAAAGTAGAAAACATTTATATTTAATAACTATTTCCTACACTGTGATATTTTCTCCTGCAGTTAAACTCATATCCTCTTTTCTTGTCTCCATCTATATATCTTAGTCAAAATGAAATTGCACTTGAAATTATGGCTTCTTTCCTAGTAAGTCTTAGAATTTATTTGCTTCTGTAATTATTTGTGCTTATGAAAGAGATATACTGGGATTTCTGGTTTCTGCAGACAGCCCACGAGAAACTTCATTTATTCCTCTTCTGTAGACTCCATGCAGACAGAAGACTGTAGCTCCTGTCCTGATACACAAGGTGAGAATGGCAGAGACAGAATCAGCAGAACTGTGTCAACCTGCTCATGGAGAGATTCAATGTTCAGGTCATCAGACAAGATGCATCAGCCCATATGCCTCCTGATACATAGAGACTAGATAACCTTCCTTTGTATTATATTGTCAGAAATTGATGGAGAATGTCATTATGAAGTACATCGCTCTAGTGAATGATCTTCTGAACATGGTCAACAAAGAATAGCATGATTTCTATGTTAAATATTAATTCAATCTAAACAATACCTATTATTTGAATGTAATGACTTTTTTAATTTAAAAAGTGACTCAAACTTTCTTGTCAGAATTTCAAGCAGCTGAAAATCTGTGTTAATACTTTGATATGGCATTAAAGTTTTAGGGAAACAGCATAGCTTAGCATTTCTTTCTTTGGGAAACTACCATTTCCCCAGTTCCTCAGTAATTTTATTGATTCATGTGGTTTATGTAGAGACATCAATCCCCCTGGCCCAGGAAATAAGCATAATAATCATATTTGGTCAATGTTTGGATTGCTAATCTTTCTTCACAAAAATGCTGTTTGAAAATGGCTAAATAAATCCAGATAGGCCCAATGTAATCATTTTCATATGTTTTTCGAGATCTTTGGTTTGAACTAGTATTTCATGTCACCATGTACTGGGAACCTCTTAAACATAAGGTAATACTGACATGAAAAGAAAAATATGAAATGTTAGTAACATTTGCCCTGGACTCCATAATACCTGAAGTAAGATTTATGTCCAGATATTTTCATATGAGCGATCAGTGGTTTATTTTATAATTTTTATCACTTACTTCAAGTTCCTCAGGCTTTAACTTAATAAAATATCATGACTATGATAAATCATAAACACTATATTTAGCTAATAGATAAGTTATTTGATTTTTAAATAATTTTATTGAGAAACAAATATCAGTGAGACAGTCTTACAATCGATTACTGGCACATTTACAGTAATTAATACATTGCATATTGTTGTCTTAGTGGTTATTCATTGTACAAGATGCAGACATGATATCCTGCTTCAAACAGTATTATAACAAACCTCTCTATTCACTGAATCAAGAGAGTGGAGCTGCATTTCTATCCTATTTTGAGTATGCAGACACAAAAGGGTCATTCATTTCTGTCCAACTTTTTTGATAGTTTTGTCAGAGATGCGCATTCCATTGTCATTTAAATATTGTAGGTGTTTGAATTCAGCAGAATCTCCCAATAGAGTCCAGTAGTCCATAATAGTAGTGAGTTTTCTGTAAAACAGGCAAAGTCCAAAGTTGTTGACTTGAGCTTTGTACAGCTCCGCATATTAATGTGGCTTCACTTTTTATACTTCATTTTCATACTTTTCTGCTGGTGGTTAAGACCAACATAAAGCAAAACCTATATACCAAGAAATGTAACTTTTGTGTAGATAAGTTATTTGTTCAAGAAAGATGTATTTGCAAAATTATAATTTTCCAATTTTTATTGAAGAAAATATTATTTTGTATTTTGAGCCAGACACCTCATTACCCCTCTCCTATGTTTGATTTCTTTTTTTTTTCCCATAATTTTATTGAGAAACAAATAGCAATGAGACAGTTTCAAATCTGATTAGTAGGACAGTTTCAATAATTAATACATTGCATATTGTTGTCTTAGTGGTTATTCATTGTACAAGATGCAGACATGATATCCTATTTACAAACACTATGAGAAAAAAATCTTTCTATTCATTGAATTAAGAGAATGTAGCTGTATATCTATCCTGAATATTTTGAATATCCAGATACAAAATGGTTGTTCATTTGTACCCCGTTTTTCATTTACAGAAGTTTTTTTTTTTTTTTTTTTTTCTCCAATACCTTCAGGGCACTTTTGGGGCTGTATTGTGTTGTGGGGATTGAACTCCAGCAGCCTGAGGCTGACAGCTTTGTGGAAGCAGCCACTTAAAGGCCTGAGCTAGGGCCAGGCCCCCCATGTTTGATTTCATTGGTTGAATAGGAACTAATATTCGTCCATTATATTATGTTGTCTTGAAATAATTTAACAAGTAATTTGATATAAAGTGAAAATAAAATATTTTCTAATCGCGTAATTGAAAAGGTTTCTAAAATAATATCTTCATGATGACATAAGAAGGATCATATCTTTTATTTAATATTTAGAATTTGGGGAAAGAGGCTGAGGGAATAATCAATGCCTAAATTTCAAATTAATTGTATGTAGAACAAAATGCATAAATCTCTGGAGAAATAAATTCTTTAAACTCTAGCAGCACAAATAATTCCTCCAGTGACAAAAATAAGTACACATAAGTCAATTGATATAAGAAAAACTTTCTGAAATAAAATTTAAGGGGTAAAATCATTTCCCCAGAAGAATATATTCTCCCATGTTTAAAAAAAATGTGGTCCAATATTTTCTAATACTACATATGGATAAAATCTTAAAATTGATTACATAATTTAAGCAGCCAGATTTTTAAAAATAGGGAAAGCACTGCAAATAGAAGGATCCTCAGTTGAGATTGTGATAAAGAAAAGAAACGGGGATGTCTTTAATGTCCTTGTATTATGATGTCTATATTTGCTCAACATAACAATGTAACCTTATTTGAAAATGGAGCACTTGCTGATGTCCTTAGTGAAAGATCTGGACAAATATTTACAATGGGATTCTTCTTTTCTTATTGGAATTTTAATCTGAGTCTCATGTTCATTTTTGAAAAGAGCAGGATGCCTAGAAAGGCATAGTAAGGCAATATTGTATTAATGTTGTGCATTTTCCTGTGAGAGCCCAAGGAAACCGACATACAGCTCCTCTCTGCAATGGTGGCATCCTCATCCCTCCCACCCCGATCTGTTTAAAAGATGACATTTTGATACACTGACAGAAGAGGGCACTTTCAAACTACAAATCTTTTACAGCAGCAGTTGGCAAACATTTCCTTAAAGGATTGGTGAATACTTTAATTTTTTTAATCCAAAACACAAAATTCAGAACAGCATGCATGGGATTGCATATAGTTCTTTACAAAATAACTATTTAAAAATGCAAAAAAGTATTCTTAGGCCATAATCCTCTTTTTAAGAAAAGTTGCTGTGATATTTGAATATAGATCTTACCCTACCACCTCCTAATACCCACTGTCTGAAATGCACAGGGAAAGCAATTTGTGTGTGTACAGACGTACTGTGAGAAGAAACACGGATGATAATCCCTCTAACCACAAAAGTTGAGGATGAAGAGCCTATATTTTCTTTCTTTGTTTGTAATTTATTTTTATCATTATTCCATAAGAAATTCCATGTAACAGTTATTTACAAATGTAAATAGGTATTGTAATAATCTAAGGATGATTAAATTCATGAAAACCTATACGTAGAGTATATACACATATTTAGCTATTTTGGAAAAAGTATTTGAGCATGCATAAATTTTGTTATCCACCAGTTATGTGTTTACCTGAAAGAAGTGCTTCTTAAACTAATCCTGCTAACACATGAAGTGATAACTATGTAGATAAATAGATAGATAGACCAATAATTTTTAAAGAAAGTATAAAAGTGCAGTGTAAATAAATCTTTACAAAATATTCCTTTCAGTGATATCCAAAATAGGGCTAAATAAAATATGTTCTATTTCATTTACTCTTACAAGATCTTATACAAGAAAATTTAGTTATTTTTCTTGTGACCAACACAGAATTGTAATTCATGAAAGTGCATACTCATTCTAATTATTCAAATTGATTTTAGATTTACTAACAAGAATAACACCAACTTTACATCATATCTAGGACCTTTTCAGTTTTATATCATAGATAAAAAGCAAACTACTTTGAAGATACCAGTAGACATAAAGAAAAACTGAGCTTTTATTAAAAAAAAAAGCATTAATGACTGGTTTAGCTGTTGAGCAGTTTGCCAGTATAATAATAAGATGCTAATTTGAAAGAGAAACAGTGATCTTTTCAGTTCAGCAATTTCCATTTTATATATTCTACATATTATTTCAAAATGAAAATTCAAATGTTTATCAACTTTTATTTCATAAAATAAAAATATTAATGCTACATTTTGTTATATATTTTATTATAACTTTGCAAAAGGAAAGTTATGATTTTACAAGTCATATTTCCAAAAATTAGAATGGATACATGATCATGTTCTTGGAATCATAAACAAATATTTAAAATTGCACAACACAAATATTATGGCATCTATTTTTTTACTTGATTTTGAAGAAATGTAAAATAAATCATGGGTTTCTTGACAGTATATCTAGGCTTACCTCTTCTACTTGCAGAAGAAAACAAGGAAAACCATAGAATGTGACTTTCTCATATTCCCTTGACTTCTGAGCCTCACATCTGAAATTAAATACAAGGTCATTGGAAGCTCAGTCATAGTATGCTGACATCAGAGGAGGAGGATGTAAGAGAAGCAAGGGAGGAAGGGAGGAATTAAGAAAGAAAGGAAAGTAGGAGAGAATAAAAGAAAGAAATAAAAAAGGAGAGAGAGAGAGAGAGAGAGAGAGAGAGAGAGAGAGAAACATTTAAAATAAAATAAAACCTAACTGGATCAAGCTGTATGGAAATACAGTTGCTTAAAAATAAACTTTCTGCCTGGTATGTGCAAGGTTGTGAGTTCGATCCCTGGTACCACCAAAAAATTAAATAAAATAAAAATTTCACACTGTAACTCACACACAGTTTTGAATAGAAACGCTCACAGTTAAAGTCTGAACGTTAAGTATTTTGTGGAGGACTTAGTCTGCGGTACATGACCAAATGCTTTTCAAGTAGCGACTTTTTCTGTAGAAACAGAGAACTCCATTCTGCACAGAGTGCTCTTAAGGAATAAGTACTGCTTGTACGTGTCTCTGTGTTACTACTAAAAAAATTTAAAAGTGGAACCGGGTTTGAATATCCAAAGTGGTGGAGCAGTGACTGCAACATCTCAACTCCTCCTGACAAAGCCTGGAGGGGAATCAAAGGGAGAGGAAATTGTCTGGAAACGAAGAGGAAATGGACAAAGGCGACAACAGAAGTTTAAGTACTCTTTGAAAAACCACATTTCTGAGGAGAGAGGAAGATCCCTGTGCCAACAGTACAACTGAGGCTGGATGGCCACCAGCTGGAAAACAGGGTAGGGCAGAACTCTGGCTCGTGGAGAACTGGAGAATCCCAGGTCTGCCCTGCGGCTGAGAGAATCAGTGGCCACTGGAACAATTAGAAAAAATGTCTGACACTGCCTCCAAACTGGCCTTCCACAGTCAAAAGTGGGTGTGTGGCCTCCCTGCACTGACCACTGCCACAGGAGCTGCAGGTCATCCTCCCAAGGAGGGGCAGAGTGCTCTAAGCTGGACCCCAGAGTAGTTCCTTAGCTGCAAGTCATGTTGTGCACTGGCACGTTGCCATAGTGGAAGAGGAAAGGACAGCCCTGGGAGACAGCCAGCAGTTGGACAGGAGCGTAAAGAGCACCTTGCTGAGGGGCTGGAGCTATTGAACATGGACTCAGCTCCTGCAGCGAGAGGCCGGGTTCAGCTGAGTTTCACAGGACTGGAGCCGCACATTGACACCTCGCCCCACTCTCACTGTAAATGTGTGTCTGCATGCAGCACCATCCTGGGAGCAGAGCGCAGCCTGAGAAGTCCAGCATGAACAGATACATACTGGCTTGTGCTTGGCTCATTAATCCCAGGCTGAGGAAAAGAGCCATGCATTTAAAAAAAGAAAAAGAAAGCTTGCCTTTTGATTTAATTTTTCTGCTCTTGCTATTTTCCACCTTCTGTTCATTACTCCCCTATTTTTATTTCAGTATTTTGTTCTTCCAATAGTTTCCATAGCCCTCCTACCTTTCTCCCAGATTTTCTCATTGTATATCTTTTCTTTTGTCTTATTGTCTCTCAAATTTCTTTTCTCTTTCCTCTTTCTCTTTTTGTTTCCCTTTATCTTTTTCTTTAATATTTATACCAGTCATAGAATCATTTCTCATCCCCATTTCTTACTACCAATTATGCCCTCAATTTTCCATGCTTTCAACATCTAATTATGTAGCACACATCATGAAGATATTTTGATGCCCCCATTCCTCCTTCCCACACCATATAGCAGAAGATTAAAAACAACAACAACAACAACAACTTTTCTTTTCACCCTTTTCTGGGATTAACCAGTCCCCAGCACTCTATGCTTCAGAAAAGTGCGTCTTAAAATTACTGTGTGATGATGTATTTCACCATTAGGGGAGACATAGGCACTGAATTCTGTGTTATTTTAACTGACTCAGAAAGCAATAGCACTTGAATAAATCTGTGTCCCAGATCCACCAGCCTGCCCAGGGAGAGGGACAGAAAGAGTTTCCAACTGAAGACTCTAGATTGGATCAGGTATACCAAGAGTGCCTGCAACCTAGCTGAAGGAAGTCCTGGGCCTGAGCTAGCTTTAGTATTCTAGTAGAAGGATCAGAGGAGTTATTGGGGTGTGAGCGCTCAGGCTCTCTGGTAAATAAACTACTTGAGAAACAGTTAGTTTTCTGGGCTTCTACAACAAAACCAAGTTGTTTCGATGACACAAATGCATTGCCTTACAACTTTGTAGATTAGAAGCTTGACATCAAGGTGATGGCAGGCTTATTATCCTAGTACTAGCGGAAGCTGAGGTAGATAGTAGGGTCACAGTCCAGACCCACCTGGTCCACATAGAGAAGACCTTGATTCTAAAACAAGGAGGAGAAGGAAAAGGAGATTATCAGGAGGGGAATAAGGTGAAAGGAGAGGGGCGACCATGAAGACAACGAGGACGTAGGCTGGAGGTGTAGCTCAGAGGTAGTGCCCCACTTCTCCACCCCTGGAACACACACAGATGTGGACATAGTCTATTGCTTTTGAAGGGTCTCACACCTTGACTCTGGTGGTTTTATGGAAATCTTAGGAATTCCTCAGCTTTCAGAGAAATCCCAACCTTTTGATTTTTTACATAGAGTTATCTTTATGTATGTGTCTGTCTGTGTCTATATTCCTACCCTTTATAAGAATATCAGGCATATGAGATAAGACAATCACCCTACTTTTCTATGATATCCTATCTATATTCAATGACTCTACTGTCAAATAAGGTTACATTTAAGATAATGGAATTTAGTAATTCAGCATATTATTTTTTGGGAAAGTGTGTTGACATAGCTCTACTGATAATACTTAATATAGTATTAAAATCCACTTTCCTTTTTTTAATGTATTTTATTGCAGAGTCTTAACAGGGTCTCACTACATAGATCCGACCTATAGTCATCCTCCTAAGTCTGTTTGACACTGAAAAAGATTGAAATAACTATTTATATTTCTGTGCAAACAGTTAATTAAACACATGGCAGTCATTATTTTATTGAAAACTTAAACCTGCTAAACAAAAAACATGAGCTTTGCCTCTTCCCCCAAGGTTAATAAATGCAATCTTGTTCTTTGGTATACTAACTTCACTAACTATTGCTTAGAAGAAGAAAGTACTCTAAATTTCAGTGAGCTAATATGATTTATGCTTCTTACCTAGATCCTAATATAAACGTTACTGACCTGGTTGCTTCTTATGACCACCCCTTCCTAAGCAATGGCTCATCTCCCATCTCTAATTTACCATATAACCAAGTGTCATTGTATTATTTTTCTAGGGTTGCCATAAAATTACCACATATTTGGTAAAATAAAATAAATTCATTATGCTATAGTGCCAGAGAACATAAATCTGAAATCAAAGTGTTATTGAAGAATTATTTTTTATTTTAATTAATTAATTAATTAATTTTAGTTTTTGCTCTACCAGGGATTAAACTCAGGATCTTGTGCTTGCCAGGCAAGCGCTTATTCTACTTAACTATCCTCTAAGCCCAAGAAGAATTTATTTGTGCTTCTTTCTTGCCTATGATTGCTACTGGAAAGCGTCTTATTCCTAGGCTGTGGTCACCTTCTAACCTGCACCTTCATCTTCATATGGCCTCTCTTGTGGCTCTGTGTAGGTTATCCCTTCATTTTGATTATAGTTGATGATATACTTTGCATCAGTTTTAGGATCAACCCTTATCCAGTGCAATCTCATTTGGAGACACTTACTTAAAATACACAAGGAAAGACCCCTAATCCAATTTAAGTCACATTCTGAGCCTCTGTAACTACAACCTAACCCACTAAGTCATCATGAAAAAGAGGAGACACATAGATCAATAGATAGATAATGTTCTCACAATCTATTTGTCAGAAATATTCAAAATCACCACATTGCTTAGAAATGATGTACCCTCTGGTTTCACAGATGCTCACATAAGAAGTTCTGATGTATTATTGATACTACATCTGAAAATTTGGTGATCAACTATGCTTAGCTGCTTTCCTGCTAAGATTAGAGTCTTTGTAATAGGATAGCTATACTGTCAGTGTCCTGATTCTATAGGCAGCATGCTAGGAGTTAGACATAAGAGAAGTTAAAGTAGTTATAAGAATATGACAGAGGAAGAGTAGGAAGCTGCATGCTAGGGAGGTGTGCAGAGTATCACATCAAAGTTGAAGTCCTAGGGAACATGCAAAACAAAAACACTGTGGAATGGTCCTTGGAAATGTCCTCTAATTGGTTGTCACATTCGAAACTCTCATCTCTATGCCTTTAGATATGGTAATTGCCACTTGAGGCTCTGGTTCATTTATTATTTGTTAGAATCGCCCTTGAAATTTTCTTGTTCTGACACTCTCACTGACTGGATGATTCTTGTTGCTTACTATATACCATAATTTTGGGCCGGGAAGATGGCTCAGTGGAATAAGTGCTTCCTTGGCAAGCGCAAGGGCCTGAGTTCAATCCCTGGTTCCGCAAAAATAAACAAAATATATACCATAATTTTATATTACCATTGGTCATCTTACATTAATCTCTATATAATGTGCATTAAAAAATAAAAATCATACTGTAGTGTTGATATAGATATCATATATTTTAGCCTGTAAGATTATTTTGGTAATTACATATCCAAGATTGTACTCAATAGTATTACTGACGGGTGTTTTACTTTGCAATAGCACAAATAAAAGGAACAACATGCTCATAATTCTGTGCTTATGAAAACCCCTGGGATTATTTATACATGGTGACCAATGAAGTTTGGTACAAATAAATTGCTCCAGTGATTAATTAGCAAAATATCTTGGCAGAACCAGTAATCCTCCAGGCCTTGCCCACAAACTCAATTCACATAAGCTCTAAATATAACTAATTAATAGGTAGCAAAATAATTCATATCTGAGAAGATAACCAGAAAAATGAATTCTAAAGAATTTAAAGATAATTGAAATGTGTTCATTTTACACTCTCCAGCCCTGCTCAATATATAATCCTCCATTAATTTGTTCCCAATAACTTAATACATATAACATTTAAGTACTTCTTAAACATCAGCAAGTATTAATATTAAAATTTTACAAATAAAAAACTGAGGCCACAAGAAAGAACTTAATCTTATTTCAAATTATTTACTTTTTATTCAGTGTGGTACTGACATTGATTTTTATAACACAAATTGCTGCTTAAGGCTTAAAAGTCATTTCTGAAAGTAAACAATGAAATAAAAATTAATGAAAATAAAACTAATGTGAGATTTTCAACACGACACTTTCACAAAAAGATAGACCAACTAAAATAAAGACCTATAAAGAAATGCTGAAGCTGAACCACATTCTTGAACTATGGACTTAATAGATATATACAGAGTATTCCACACTCCTACAGAAAATACATTGTATTCAACAGCACACCAATAGTTTTTCCAAAATAGTCACATACCAGTCCATCAAACTCACATGACTAAATATAAAATAATTAAAATTGTCCCAAGCATAGTCTCTGACCACTGTGCATTGAAAACAGAAATGATTGATAGAAGAAATTTTGGAAAAGGCAAAACTTCCTAGAAACCCAACAACACACCCTTAATTAGCCAATGATTCACAGAAGAAGTGAAAAAGTACTTTAAAATTTGATGACTCAATTTTGAAAAATGATGCTCCAATTACCAAAACCATTGGAAAACTATGGAGCAATTCTAAAAGGAAAATTTGTCACAATGAATGATTTCATAAGAAAACAGAGGAAGCTCTGCTAAATAACCTTATGAAATATTGTAGGATACTTGAGGAATAGCAAAGAAGCCCCATACCAAGATAAGGAGGGAAACTGTAAAGGTGAGAATGAAAATTAATGAAATTGTTACTTATAAAAACTAAAAGTAAAGAATTAAAGAGACAATTCTTTTAAATGATAAATAAAATGGATAAGTCCTGAGACTCAGAAAAAGTGGGAAAATACATCAATGCAAGTAGAAATGAACAATGTAAAATCACAACAAACACTGTTGAAAGCAAGCAAGAAGCAACTACTTAGAAAATAATAAATTCCAACAAATTAGAAAGTTTTGAACATGGGGCCAACCAGATACCTCAGAAGTCTAAAGCACCTGCTTAGGCAACCTTAGGTAGGCTCAGGAGACTGTGGTTCAAGCCCCAACAAGATATGTTGAACCAATCCCTCCCCCAGGCTGGCTGAGGCTACAAAAAACAAAAGAGAAACTTTTGAACAAATGGACAGATTCTCTGATGCACACAAACCACAAAACTAAACCCTAGAAGATAATTTCATTTAACAGCTCACTAATATGTAATGTAATTCTCACAGTAATAAAGAATCTACCAACTAATAAAAGTCCGTGATCTGATGGATTCATTGCTGACATCTACAAAACCATGAAGTTATATCACTAATATTCCTCAAGTATTTTAAAAATATCAAAAGTGCCAAATTAATTTATGAAAATCAGAATCACCATCATACCATAAATAAAGACTAAATTAAGCAGAAAAATATAGGCTAGTCTCCTGAATAAACTTATATGCAAAAACCCTAAATAACATATTAGCAAACAGAATACAGCAAATTATCAAAAAGGTCATACATAGTGATTATCATCATAATTACATATGTTTCTATTCATACATTCAAGGATGGTTCAACATGCATAAATCAGCATATGTAATACAACTCATAAACTACAGCATCAAAAACCATATGAACATATCTCTAGATTGAGAAAAGTCTTTCAACAAAACCCAAAACCCCTTCCTGATAAGAAAAATATCCCTGAAGAAAATAGGCATGGAGGGCTGGGGAGATGGCTCAGTAGAATAAGCACTTCCCTGGCAAGTGTAATTGCCCAAGTTCAATCCCCGGTTCCTCACAAAAAAAAAAAAAAAAAAAAAAAAAAAAAAAAAAATATGCATAGAAGGATCATGCAAGAATATGATAAAAATTATTTATGACAAAACAATTGTGAATCTCATAGAAATAGGGAAAAACTGGAAGCATTCCCTCTAAAATAAGGAACAAGGAAAGGATGTCCACTGTCATCTCTTCTGTTCTACTTAGTACTTGAAACATTAGCCAGAGCAATCAGGGAAGAGAAAGAAATAGAGGAGATAGCTAAGGAAAAGAAAGAACTAAATTTTTCATTTGTAAATGATATTATACTCTATATAGAAGACACAGAGAATTCCATCAAAAACTCTAAGAATTTTTAATCAAATTTAGCATTGTAGCAAAAATACAAGATCAACACAAAAAATGATCAGCATTTGTGTACATCAATAGTGAGTTGAAGGAAAAGGAAAATATGAAAACAGCATTATACATAGTGGCTTCCAGAAGAATGAAATTCTGAGAAATTAACCTAACCAAGGAAGTGAAGAGCCTCCATAAAGAAAACTACAGTACTCAGAGAAGCAATTAAAAGGGTTGGGGAGATGGCTCAGTGGAATGATTGCTTCCCTGGCAAGCACAAGGACCTGAGTTCAATCCCAGATTCTAAAAAAAAAAAAAAAAA
>NW_004524590.1:14872692-14881151 GCF_000260255.1 Octodon degus
AGAGAGAGAGAGAGAGAGAGAGAGAGAGAGAGAGAGAGAGAGAGAGAGAGAGAGAGAGAGAAACATTTAAAATAAAATAAAACCTAACTGGATCAAGCTGTATGGAAATACAGTTGCTTAAAAATAAACTTTCTGCCTGGTATGTGCAAGGTTGTGAGTTCGATCCCTGGTACCACCAAAAAATTAAATAAAATAAAAATTTCACACTGTAACTCACACACAGTTTTGAATAGAAACGCTCACAGTTAAAGTCTGAACGTTAAGTATTTTGTGGAGGACTTAGTCTGCGGTACATGACCAAATGCTTTTCAAGTAGCGACTTTTTCTGTAGAAACAGAGAACTCCATTCTGCACAGAGTGCTCTTAAGGAATAAGTACTGCTTGTACGTGTCTCTGTGTTACTACTAAAAAAATTTAAAAGTGGAACCGGGTTTGAATATCCAAAGTGGTGGAGCAGTGACTGCAACATCTCAACTCCTCCTGACAAAGCCTGGAGGGGAATCAAAGGGAGAGGAAATTGTCTGGAAACGAAGAGGAAATGGACAAAGGCGACAACAGAAGTTTAAGTACTCTTTGAAAAACCACATTTCTGAGGAGAGAGGAAGATCCCTGTGCCAACAGTACAACTGAGGCTGGATGGCCACCAGCTGGAAAACAGGGTAGGGCAGAACTCTGGCTCGTGGAGAACTGGAGAATCCCAGGTCTGCCCTGCGGCTGAGAGAATCAGTGGCCACTGGAACAATTAGAAAAAATGTCTGACACTGCCTCCAAACTGGCCTTCCACAGTCAAAAGTGGGTGTGTGGCCTCCCTGCACTGACCACTGCCACAGGAGCTGCAGGTCATCCTCCCAAGGAGGGGCAGAGTGCTCTAAGCTGGACCCCAGAGTAGTTCCTTAGCTGCAAGTCATGTTGTGCACTGGCACGTTGCCATAGTGGAAGAGGAAAGGACAGCCCTGGGAGACAGCCAGCAGTTGGACAGGAGCGTAAAGAGCACCTTGCTGAGGGGCTGGAGCTATTGAACATGGACTCAGCTCCTGCAGCGAGAGGCCGGGTTCAGCTGAGTTTCACAGGACTGGAGCCGCACATTGACACCTCGCCCCACTCTCACTGTAAATGTGTGTCTGCATGCAGCACCATCCTGGGAGCAGAGCGCAGCCTGAGAAGTCCAGCATGAACAGATACATACTGGCTTGTGCTTGGCTCATTAATCCCAGGCTGAGGAAAAGAGCCATGCATTTAAAAAAAGAAAAAGAAAGCTTGCCTTTTGATTTAATTTTTCTGCTCTTGCTATTTTCCACCTTCTGTTCATTACTCCCCTATTTTTATTTCAGTATTTTGTTCTTCCAATAGTTTCCATAGCCCTCCTACCTTTCTCCCAGATTTTCTCATTGTATATCTTTTCTTTTGTCTTATTGTCTCTCAAATTTCTTTTCTCTTTCCTCTTTCTCTTTTTGTTTCCCTTTATCTTTTTCTTTAATATTTATACCAGTCATAGAATCATTTCTCATCCCCATTTCTTACTACCAATTATGCCCTCAATTTTCCATGCTTTCAACATCTAATTATGTAGCACACATCATGAAGATATTTTGATGCCCCCATTCCTCCTTCCCACACCATATAGCAGAAGATTAAAAACAACAACAACAACAACAACTTTTCTTTTCACCCTTTTCTGGGATTAACCAGTCCCCAGCACTCTATGCTTCAGAAAAGTGCGTCTTAAAATTACTGTGTGATGATGTATTTCACCATTAGGGGAGACATAGGCACTGAATTCTGTGTTATTTTAACTGACTCAGAAAGCAATAGCACTTGAATAAATCTGTGTCCCAGATCCACCAGCCTGCCCAGGGAGAGGGACAGAAAGAGTTTCCAACTGAAGACTCTAGATTGGATCAGGTATACCAAGAGTGCCTGCAACCTAGCTGAAGGAAGTCCTGGGCCTGAGCTAGCTTTAGTATTCTAGTAGAAGGATCAGAGGAGTTATTGGGGTGTGAGCGCTCAGGCTCTCTGGTAAATAAACTACTTGAGAAACAGTTAGTTTTCTGGGCTTCTACAACAAAACCAAGTTGTTTCGATGACACAAATGCATTGCCTTACAACTTTGTAGATTAGAAGCTTGACATCAAGGTGATGGCAGGCTTATTATCCTAGTACTAGCGGAAGCTGAGGTAGATAGTAGGGTCACAGTCCAGACCCACCTGGTCCACATAGAGAAGACCTTGATTCTAAAACAAGGAGGAGAAGGAAAAGGAGATTATCAGGAGGGGAATAAGGTGAAAGGAGAGGGGCGACCATGAAGACAACGAGGACGTAGGCTGGAGGTGTAGCTCAGAGGTAGTGCCCCACTTCTCCACCCCTGGAACACACACAGATGTGGACATAGTCTATTGCTTTTGAAGGGTCTCACACCTTGACTCTGGTGGTTTTATGGAAATCTTAGGAATTCCTCAGCTTTCAGAGAAATCCCAACCTTTTGATTTTTTACATAGAGTTATCTTTATGTATGTGTCTGTCTGTGTCTATATTCCTACCCTTTATAAGAATATCAGGCATATGAGATAAGACAATCACCCTACTTTTCTATGATATCCTATCTATATTCAATGACTCTACTGTCAAATAAGGTTACATTTAAGATAATGGAATTTAGTAATTCAGCATATTATTTTTTGGGAAAGTGTGTTGACATAGCTCTACTGATAATACTTAATATAGTATTAAAATCCACTTTCCTTTTTTTAATGTATTTTATTGCAGAGTCTTAACAGGGTCTCACTACATAGATCCGACCTATAGTCATCCTCCTAAGTCTGTTTGACACTGAAAAAGATTGAAATAACTATTTATATTTCTGTGCAAACAGTTAATTAAACACATGGCAGTCATTATTTTATTGAAAACTTAAACCTGCTAAACAAAAAACATGAGCTTTGCCTCTTCCCCCAAGGTTAATAAATGCAATCTTGTTCTTTGGTATACTAACTTCACTAACTATTGCTTAGAAGAAGAAAGTACTCTAAATTTCAGTGAGCTAATATGATTTATGCTTCTTACCTAGATCCTAATATAAACGTTACTGACCTGGTTGCTTCTTATGACCACCCCTTCCTAAGCAATGGCTCATCTCCCATCTCTAATTTACCATATAACCAAGTGTCATTGTATTATTTTTCTAGGGTTGCCATAAAATTACCACATATTTGGTAAAATAAAATAAATTCATTATGCTATAGTGCCAGAGAACATAAATCTGAAATCAAAGTGTTATTGAAGAATTATTTTTTATTTTAATTAATTAATTAATTAATTTTAGTTTTTGCTCTACCAGGGATTAAACTCAGGATCTTGTGCTTGCCAGGCAAGCGCTTATTCTACTTAACTATCCTCTAAGCCCAAGAAGAATTTATTTGTGCTTCTTTCTTGCCTATGATTGCTACTGGAAAGCGTCTTATTCCTAGGCTGTGGTCACCTTCTAACCTGCACCTTCATCTTCATATGGCCTCTCTTGTGGCTCTGTGTAGGTTATCCCTTCATTTTGATTATAGTTGATGATATACTTTGCATCAGTTTTAGGATCAACCCTTATCCAGTGCAATCTCATTTGGAGACACTTACTTAAAATACACAAGGAAAGACCCCTAATCCAATTTAAGTCACATTCTGAGCCTCTGTAACTACAACCTAACCCACTAAGTCATCATGAAAAAGAGGAGACACATAGATCAATAGATAGATAATGTTCTCACAATCTATTTGTCAGAAATATTCAAAATCACCACATTGCTTAGAAATGATGTACCCTCTGGTTTCACAGATGCTCACATAAGAAGTTCTGATGTATTATTGATACTACATCTGAAAATTTGGTGATCAACTATGCTTAGCTGCTTTCCTGCTAAGATTAGAGTCTTTGTAATAGGATAGCTATACTGTCAGTGTCCTGATTCTATAGGCAGCATGCTAGGAGTTAGACATAAGAGAAGTTAAAGTAGTTATAAGAATATGACAGAGGAAGAGTAGGAAGCTGCATGCTAGGGAGGTGTGCAGAGTATCACATCAAAGTTGAAGTCCTAGGGAACATGCAAAACAAAAACACTGTGGAATGGTCCTTGGAAATGTCCTCTAATTGGTTGTCACATTCGAAACTCTCATCTCTATGCCTTTAGATATGGTAATTGCCACTTGAGGCTCTGGTTCATTTATTATTTGTTAGAATCGCCCTTGAAATTTTCTTGTTCTGACACTCTCACTGACTGGATGATTCTTGTTGCTTACTATATACCATAATTTTGGGCCGGGAAGATGGCTCAGTGGAATAAGTGCTTCCTTGGCAAGCGCAAGGGCCTGAGTTCAATCCCTGGTTCCGCAAAAATAAACAAAATATATACCATAATTTTATATTACCATTGGTCATCTTACATTAATCTCTATATAATGTGCATTAAAAAATAAAAATCATACTGTAGTGTTGATATAGATATCATATATTTTAGCCTGTAAGATTATTTTGGTAATTACATATCCAAGATTGTACTCAATAGTATTACTGACGGGTGTTTTACTTTGCAATAGCACAAATAAAAGGAACAACATGCTCATAATTCTGTGCTTATGAAAACCCCTGGGATTATTTATACATGGTGACCAATGAAGTTTGGTACAAATAAATTGCTCCAGTGATTAATTAGCAAAATATCTTGGCAGAACCAGTAATCCTCCAGGCCTTGCCCACAAACTCAATTCACATAAGCTCTAAATATAACTAATTAATAGGTAGCAAAATAATTCATATCTGAGAAGATAACCAGAAAAATGAATTCTAAAGAATTTAAAGATAATTGAAATGTGTTCATTTTACACTCTCCAGCCCTGCTCAATATATAATCCTCCATTAATTTGTTCCCAATAACTTAATACATATAACATTTAAGTACTTCTTAAACATCAGCAAGTATTAATATTAAAATTTTACAAATAAAAAACTGAGGCCACAAGAAAGAACTTAATCTTATTTCAAATTATTTACTTTTTATTCAGTGTGGTACTGACATTGATTTTTATAACACAAATTGCTGCTTAAGGCTTAAAAGTCATTTCTGAAAGTAAACAATGAAATAAAAATTAATGAAAATAAAACTAATGTGAGATTTTCAACACGACACTTTCACAAAAAGATAGACCAACTAAAATAAAGACCTATAAAGAAATGCTGAAGCTGAACCACATTCTTGAACTATGGACTTAATAGATATATACAGAGTATTCCACACTCCTACAGAAAATACATTGTATTCAACAGCACACCAATAGTTTTTCCAAAATAGTCACATACCAGTCCATCAAACTCACATGACTAAATATAAAATAATTAAAATTGTCCCAAGCATAGTCTCTGACCACTGTGCATTGAAAACAGAAATGATTGATAGAAGAAATTTTGGAAAAGGCAAAACTTCCTAGAAACCCAACAACACACCCTTAATTAGCCAATGATTCACAGAAGAAGTGAAAAAGTACTTTAAAATTTGATGACTCAATTTTGAAAAATGATGCTCCAATTACCAAAACCATTGGAAAACTATGGAGCAATTCTAAAAGGAAAATTTGTCACAATGAATGATTTCATAAGAAAACAGAGGAAGCTCTGCTAAATAACCTTATGAAATATTGTAGGATACTTGAGGAATAGCAAAGAAGCCCCATACCAAGATAAGGAGGGAAACTGTAAAGGTGAGAATGAAAATTAATGAAATTGTTACTTATAAAAACTAAAAGTAAAGAATTAAAGAGACAATTCTTTTAAATGATAAATAAAATGGATAAGTCCTGAGACTCAGAAAAAGTGGGAAAATACATCAATGCAAGTAGAAATGAACAATGTAAAATCACAACAAACACTGTTGAAAGCAAGCAAGAAGCAACTACTTAGAAAATAATAAATTCCAACAAATTAGAAAGTTTTGAACATGGGGCCAACCAGATACCTCAGAAGTCTAAAGCACCTGCTTAGGCAACCTTAGGTAGGCTCAGGAGACTGTGGTTCAAGCCCCAACAAGATATGTTGAACCAATCCCTCCCCCAGGCTGGCTGAGGCTACAAAAAACAAAAGAGAAACTTTTGAACAAATGGACAGATTCTCTGATGCACACAAACCACAAAACTAAACCCTAGAAGATAATTTCATTTAACAGCTCACTAATATGTAATGTAATTCTCACAGTAATAAAGAATCTACCAACTAATAAAAGTCCGTGATCTGATGGATTCATTGCTGACATCTACAAAACCATGAAGTTATATCACTAATATTCCTCAAGTATTTTAAAAATATCAAAAGTGCCAAATTAATTTATGAAAATCAGAATCACCATCATACCATAAATAAAGACTAAATTAAGCAGAAAAATATAGGCTAGTCTCCTGAATAAACTTATATGCAAAAACCCTAAATAACATATTAGCAAACAGAATACAGCAAATTATCAAAAAGGTCATACATAGTGATTATCATCATAATTACATATGTTTCTATTCATACATTCAAGGATGGTTCAACATGCATAAATCAGCATATGTAATACAACTCATAAACTACAGCATCAAAAACCATATGAACATATCTCTAGATTGAGAAAAGTCTTTCAACAAAACCCAAAACCCCTTCCTGATAAGAAAAATATCCCTGAAGAAAATAGGCATGGAGGGCTGGGGAGATGGCTCAGTAGAATAAGCACTTCCCTGGCAAGTGTAATTGCCCAAGTTCAATCCCCGGTTCCTCACAAAAAAAAAAAAAAAAAAAAAAAAAAAAAAAAAAATATGCATAGAAGGATCATGCAAGAATATGATAAAAATTATTTATGACAAAACAATTGTGAATCTCATAGAAATAGGGAAAAACTGGAAGCATTCCCTCTAAAATAAGGAACAAGGAAAGGATGTCCACTGTCATCTCTTCTGTTCTACTTAGTACTTGAAACATTAGCCAGAGCAATCAGGGAAGAGAAAGAAATAGAGGAGATAGCTAAGGAAAAGAAAGAACTAAATTTTTCATTTGTAAATGATATTATACTCTATATAGAAGACACAGAGAATTCCATCAAAAACTCTAAGAATTTTTAATCAAATTTAGCATTGTAGCAAAAATACAAGATCAACACAAAAAATGATCAGCATTTGTGTACATCAATAGTGAGTTGAAGGAAAAGGAAAATATGAAAACAGCATTATACATAGTGGCTTCCAGAAGAATGAAATTCTGAGAAATTAACCTAACCAAGGAAGTGAAGAGCCTCCATAAAGAAAACTACAGTACTCAGAGAAGCAATTAAAAGGGTTGGGGAGATGGCTCAGTGGAATGATTGCTTCCCTGGCAAGCACAAGGACCTGAGTTCAATCCCAGATTCTAAAAAAAAAAAAAAAAAGGAAGGAAAGAAAAAAAAAGCAATTAAAGAAAATGGGAAAAAAAATCGTTTCTCACAGAATCAAAATGGCCACACTCCCAAAAATGTTATGCAGATTCAATGTATTCCCAATCATAATACCAATAGAATATAGATATAGAGATAGTAATCCTAAAATTTATATGGAGTCAGAAAAGACTCAGAATAGCAAAAGCTATTTTGGGCCACAATAGAAAAGAAGGGACACAGCAATACCTCATTTCTGGATAAACTAAAAAAAAAATAGTTATAAAAACGTCATAGTTGGGCTGGTGAGATGGCTCAGTGGTCTAAAGCACCTACTTAGAACAAGTTTAGCAAAGTACAGGGACCGCAGTTCAATCCCCCAGCACCACATGCCAGCCATCCCTGCTCCCTGGTGGGCTGAGCTGGACACACACTCACACACACACACACACACACAAACACAAACACACACACACACACATAAATAAAAAAAAAGTCTTAAAAAAAAAGTCATAGTTCAGGAACAAAAATGGATGTGCATCAGTGGAAGAGAATGGAGGATACAGAACCATCCCAGCATACACCCAAATATTTGATCTTTGACAAAGAAGCAAAAAACATATTTTGGAAGCAAAATAGCCTATTCATCAAGGAGTGTTGGGTAAACTGGCTATCTTTTTGCAGAAGACTGAAAGTCAACCCACATCGCACAGCAGATTGTAAGTTAAAATAAAAGCAGATCAAAGAGCTAAACATTAAAAGAAAAAAAATTAAAACTCCTAGAAGCAAATAAATAAGTACAATATCTATTATATTTTTATATTAATTTTATTTAGAAAAAAATATCAATGACACAGTTTTAAAACAGATTAATAGGACAGTTACAATCATTAACACATTCCATAATGTTTTCTTCATAGTAGTTACTCATAGTATAAGATGCAGACATGATATCTTATCTAAACACTATTAGTTCAAAACTTTCTTCTCTTTGAACTAAGATAATATAGCTGTATAACTATGCTATTTTGTATATATATATATATT
>NW_004524590.1:14881251-14892100 GCF_000260255.1 Octodon degus
CAAAATTCTCTTTCACTTCTGTCCCCCTTTTCTGTTTAATTTTGTCAGAGATGGGTATTCTATTGCCATTTAAATATTGTAAGTGCATGAATTCAGCAAAATAATCCAGCAGTCTATAATAGTAGTGGGCTATCCACATGAATGGCAATGTCAGAAGTTGTTGACTTGAGCTTTTTACAGCTCAGAATATTAATATGGCTTTACTTTTTATATGTCATTTTCATGCTTTTCTGTTGGATGGTTAAGACCAAGATAAAGCAAGACCTGTATAACAACAATGAATAATACACAAATTCAGTAGCATAGCAGGATAAAATGTCAACACACAAAAGTCAATAGTATTCCTCTACACAAATAACAAACACATTGAGAGAGAAATTAGATAGTCAATAACTTTTACAACAACATCATGGAAAATTAAATACTTAGAAATTAATCTAACTAAAAAGTCAAAGATATATTCAATGAAAATTAGAGTACTCTGAAAAAAATGTTTTTAGAGGATTTCAGAAAATGAAAAGATATTCCTTGCTCCTGGATAGCAATAACAAACATTGTGAAGATGGCCATACTCCCAAAATTGTTATACAGATTTAATGCAATCCCTATCAAAATACCACCAACATACCTCACAGACCTAGAGAAATCAATCCTAAGATTTATTTGGTACCCGAAAAGACCTAGAATATCAAAGGCAATCATGGGCAATAAACAAAACATTTGAAGACATAAATATACAAAATATTTTCTAAAAAGAACCTCAATTGCCCAGAAAAGAGAATCAACAAATTAGATTGTATCAGACTAAAAAGCTCTGCATAGCAGAGACAAAGATAACCTACAGAATGGGAAAAGTTTGCCAACTATTCCTTAGTCAGAGATATAATATCTGGAATATACAAAAACCTAAGCAAAAAAGAAATCTAAAAAGTAAAAGCTTCATCAAGAAATGGGATCACAAGTCCGCATCTTGTACAGCAATTAACCACTAAGAAGAATATATGCAGTGTATTATTTGTTGAAAAATAAAAAAAAATTAAAAAAAAAAAAAGAAATGGGCAAGAAAAAATGAACGGGAGCTTCACAGCAATGTTTCATGCACCAGGACAGTGACAACAAGCTTGCGTGCCAGTGCTAATACCAGTCATGGTAAATTTCTACATAAAACTGAGCAGGGTCAAAGAAGTGCACCACATACTGTTAAGAAAAATAATACAACAGGAACAGATAACATCGATGAACTTGTACACACAATGCTAGAGCACCTAGCTTAGTAGAACAAACACTGCTGACAATAAGAGATCAAAAAACAGCTAACACAATTTAGTTCTTTGAGAAAACGTTGAATTAATTTAGATAATGGCTGAACTGGTTTGCATTTCCACTAATAATGAAGAAGCATTCCTTTTTCACCAGAGATATGCCAGCATTTTTTACTGTTTGATGTCTTAAGCAGCTCTTGCTATTCTTTTCTGAGTAAGATGAAATCTTAGTGTTGCTTTAATTTGCGTTTGTGTAATGGTTAGAGATATTGATCATTATATCATGTATTTATTGACAATTTGTAGTTCTTCTTCAGTGAAGTATCTGTTCTACCATTTTGAATTAGTTGAGATGCTTGCAAGCAACAAGCCATCAGATTCCACTTTTTGATCAGGCCTGCTGATTAATGTCTTAGTTTGGAAGGTAAGGTGTTCACGTTTGGCATTACTGAAATACATGGATTTTTTTTTTTTTTTTTAATGTATTCAGCACAGGATCTACAGGATCTCACTACCTGTCCTTTCCAGAAAAAATTTTTTTTTTTTTTTTTTTTTTTTTTTTTTTTTTTTTTCCCCTCTCAATGCCTTCTCTATCTGTTGGTGAATAATTTTTTTTCCTTAACTTTTTTTGTTGCTGTTTATGTGTTGACATCACTAGTTTCTCTGTGTTTTTAGCTGTCTGTTTTCATTGTTTCTATCCATAGTAACCTTAAGTATTTTCTCAAGTGCTGGTTTAGTAGCCATATTTATTCTGAGTTGGTCATTGTTTTTTGAAAATATCTTATTTCTCCATCTCTTTTTCAGTATAGCTTCAACAGCTAAGTTAATGTGGATTGGAAGATATTTGCTCATGGAGTTTGAAATACTTAATTCCAAACTCTTCTGGACTTTAGGATTTGTTCTGAGAAGCTACTGTGATTTTTGCCTTTTCTGTGATTTTTATTTTTTTCGGACTCCTTTCAAATTCTGTTTCTTCTCTGGATATCTGGTAATTTAACAAAGATATGCCTTGGTGGGCTTCTTTCATCATTCTTCATTTTCTATAAGCATCACTTATATTTTAAACTCTTTTCTAACGTTAGAGAAATTTTCTTCTACAATTCCTGTAAACAGTCTAGTACACCTATCTACGCTACCTTCTAGTTTATCTAACTAGATCAGTCTTCTTATTGTCATTTAGTGGCTTTTAGATCATTTCTCATTCTCTTATTTTCTTCCTCACTTGAGGTTCATTGTACCAGAATTCTCAGTTTTGTCTTCTGCAATTTATAAATTCTATAGAGTTTTTTTTTAATTCAGGTATTTCTGTATTTTGAGAATCCCATATCCTTGTTGAAACCGTGATTCAAATTCTGAACTCTTATGGTTATCTTATCCTGGTTTTATGTTTTTAACCAATTATCTTGAAATTCAACATTAGTTTCTCTAGTGAACTTTAGATTCATTTCCTCTTTCTGTATATCTATTATCTTTATTGCTTTCATAAACTTTTCAGAGCTCTTTTCTTCCTGTTATTTGCTTTTTCCTCCCTTTGTGATTACTTGCTCTGTCTTGGGAGGTTGAGTGTTATTTGGAGTACTTACATTTCCTTTTTTTCACATGCTCCTGTGAATATTTGTCTGTCTGTCTATCTATCTATCTATCTATCTATCTATCTATCTATCTATCTTTTTATAATATATATGCTCCTTTCTTTTTTCCCCTTTCCTTTGTATTCTGGTGTACTGCAGGTTAAATATTAAAGAAGTGAGGAGAGATTTTAGCTTATATGGTGATTTTTAGTAGGATGCTTCCTTCCTATGAATATTCATCAGCTTTGTATGTCTATTTCTAGTATTTTCTTCATTAGTTACTTGAAGAGATTTGGGCTCTGTTCTGTGTTTTGCTGGAATAATTAATTGTGCTTGTAACAGCATTCACAGACTCAGTTTTACAACACTTCCATATGATACTGTTTGTGGTTATATTTCCCCCTTTGTGTATCCTCCATACACACTATGATGTGGTGAGATGAAGTAGGTAAGGCAGGGTAAGGAGAATGGAAGATGGGTGGAGGAGGAGTATTGGGGCCTATGGGGAGATCTGAATTGGGAAATAGTAGATGAGGATAACAAGCTGATTTGGGGTGTGATTCTAGTGGAGTACTTTTAGTTGAAGTGAAGACAGTATTGAGAGATTTCAGAGAACGTTGATGGCCAAGGATGAAGTGTGGGATTAAAAGAGCTTAACTTGATAACTAAGGAAAGCTAAGTAGTGTCAGCATCTGCTAATAAGAAGGACAATGAACTACATAAGATATGCAAGAACTCAAGGCTTACAATGGGAAGGATTGAGTGTTAATGCTAGAGAAGATAGCAATGATTCTGAGGGAGCTATGCATGGAAAAGTTGTGTTTTTTTTTTTAATTTTAGGGACGGGTCCACAGGGTGTTCAGGGTCTCATTACTAGATCGTACTTTTAGTGATCCACCTGTTTACAGTCTCCCAAGAACTGGGATTACAGGTGCATGTCACCACACCCAGTCTCAATCCCTATCTCAGCATACCCTGGGGGCGGGGCTGGCATAGCAGGCCAGGGGATCAAACCCCCAGCCCCTGTGACTGCTTGCAGGCATTTTAATCTGCTAAGCCACTTGGCAGGCCCTATACATGGAAATTCAAGAGCTGGGAAGGAGGAGAGTATGTGCTTAGAAAAAGAGTAATGATGTGTATTAACAATATTGTTTTAAGGATTTGAATTAAAAATAGTTTATATGTATTTGGAAAAAGAATAATGACCAATATTAATAATATTGTTTCAAAGGTTTGATTTGAAGAAAGCAGATAAGGATCTCAAATGAGGATGGCAATCTACCCACCTAATAAATTATAGACAATGAGAGAAGAAATACACAAATGTAACAATTTTGGAGAGAAAACATTCTATCAGGCTTTCATAGAAAGCACATTGGCCAAGCAATGGCCATGACTCATCCATATGGCTGACACTGACAAACAATCTGAGGTACAGGATCTCGAAATAAATCCTGAGGGGATTTCACTGACCTTATCAGACCCAAAAGCTACAACTCTTGTTGCATAGGTCCTGCTTTATCTTGGTCTTAACCACACAGCAGAAAAGTATAAAAATGAAATATAAGAAGTAAAGCCATGCTGGTACGTTGAGCTGTGGGGGACTCAGGTCAAAAATTTCTGACATTGCCAGTGAAGTGGAAGACCCAATGCTATTATGGACTAATGACTCTTTTGGATTATTTTGCTGAGTTAACACACCTATAATATTCAAATAATGGAACTTAACAAAAAAAGGATATACAGATGAATGTCCATTTTATATCTGTGTATTCAAGGTGGTTGGGATAGATATATAGTTACACTCTCTTAATGAATAGAGTGATTTGTTCTAATGGTGTTTGTAGATAGTATATCATGTCCACATCTTGTACAGCAATTAACCACTGGGAGGAATGTATGCAATGTGTTAATTATTGAAACTGTCCTACCAATTTGATTTGAAACTGTCTCATTGCTATTTGTTTATCCATAAAATTATGGAAAAAAATAAATTAAAAAAAACACAAGAAAATACAAATAAATAAAGAAACAAAGAAACAAAATCTTAAAACTATAAGATGTTCAATGGGAACACATATTAAATATGTCAATGAGATAGTGCATATTTAATTTTATTTAGCTAATACAGAAGGGTTACTGATTCAAATAACAAAATAAATCTACAAGCAGGGTAAACCGTAACTATGATGTTACCAGTTCTATGCCTTGATTCTCTTAATTGTTCTCTCAGAAATGAGTCAACTTTGTGTTCAGACTGGCTTCTTCATGATAGCAGAATGGTTGTCTGAGCTCCAGGCATTATAGTCACTCTCTGTTATTATCTAGAGAACCACAAAAAGTGCCCCTTCCCTAATTTTATTCGAATGCACTTTTAACTGGCTTAAGCCAATGGTAACTAGCTCTGGTGATTTTATCATTAGAAATGTTGAGTAGTAAAAATAATGCAGGGTTCACTCTTAGATCTGAAAGTAAGATAAACTTTCCTCCTGGTGCAGGAGGAAGTGGAGTAAAAAACAACAGCAACAATGAATACAACGAGAAAGTTGAAATGATGGGGGAATGAAGTGAGTTGCAAATGTATAGCCCTCTGGTCCAGACATACATATTGCAATGTTGCTTTTATCTTCTAGATATTTTCAGTTTCTATGACATATTTTAATCTTATTTGTCAGTTTTAAATGATGTAATTCCAGATTTAATATTTTCTTCAAAAAGCAAATATATATACAGTGCTTATTAATTTTATGATGTTTTTTTAATTTTATTTTTACACTATTAATAATGCAATACTTTTACTTTAAAGTTACTGGATATGAATATATTAAGTTTTATGATAAAAAAGTTAACTGGGTGGATACATTTCAACATCATGTAGATTTCTCATTAAATTGTTATTGCTATGAAAAGAATAATAGTTTTAAGATGTAAAGTGAGTAACTGAATTTAAGAACAGTAGTTCATACTTACTATGAAATATGTTCTCATGTTCATGCAAAACATAAAAGGCTTCTTCATCATCCAAGTGGAAGGAGAAACTCTTTAAGCGTGAAATTTAAGATCTTGATTAATAAGTTTTCTTTGAGAGGGAAAAAAATGTTTCAAAGATAAAATTTGTAAAATGTTATTCTGCATTTAAAAATTCCATTCATATAGATTCATCTTAATAAAATAGACAGAACTTTAGGTTAAGAAAAAAATGCCCTCTAAGGACTGGTGAGATAGCTCAGGGGACTAAGCACCTGCTAAGACAAGCACTGGGACTGGGATTCCTGGCATCATATGCCCTGCCAGCTCTGACACCAAACACACTGAGTGGCTACTGAGACTGGGCATGGTGGTGCACGCCTATAATCCCAGCGCTGGGGAGGCAGAAAACAAAAGAGGATCACTATGAGTCCATTCTATGTAGGGAGACACTGTATCAAATATACTAAAAACAAAAGAAAAGAAAAGATCAAATTATACAGTGTAAGAATCAATTCCTAGTGTAAGAATCTGAAACAGTAAATAAAATCTATAAGGTAAAATAGACATAGTAAAACAAAAAGAAGTTGCTCAAAAGAAATGAACAATGGGGATGAAAGAAAGGAGAAAAGAAAGAAAAAAAGGAAGGGGGAAAACAATGTACACAAGATAGCTAAAAAGATTAGATAGTACTAATTTCCATTTGTTTTGTTTTGTTTTGTTTTTGTATTTTAGGACAGGGTGGACAGGGTCTCACTGTGTAGATTGAACTCCTAGTGATCCTTCTGTTTAAAGCCTCCCAAGTGCTGGGATTACAGGCACGTGCCATGATGCCATCTCACTCACCATCTCAGGGCACCTTGCAGGTGAGGCCTAGTACTGCAGGCCAGAGGTTTGAAATCCTGGCCCCTGTGTCTGCCTAAGCAGGCACTTTATTCCACTGAACTATTTGGCTAGCCCTTTTTCTGTTTGTTTATTTGTTTGCTTGTTTTGTTTTGTTTTGTTTTGTTTTTGAAGGGAGCAGATAATACTTAATATTATTTTGACCAATTTCACATGCTTATATCTGGTAACCTGAGCAACAATATTGAAGATAAAAATGTGCAATAAAATAAATATTGTTGAATAACTATAATCTTAGTTTATTGAAATTACATATGATTTCTACTGTCTTGTCTATGATTTTTAGTCTCTTTAAAATAAAAATAAAAAGGTTGAATCTTAAAATAAAAAGAAAAAAAGGAAAAATGTCATCTAGTCTGAAGGATTCAGACTCACCACTTCCACAGAGTGTGTTTTTTGTAATTTAACCTGCAAGGTGCATTTGGAAAGTGAGTACAAAAAAATAATATTAGGGCATGATCTATAATGAAATGTAATAATAAAATATTATTGAGATGTGATGAGAAATTGCAATGAAAAGTACCACAGAATATATTTAGAATGATTGATTATATTTAAAGCATCTAGATTTTATGCAGTTAGCAGGTAAACTGTTCAATTAGTCTACATCCAGTTAACTGGAGTATCCACTAATGCCAATCCAATGAGACTAGGTCAGAGACATGTAGGAGCTTCCTATATACGGAATATAAATGTATTTCAGTGACTTAAACAGAGCAATTGCAGTATAGGAAATAACAAACAAGTTTACTATTTCTTTTTCATACCAAAATCAGGGAAAGAGGCAACTAAGAAAGAGAACTAGAGGTCAATCTCCCTCATAAATATAGATGCCAAAATCCTCAATAAAATACTAGCAAATAGAATACAGCAAATCATCAAGAACATCATACAGCATGACCAGGTAGGATTCAGCCCAGGGATGCAAGGATGGTTCAATATTTGAAAATCTATAAATATAACACACTATATCAATAGAGCGAAAACTAAAAAATACATGATTATCTCCACTGATGCAGAAAAGGCTTTTGACAAAGTCCAACATGCATTCATGTTCAAAGTCTTACAGAAAATTGGAATAGATGGTCGCTACTTCAATCTAGTAAAAGCCATTTATGAAAACCCAACAGCTAACATAATCTTAAATGGGCAAAAACTGAAAACTTTTACTCTTAGATCTAGTACAAGCCAAGGATGTCCTCTATCACCACTCCTATTCAATAGAGTACTGGAATCATTAGCTACAGCCATTAGACAAGAGAAAGAAATAAAATAAGTAAGAATAGGCAAAGAAGAAGTTAAATTATCTTTATTTGCAAAAGACATGAACTTTACTTGGAAGACCCAAAAAAATCCACCAAAAAGCTACTAGAATTAACAGAGAAATTCGGTAGCATAGCAGGTTATAAAGTCAATACCCAAAAGTCAATAACATTCGTCTACACAGACAACAAACACACTGAGAGGGAAATTATAGAAACAATACCTTTTACAATAGCACCGAGGAAAATGAAATAAATTGGAATTCATCTAACTAAAGAAGTCAAAGATCTTTTCAAGGAAAATTACAATACTCTGAAAAAAAGAGATCGTAGAGGATTTCAGAAAATGGAAAAAAATTCCATGCTCCTGGATAGGAAGAACCAACATTGTGAAGATGCCCATACTCCCAAAATTGCTGTACAGATTTAAAGCAATCACTATCAGACTACCATCGACATACAAAACAGACCTAGAGAAATCATTCCTAAATTTATCTGGAAGCAGAATAGACCTAGGATAGCAAAGGCAATTCTGGGCAATAAAGACAAGACAGGAGGCATTACAATCCCTGACTTGAAATTATACTACAAGGCTACTGTGATAAAATCAGCATGGTAATGGCAACGAAATAGACCTGGGGATCAATGGAATAGATTAGAAGATGCTGAAGCCCCTACAAACACACTCAGTCACATTATCCTTGAAAAAGGGGCCAAACATACTCACTGGAAGAAAGATAACCTCTTTAACAAATGGTGCTGGAAAAATTGGCTCTCTATATGTCGAAAACTCAAACTTGACCCAGGTCTATCACCATGCACTACTAAAGTGAAAATGGAGATCTAAACATTAAAGCAGAGACACTAAATCTTCTGGAGGAGACAGTGGGAGGAACTATTGAAGACATAGGGGTAGGCAAAGAGTTCATGGACAGAAATAAAATCACAAGGGAAATAGTTGAAAGAATTAACAACTGGACCTGCTCTTACTGAAAATTTTTTTTTGTTCACATCAAAAGAAATTGCAAACAAAGTGAAAAGGCAATGCAAAAATTTGGAAAATATCATGACAAATAAGAACTAAGACAAAGGTCTGCTCTCTGGAATTTATAAAGAACTAAAAAACACTAGGCCCCAAAATTTAAATACCCAATCCAGAAATGGGCATCCGAGATAAACACACGCTTCTCAGAGGAAGAAATTAAGAAAGCAAATAAATATATGAAAAAATGGTCCACATCACTAGCCATCTGTGAAATGCAAATTAAAACCACATTGAGTTATCATCTCACCCCAGAAAGAATGGCTATCATAAAGAAATCACCCGACACCCAGTCCTAGCCGAGATCCAGTGAGTGTGTGGAGAGCTTCCTGCTAACCTGCGCTGGGGGAACCAGTCCCAGCCCAGGTGCAGTGTGGGCCGGACCCTCTCCCACCCCTTTGGACCTCCCACCACCACTCCGCAGTACCTCCCCAACCCTGCCCGCCTAGTAGGAATTTCTGTCAAGTTCCTGGAACCCCCAGACCCAGTCCTAGCCCAGGTCCGGTGAGTGTGTGGAGAGCTTCCTGCTACCCTGCGCCGGCAGGACCAGTACCAGCCCAGGCGCAAGGTGGACCGGACCCTCTCCTACCCCCTCAGGGGGCAGCCCACCACTCCATAGTACGTCCCCCAACCCTCTTGGCGAGTAGGAATTTCAGCCGAGTTCCGGGAGCCTCCATATCCATTCCTAGCCCAGGTCCGATGAGTGTGTGGAGAGCTTCCGGCTTCTTTGTGCCTGCGGGACCAGTCCCAGCCCAGGCACAGTGTAGGCCGCACCCCCTCCCACTCCCTTGTGCCGCACCCCACCACTCCGCAGCACCTTCTCACCCCACCTGCTGAGTAGGAATTTTGCGGTGTTCTGGGAATCCCCGGACCCAGTCTTAGCCGAGGTTCGGTGAATGTGGGAGAGCTTCCTCTTCCACCTAATTCACCTTGCCTCTTCCAGGCACAGCTCAGGGCTGGCATACATGCCTGAGGTGTAACCCTGCAGCTGCAATCCCTGCAAAGAGTGTACAGGATAGATCCACCCAGCAAGTCAAGGAGAAGAACATCTTGACACAGGGGCACAACAGGTTCACCTTCAAGGGCAGCAGCGGGAAAGAGCTGAGCACAGCAGCCAGACCTAAGCCAGACTCAGCTGGATAAGTCCAAACTTTGTAGAGCTGCACCTGAACTTCAGTATGTGTGAAGGTTATAACTACAGCAAAGATATAAAATAAAGGACAGAAGATAGTGATACACAAAATGACAAGAAGGAAGAAAATGCAATCTCAGAAACGAAGACCACCCATAACAAGTGCAGAGGACACTAACACAGAACAAATTGGAAATCACACAGCTGAAAGCAATGAATCAACAGTTTCTGAAATAAAGAAACAGCTGCAGAAAGATATAGAAGACCTTAGATTGGAAATGAAAAAAAGAAATCCCAGAATTAATAACATCTGCACTAAAGAATCAAATGCAGAAATATATGGAAGAAATCCAGTGCCCACCCAGAACAAGTGCGGAGCACACTAGCTCGGCTCAAGTGTATGAATTAGGAGCGTCGATAGTAAATAAGCAACAGCAGAAAGACATAGAGGAAATCAGAGCGCAATTCTTTTCTGAAATAAAAAAGAAGTCTCAGAACACATAGCAGATGAAGTAAAGAAGCAACTGCAGAAACATAAGCAGGAAACCCAATCTGAAAAAAACACTGCAGTAAAAAATTTCTAACAGCTTATAAAGAAGATACTGATAAAAAAAAATAGAGGAGATTAGAAAAATGACGGATTCCCTGAATGAGCGATACGGGAGAGAAATGGATAGCATGAAGCAGAGTCAAAGAGATATAGAGGAAAT
>NW_004524590.1:14892262-14896540 GCF_000260255.1 Octodon degus
AGAAAGGATCTCTTAAAAACAACAAAGATGCAGAAAAGAATAATCAATCACCCGCAAGATGATGCAAAGATGAACAATGTGAGAATAATAGGCATCAGTGAGAAAGAAGGAGTCAACACAAATGACATTAAAAAATATGGGCAGAAGAAATAGCAGAAAACTTCCCAAATTTGAGGAAACAATCTGATATTCAGGTAACTGAAGCATACAGAACACCAAGGAACCTCAACCCAATGAAAAACACACAGAGACATATAATAGTCACGATCCCAGAAATTCAGCACAAGAATAATCTGCTGAAAGCCACTAGAGAAAAGAAGCAGATCACATTCAAAGGAAAACCCATCAGAATTATGGCTGACCACTCTTCACAAACCATGCAGCCATGCAGAGCATGGAGCAGAGTACTTGAGGTCCTCTATGAAAACAAATTCCAACACAGACTACTATACCTTGCAAAACTCTCTTTCAAGTTTGATGGAGAAGTGAAATACTTCCATAGCAAAGAACAGCTAAAGAATTTCACGATGACAAAGCCAACCTTACACAGGCTATAGAAAGATGTTCTAGAGAGGGACCAAAACGAACAGAACTCCATGAATGAGATCGAAAGCAACCAACTAAATACAGTAAGCAATTAAACACAGGAGAAAAAGGAGTAAATGATAACAGGTAAATAACATGGCAAACACAAGTCAATACATCTCAATTCTAACCATCAATGCAAATGGACTCAATTCACCAATTAAGAGAAATAGACTGGCACAGTGGATTAGGAAACAAAATCGAAAAATATGTTGTATACAAGAAGCACATTTAACTCTTAAAGACATTCATAGGCTGTAAGTCAAAGGATGGAACAAAATACTACATGCCCCAGCACCTCAGAAAAAAGCAGGGGTAGTAATTCAATTCTGAGACAGTCTCAACTTCAAACCAACAATGATCAGTCAAAATAAAGAAGGACACTATACTAACTTAGATTTTATATTTTGTGAATATCAGATACATTAACATGCAAAAGTGAATATGAAATTACACTGTACAGAACATAAAGTGTGAAAACAGAGTAATTAATTGAGAAAATTAAAATCTATGTATTAAAAAAAAAGAAGGACACTATATACTGGTTAGGGGAAAATTTCAAGAGGAAGAGGTAACACTCATAAATATGTATGCACCAAGCAGAGGAGCACACAACTATATAAAGCAAATCTTAATGGACATGAAAAATCTAATATCCAATACCACAATTTTAAAAGGAGACTTTAACACAACCTTATGTCCAAAAGATAGGTCAACCAGACAAAAACTTAGCAAAGAAATAACAGAACTGAACGAGAGTTTGAAACAAATGGACTTGGTGGACATATACAGAGTGTTCCAAACAAACACAGCTGAATACACATTTTTCTCAGCTGCACATGGGTCATTTTCTAAAATAGACCACATACTGCTCCATAGGTCATGCTTAAGTATATGCAAGAAAACAGAAATTATCCCATGCACATTATCTGACCACAGTGCAATGAAACTGGAAATAAATGACAAAAGAAACCAGAAAAAAAACTTTCAATACATGGAAATTAAATGGCACCCTACTCAGCAACCAATGGGTCATAGATGAAAATAAACAAGAAATTCAACAATATCTACAATTCAATCAAAATTCAAGCACAACTTACCATAATTTATGGGATACAAAGAAAGCAGTTCTCAGAGGGAAATTCACAGCTGTGAACTCACACACTAGGAAAACAGAACGGGAACAAATAACTACCCTAATGCTGAACATTCAACAACTAGAAAAGGAAGAGCAAACCAAACCCAGAGCCCAAAGAAGGAAAGAAATCATAAAGATTAGAGCAGAAATTAATTCAATTAGGATGAAGAAAACAATTTAAAGAATTAAAAAAGCAAAAAACTGGTTCTTTCAAAGATTAAATAAAATCGATAAGCCCCTAGCTAACCTCATCAAACAAAGGAAAGAAAAAATTCAAATACAAGAAATAAGGAAAGAAAAGGGTGTAATTACCAGAGACACAGTGGAAATTCAGAAGATTATCAATAGCTACATTGAGAATCTTTTCTCTCACAGAATAGAAGACACAGAAGAAATAGACAGATTCCTAGAAAGGTATAAATTACCACAACTGAATCGACAAGATATAACCACTCTCAGTAGCCCAATAACAGCCAAGGAAATATGAGATATAATTAAAAACCTACCAGCAAAGAAAAGTCCAGGTCCGGATGGATTCACAGCTGAATTCTACAAGACTTTCACAGAAGATGTAGTCCCTATACTCCTCAAACTCTTCTGTGAAATTGAAAAGGAAGCAATCCTCCCAAAATCATTCCTGGAAACAAGTATTATACTAACACAAAAACGAGGGAAAGATGCAACTAAGAAAGAGAACTACAGGCCTATCTCTCTCGAGAACATAGATGCCAAAATCCTAGCAAATAGAATACAGCAAATCATCAAGAAGATCATACACCATGACGAAGTAGGAGGGATGCAAAGATGGTTCAATATCGAAAATCCATCATTGTGATACAGTATATTAATAGAGCTAAAAGGAAAAATTACATGATCATCTCCATTGATGCAGAAAAGGCTTTTGACAAAGTCCAACACTCATTCATGTTCAAAGTCCTACAGAAAATTGGAATAGAATGGCTCTACTTTAATCTGGTAAAAGCCATTTATGAAAACCCAACAACTAACACAATCCTAAATGGGGAAAAACTGAGATCTTTTACTCTTAGATCTGGTACAAGACATTGATGTACTCTATCACCTCTCCTATTTAATATAATTCTGGTATTATTAGCTACAGCCATTAGAAAAGAGAAAGAAATAAAAGGAATAAGAATAGGTAAAGAAGAAGTTAAATCTTTATTTGCAGATGACATGATACTTTACTTGGAAGACCCAAAAAACTCCACCAAGAAGCTACTAGAATTAATACAGAAATTCAGTAGCATAGCAGGTTATAAAGTCAATACCCAAAAGTCCTCTACAAAGACAACAAACACATTAAGAGGGATATTACAGAAACAATACCTTTTATAATAGCACCGAGGAAAATGAAATACCTTGGAAATAAGCTAACTAAAGAATTCAAAGATCTTTTCAAGGAAAATTACAGTACTCTTTAAAAAAGAGATCATAGAAGATTGCAGAAAATGTAAAGATATCCCATGCTCTTGAATAGGAAGAACCAACATTGTGAACATGGCCATACTCCCAAAATTGCTGTATAGATTTAATGCAATCCCTATCAGACTATCACCGACATATCACACAGACATAGAGAAAATATTTCTAAAATTTATCTGGAACTGGAAAATACCTAGAATAACAAAGGCAATTCTGGGCAATAAAGACAAGGCAAGTGGCATTACCATTCCAGACTTAAAATTATACTACAAGGCTATTGTGATAAAATCAGAATGGTACTGACATCAAAATAGACCTGAGGATTAATGGAATAGATTAGAAGACACTGAAGCTGCTACGAACACACTCAATCACCTTATCTTTGACAAAGGGGCCAAACATATTCACTGGAAGAAAGATAGCCTCTTTAACAAATGGTGCTGGAAAAACTGGTTCTCTATATGTCGAAAACTCAAACTTGACCCAGGTCTATCACCGTGCGCTAAACTAAAGTCAAAATGGATTAAAGATCTAAACATTAAAGCAGAGACACTAAATCTCCTGGAAGAGAAAGTAAGAGGAACTCCTGAAGATATAGGGGTAGGCAAAGAGTTCATGGACAGAAATCAAATCGCACGGTTAACAGTTGAAAGAGTTAACTGGGACCTGCTCTTACTGAGAAATTTTTTCACGTCAAAAGATATTACCAACAAAGTGAAAAGGCAACCCACAAATTTGGAAAAATCATGACAAATAAGTACTCAGACAAAAGTCTGCTCTCTAGAATCTATAAAGAAGTAAAAAACAGTAGGGCCCCAAATTTTAAAGACCCAATCCAGAAATGGGCATCTGAGATGAACACACACTTTTCAGAGGAAGAAATTAAACAAGCGAATAAGCACATTAAAAAATGCTCCACATCACTAGCCATTCATGAAATGCAAATTAAATCCACATTGAGATATCATCTCACCAAGAAAGAATGGCTATCATAAAGAAATCACCCAACAACAAATGCTGGAGAGGCTGTGGGGAAAAAGGAACCCTTCTCCACTGCTGGTGGGAATGTAGACTGGTGCAACCATTATGGAAATCAATATGGAGACTCCTTA
>NW_004524590.1:14898280-14920188 GCF_000260255.1 Octodon degus
GATTTGTTCTTATGGTGTTTGTAAATAGGATCTCAATTCTGCATCTTGTACAACAATTAACCACTAAGAAGAATATATGCAGTGTGTTAATTGTTGAAACTGTACTTCCGATTTGATTTGAAACTCTCTCATTGCTGTTTATCAATAAAATGTTGAAAAAAAAAGAAACTTTAAAAAGTATATTTCCATTTTCTGTTGACAAAAAAAGAGGTTTGTACCTATGTTATTTGCTTATTATTTCTTGCCTATATCTTGTAATATGAAAAACTACTTGGCAATAACAATACACAATGTACTAACCATTGTTACTCTCCTAAAATCTTGTTTTGTTATTTTGTACCACTGTTTGTTTTTCTTCTTTCTTTAAAATAAAAATAACTGATGTCAATAAAAAAATAAAATTAAATTAACAAAAGTAATCACCCAACAACAAATGTTGGAGAGACTGTTGGGAAAAAAGAACCTTTCTCCACTGCTTGTGGGAATGTAGACTGGTGGAACTGTTATGGAAATCAGTATGGAGACTCCTTAGAAATGTTGGACTGGATAACCCATTTAAACCAGCTATTGCTCTACTGGGAATTTTCTCAGAGGATCGGAAAACATCAAATCATAGTGATATATGTGTGCCTATGTTTATAGCAGCACAATTTCTGATAGCCAAATCTTAGAAACAACCAAGATGCCCATCACCTGAGGAATATTTGAAAAAGATGTGGTATTTTTACACAATGGAGTATTATTCAGCTATTAAGAATGATAAACTCGAAGCCTTTATATGGAAGTGGATGCCACTTGAACATATACTCATAAGTGAAATAAACCAGACACACATGTGTAAATATCATATAGTTTCTCTAGTATAAGAACACAAAAGAAGAAATACAAATACAAAGGTATAATACAAGTAAAAGGAAAGAAGGATCTCAAGGACTAACTGATCAAGTGAGGGAAAGAAGAAGAGCTAGCAAACATGAATATGTCAAGTGATACAGTTATATGCAGAAGATGGGCAAGGAAATTATCCTGAGAATCTCCAGAAGATTTTTGAATCTAGCAGTTAATTGGAAAAATTCTCACCCTGACTAACTATATACACTGATACCTGTGAACTAAGCTACTGCACTGCAGATGGTAATTTGTAATAGTAGTTTCTTCCTTGGAGAGCCTGTCATTTTGGTCTTCTGATTATGGGCTGGTTGTCATGAAATGCCAGTTGCTGCTTTGATGTCTCTTGGGTAGATGGTTGTTTAAAAAGTAGGGGGTGGTGAATGAAAGCAAGAGACAGGAAAAGGAATATTGTGGGACTGTCCTGCTTCAAGGTTGTATATTTTTGAACTTCTGTGTAAACATAAGAAGTATATAATTCCTTATGCCTACTTTTAAAATATATTATAATTTTTAAATGTTTTTTATTATATTCTGTTGGGACTTAAAGTTCACCATATCTATACTAGATGAAAAATACCTGTTCCACATTATGCCTAAGATGTTTGATATGTAGACAGATAGTGAGGTTAGGCTTAACAGCCTAAGTTGTATTGTAATAACAATAAGCTTGTCTTCTGGTTGGTTAACAACCTAAGTTTGCAGACCAAAATTGGAGAAAAAGGAGGGCTGCAAGGAAAGCCAACATTTTGGCCCTAACCTTCTAGGGTCAATTAAGTCTCAGGACATATGAGAACTTGTACTGTAACGTCATGTTCCTCGGTAATGTCCCAAATTTTCTGATCAAGAAGATTATGGGGCCAAAGAAGAAAGTGATCGATGATGTAGACTGTGCCTAAGGAGAGTCACATTGCGAGAAAACACTCTCTCAGGCTTTCACAGAGAGCACATTGGCCAAGCAATAACCATGACTCATCCACATGGCTGCACTGACAAAGATTCTACAATCTGAGGTACAGGATCTCAGAACAAATGCTGAGGGGATTTCACTGACCTTATCAGACCCAAAAGCTACAACTATTGTTGCATAAGTCCTGCTTTACGTTGTTCTTAACCATCCAGCAGAAAAGTATAAAAACGAAATATAAGAAGGAATGCCATGGTGTTATGTTGAGCTGTGGGGGACTCAGGTCAATATTTTCTGACATTGCCAGTTAAACAGAAGACCCAATGCTATTATGGGCTACTGGACTCTTTTAGAATATTTTGCTGAGTTTACACACCTATAATATTGAAATAACGGAACTTAACAACAAAAAGGGGATGCAGATAAATGTCCATTTTGTATCTGTGTATTCAAATGGCTAACATCGATATACAGTTACATTCTCTTAATGAATAGAAGGATTTGTTCTAATGGTGTTTGTAAGTAGGATATCATGCCTGCATCTTGTACAGCAATTAACCACTAGGTAGAATGTATACAATGTGTTAATTATTGAAGTTGTCATACCAGTTTGGTTTGAAACTGTCTCATTGTTATTTGTTTTCAATAAATTTATAGAAAATAATGTTTAATTGAGGGCCAGGGAGATGGCTTAGTGGAATAAGTGCTTTCCTGGTAAGGGCAAGGGCCTGAAATGAATCCCTGGTTCCACCAAAACAAAACAAAACAAAAAAAAATTAAATTGCATTTGTTTGATTCTTTCCATTCTAGTTCCTAGCAAGTGAAGTTTTCTTTTGGAATTTTTTTTTTTAATTTTAGAGTGGGGTCTGCAGCGTTTTCAGGGTCTCACTACTAGATCGGACTCATAGTGATACTCCTGTTTACAGCCTCTCAAGAGCTGGGATTACATGCATGTGCCACCATATCCACTTACTTTCACTGTCTCAGGGCCCTGGGGCCAGGGCTGGCACATCAGGCCTGGAGATCGAACCTCTGGTCCCTGTGCCTGCTTGCAGACATTTTACTCAGCTGAGCTATTTGGCAGGCCCTCTTTTGGATTTTTTCAATTCAATTTTTTCTTATGTTTTTTTTTAATTGACATGGGTTGCTAAGGTTGCTGACTTATTTTTTGGGATGAGTGACCAAAATTCAAACTGAGGTCCTTGTACTAGTCTGGCATACCTGCTGCTGCGCTATATTCCTGACCTCAAAGATCACAAACTTGAGGGATGCCAGTATTTGAGAATGTCACTCATGTGCTGCACTTCTTTTTGTATTGCTGCAGAGCAGAATTTAGATGCCTGCTCACAAAAGTTTACTATTATAACTTTACGATGATGAACAATATACAATAAATTAATATTATTTACAATGAATTTAATTTTAATTTAGTTTTTTGACAAGGTCTTTATATAGTGTTCAGGATGGCCTCAAATTCATGGTCATCCCTCTGCCTGAGCCTTCCGAGTATTGGGAGTAACAGCATGTGACACCATGCCCAAATCAGTTTTGTTCTGTTTTCTTCTCATGGGTCATCTTTATTTAGGGCTTGTATCTTAATGTGTCTTTGAAATTATCTCATTGAAAATTTGAAGGTCCTATAAAGTGTTGTTTATTATACTAAAGGCTAAAAATGCAAAAAAAAAAAAAAAAAGGAATCTTCTTCGTTGTCCTTAAAGTGAATGAAGAGCAATAGTAAAGAATTGAAAATCAGGAAATTGCAGAGTGATGATTTTCTATTGTAATGAAAAAGGAAAGGGAGACTGGTACAACTCCACAGGGTTGTGCAATGTATGACTGGGGGTTATGTTCTGAGATACAAATCTGAATTCATAAGATCAGTAAAGAAGAGTCAGGGGATAGCTCAGTGGTACAGTGCCTGGCAAGTACAAGCTCCTGAGTTCTATTCTCAGTACACAAAACAAAACAAAACAAAACAAACAAACAAACAAAAACCCCAAAAATCAATGAAGCAGAATGGAACTGAGGTGTTGTGAGGGCCTCCAGTGGAAAAGCATGTTTTGAGGTACAAGATGGACTTTCCACGCAGGAGCTGTGCTGCTGTGCTCTATCCCTGGCCCAAGGATGGACTTTCCTAGTGAAAAATAGCACAGAGAGTCCTAGATGGAGTTATCCCTACATAAATCCTAGCAATTGCTTCTTTGAGGGATTCCCTTGAACCATGTACTAAGTTATTTTGATTTATTATTCCTTAATAACCTGGAGAACCAAATACAGTACAATGATTTTCACACTGTGTTATGGATGAGGAATAAAAAGAGCTCAATATTTGGTATAAATGTAAGTTTAAGACCTAAAGTCAAAGAATCAGGAAGCTAGACATAGGGAACAGCTAAAAACTCATGTTTATTGTTCTGATCATGGGTGTTAAGGTACTTAGGGTTTTTAACACAGGTTTTGAAATAAGACAGCATGACCATCAGTGGAGGATGGATCTGGAGTTCCAGTGGATTAAGCAAACTAGAATCTCTAAAGACAAGAGATTCTGAGACTCTTTAGCTATCCCCACCAATCACCATTGCTTTTCTTCTTGCTTCTGGACACACTAGTGTCTGAATGAGCACTGTACTACTGTATGCTATCGCATAGCACAGTAGGTACAAACAAGCATGATTGTGACAATGTTTAGCAGACACCTGAGCTACTTCCAAAATCTGTTTGCAAGTCCCTGCTTGATAGCTTAGGTAACTAAAGCACCTGCTTAGGCCAATGTAGGAACTTGAGTGTGCCTTGCCAGCCCCACCCCTGGGCACAATGAGAATGGGACTGAGACTGGGCATGGTGGTACACGCCCTTAATCCCAGAGTTTAGGAGTCTGAAAACAGGGGAATCGCCTCAAGACCAATCAGTGTAATTCGACCCTGTAAACCCTGTACTAAATACATTAAAAAAAAATATTTTTGCAATTGGAAATGTGAGATCTGTTTGTATCTCTTTCCATCTGAAATTTAACAACTCGCATGTTTATAAGTCAGGGCCTCAGAACTAAAAATATATAATTAATAATATTAATAATATTATATTTCAATAATAAATGAATCCTTAATTGAATCTAAATTCTATTGGAAACTCCAATCTCAACATACAGTAATTGATCATCTGAAAAGTTTTCAAACATCATTTGTATTTTGTGCATGATTTTTTTCTTTTATAAATAATTGCATTTAGTGCTGCATCATGTGATAGACAATATTTGTTTAAAAATTCATAATCAAATGATATTTTTATGCAAATAGTTGTAAAATATGATGTTAACATAAATTAAAATGTGTTTTTCAAGAAGAACTCTAGGATATCAAGTATTTAGAAAGGGAGTATGATTGGAAAACTCAAGGCCAGAACTAATCCTACATAGGGGACACTTTACAGCTGGAGAACAGAATAATTACCACAAATAGATTAAGATGGGTGCAATATAAGGTTCAGATAAATGTTCTCAGGTATTCCTTCATAAAAGAAATGGTCAATTTAAATTCTCATTATGTATAAGAATTCCAATTAAACTATACCTAATATAAATGTCATTGATAATTTTTCTTGCTTTGCAGTCTGCTGTCTTTAAAATTAATGTGTCTATTACTGCAATTAATATTGCATCACCTATTTTCTATTGAATATTACTATCAAGATCTACCTTTATCCATTTATCTGTAATCTTTGTATTTATAAAGTATGTTTATTTCATTAGTATATGTTTGTAGTACATAATGACAACATTGTTGGTAGGGACTTGGTACATAAGAGATATACATACCTTATGTTAATTCATTTTAATTCCCTCTCTCCTCCTTTCCCTCTCTCCTCCCTCCGTCTCTCAATTACCTTCACTTATTCAAAAGATCATCTAACTACTCTCATCATAAGTCTTTTACTTTGCTCATTATTTATATTTTGATTTCATCATATAAAATAAATCGTGCAATACTTAAGATTGTAGTTTATACCACTTTAATGCTATGGTCTTGAGGAGCATCTGTTTTCCTGCAAATGACTGAGTTTATGTTTCTTTATAACAGTCCTACACCATCATGTATAACAGACAATTTTCTCTGCCCATTCACCTACTGATGAATACATAGGTAACTTCCAAGATACACCTATTGTAACCATGGTGTTGTAAACATATATGTATGTATCACTCTAATATGATGTCCCTAACCTTTTTGTAAAGATGTCTGCAGACAGAAGGGAGTTTCAATACTTTCTAGTTTTAGTTTTTGAGGAATCTCAATATTGATTTTTGAAGTCTGTGTACAAGTTTGCATTCCAACCAATAATATAACTGGATCTTTCTTCCCAGCAGACTTGCCAGCACCTGTTGTGATATGATTCTGGGGGATAGTCATTCTTCATGCAGTGAGACAAATCTCAGTGTTCTTTTAATTTGCATTTTCCTGGTGGCTAGATATGTTGAACATTTCTTAAAATATGTTCTTAAACATTTCATTTGTATTTCTTCTGAGAAATGTCTACTCATTTTGTTTGTCCATTTTTGATTCCCTCTTTTATTTTATGGAGGGTAATACATTTTTTAGTTTTTATGCATATGTTCCAAATATTAGCCCTTTTACAAATACCTAGCAGAAATTTTTCTGTTTTTACTCTGTTTTTTTCCTTTTCTTCACAGTAACTTTAAACTTTGATATATCCTTTGATGATTATTGGCCATATTTCTTATGCAACTGGGGTTCTATTCAGAAGGTCATTTCCTATACTTATGGCTTCAAGAATTTTAACTATTTTATCTCCTACCAGATTAACTGTTTCTGTTTTCAATAGATCTTTGATCCATTTTGATTTTGTTTTAATATATAGTGAAAGCTATGGAACTACATTCAATTTTCTCCATGTGAATCTCTAATTTTCCCTGAACCATTTGCTCAGCAGCCTCTCTCTTCTCCTATATATTTTTGCCCCTTTGTCAAAGATCAGGCAGTCAAAGAGGCTGGAGTTGTCCTGGATGGTATGTACTCTTCCACTGATCCACACATCTCCTTCTAAAATAGCATGCTGTTTTCATCACTGCAGCTTTGTAAGGTAATTTTAAGTCAAGGATTAAGATGTCTCCTGCCTTGCTCTTGTTGCTTAGGATTGCTTTTCCTTTTCCAGGTCTCTTTTGGTTCCATATAGATTTTAGAATTCTCTAGGTTTTTGAGAAATGCTGTTGGAATTTTAATTGGGATTACATTAAATCCATATGACAATGTTGTGAATATCACCATTATGCCATTATGCCTATCCAGGAAGATAGAATATAAGTTGAATTTATTTTAAACTAGATCTGAGTGTTGTTTTGTCATATTCTGAAATTATTAGCCTTTTTGTGGGTGCATTTCTACTAGTGATATTCAAAGTATTCATTGAAATAATTACCATATTTATGACTGCTTGCCTATATTTTACCTTTTCTCTTTGCTTCTTTGTGTTGAGTTTTCTGGCCTTTTGTCACTGTAATTGAACATTTTAAGTAGGACTTTTCTCTTCTTTCTTATCATATTAATTTTTTAACTAGTTGATTTAGACTTGCAACATACAAACACAACATATCTAAGTCCATTTAAATTCTATAACATTCTGGTTTTGTTGTTGGAATGTGTTCTCCAAAACTGCTGTAGAAATGTAACTGTCACTATAATAGTGTTAAAAGCAAAAAAAACAAAACAAAATCAAGATATGGTAGATCAATGGAGAACAGATTTTCTCATTTCCTCATCATGTCTTTCGTGTTTGCTCTCAGAACTTCTAGGTCTCTGCTTATATTGCCCATTTCTTTTTAATATACTGCATCCTTAATTCAACAGAGTTCTTAGTAGATCAATCATAGTTGTTTTAAATTTCTGATCAATGACCTCCTGCGTATCTCTGAATCTTAATCTTGTTTTGATGTTTGCATTTTCTTTCAAATCTGTGGTTTTGCTGTTTTATGTGTTTTAATAGACTATTGTAAGTAATCCCTCATTACTTAGGTAGTAAGGTGCAGGGACAGAAAAATTATCCTACAGTCCTATGGATAGGTCTAAGTCTTTTTGGGAGTTTGTATTATCAGACCAAATTTCAATAGATCATTCAGTACCTGTCCTTAGGTGCAATTGGATAGAGCTGACTGCACGTGAATATTTCCCAAGTCCCCAGATAGGGTAGGCTCTGATAAAACGCACAGGTTAGACTCTGGTGAAATAGTTAATCCTGTAGACAGAATTTATTAAGAAGAACAGAAAGATCTTATGGAGGGTAATACTTTTTTATTACTTTCTTATACCTATATTCCACATATTAATCCTTTAACAAATACCAGGCAGAAATTTTTTCCAATCTTTACTCTGATTTTTTTTCTTTTTCTGCACAGTAACTTTAAACCTTGATATGATCCCTTTTGTTAATTATTGGCAGTATTTCTTACGCACCTGTGGTTCTGTTCAGAAGGTCGTTTCCTATAACTGTGCCTCCAAGAATTTTAGCTATGTGTCTCAAAATAGTTGAACTACCTCTAACCACACTGGAAACTTCATGGAATCTTTTTCTGATATTTACTGTGGAAACCTGGTCAAAGTCCTGGCTATCGAACTCAGTGGCATGACAGCCCTTCTATGGCTTTGTTTCCTATACATTTTACATGTAATAATTTGAGCACTCAGTTACAATTCAATTTTTCCTTCTTCAGCACTGGTTCAATAGAAGTTGCTGTTATTAGATTTGTCCTCATCCTAGTTATTCTTTGCAGCTGTCTATTTCTACAGTGTGGGGGAACCCAGTTTGTCCTGTTCCCTCATATCTTTCAGGTCTAAGAAGTGTTCTTGACATTAAATTGGTTCAGCGTTTTACTTGTCAGGATAGCATGGTCTACTTCTTTCATGTCAGAGTGAAAGCTAAAAACATTTTTAAAACTTGCTGCACCACATATGTCATGAAGGTACTTTCTAGTACTTACAGGAATGCTTCCTTTTATAACTTACATGGCTTACAGAGTATTTCTAGACCCCAAAAATGTACAATTAATTCTTCAGCCAACAGTGATCACTGGGTCTTCATTACCAGCAATTCACCTTTGTGTTGGGTCATTAGACCTGGCTGATTTCCCTAAAAGGATTTCTAACTGATATTGATAGTTCAAGTGCACTTTTAAACTTTGCTTATTGTGGCAATAATTTATTTGGTATATCTTTGTATAAATTATTTTTATGAAGGGCCGGCCATCTGATCATTATTAATAGATCCTTCAAAGATTTCTCTGATCCTGGATGAAGGAATGAGTGTATGCAACAAGGCCCTCTGTTCAAATATTTAAATAATTCACCAACCTGAAACATATTGTTCAAACTCATCTGTATTTTTTTCAGTGACACTTTGGCTCATTTTTCTTTTATGTTCTTGGTATATCAACAAGCTCTCCAGGATTATCATCATAGGTAATGTTACTTGCTCATATTCCTCATTTCTTATTTACTCTGAAATATGTGTGTACATATTTGTAGCAGTAAAAAACACTTAATAGAAGAAAGTTTATGTGCATAAATTGGCACATTCCAATTTTCTATTGCAATTAATGAAATCTACCTTATGTTAATTTTTTTTGCTTTTAGATTTCACTATGAAATTATGATCTTCTGAGAACTGAATTTATTTCCATTAATTATGAGTTTTATTTCATTATTAAACTATGATGCTCTACAATTAAGCCAATATAGGCCCATTTAATGTGGGAGCATTTTTTGGTCATTTTTATATTTCCAAACCTCTCAAGTAGCCTTGAAATAATCCTTACAGTCTACTTGTAAAGAATGTTCTAAGTCGATATTAAAGTCTTCCTACTATAACCATAAAATGACCAAATTTTCAAAGAAAATAGCTATTTTTTTAGTAAGAAACATGAGTAAAACAAAATTATAAGATTATTATGAACACTAGTGGATAAATTTGTTGTTCATTATTGGACTTCTTTGGCTGAAAGTGTGAGAGAACATATTATTATTAATTTATTTGCTTTTATTCCTATTTCTAATTTATCTTATTTGAATTTTCTTATTTCCTCAGATGGAGTTTTACTGATCACTGTGGCTGCTAATCGTAAGCTAGAGTGACTATAACAGGCTTAATCAGACCTGATTCTAGAAACCAGGTTCTTCATTTTTCTGTGCTTTGCTTATCAAGTAAATATGCTCTAAATCCAAAAAATCATTACTTGTAACCAGGAAGAAGGTAAATATTTATCTACTGAACTTTGCTTGTGTGAGGAAGCCAAGGAAGAATTGGGTTATATGACTGCATAAGAGTGATGCATATCCAATAGAAAGACATGACTCCAATAGAACTGGTAAGTTGATAAGACCAGGGTCCTAGTGGATAGATAGATAGTCATAGATAGATAGATAGATAGATAGATAGATAGATAGATAGATAGATAAGAGATAGTCAAACTCTTTGCCCTGTACTTAAAATAATCAACGTTTAAATATTCTAACAAAAATATTTTTAGGCACATGATCCAGATTTTCTCACTTACTGTGGTTCACTGTTTATTCAGCTAGTCAAAGAACACAGTTCATTGCTACACTTGAATAGGTACTCCTATAAAGGGCCCCCAATGTGTTAATATCAGAAAGAACAGTCATAAAAAGAAATAGAGTGTTCTAGGTCACTGATGATTTGAAAAACTAGCAAATGATTCTTTATTGCATAATTGCTTAAGATCTTTAATATTCATGAATATACAGTGAGTCAGAGAACATTCATATCAGTTTCAACCATTTGATGCTTTTTAGGAAACATTAAAGCTTAAATATTTTAGGGGCCAGGGAGATGGCTTAGTAGAATAAGTGCTTCCCTGGCAAGCACAAGGGCCTGAATACAATACACAGAGCTGCAAGGAAACAAAAAACAAACAAAAGGAAGAAAAAACTTAAATATTTTAGTATGTGATTTGGATAAACCTTATCTAAGGAGTTATTGAGAATATAGCTAATATTCCAAGTCTAATTTGAAAAATTTAGAAACATTTGAGTAAGACCTCTAGAAGCATTGTGTTATCCCTCAATAGCAGAGAGGTAAAATAGGGATTTTTCAGCTTCAAGACTATAATGTTAAAACACCAAGAAACAGCAATAGGAAATCCTTGTGCCTGGTCCACATGATCAAGTTTCTGAATTAATTTTCCATTTAATTTTGAGTTTAAAGCTCAATGATTTAAATTTTAAGCCAGTTTTTGTGTCCCATATAGTATATAAGTTCAACATAAGCAGACCATCTATGAAGTAAAAATTTCAAAAATCCTTGGAAAATAGCTGAAATGTTATTGGTAATTCCAAGTGCTTTGCGCTTCAGAATCTCTACTTGGTTAAGCTGTTTAGTGCTGTTGTTTTATTTAGAGTCCTTTCATGGGAAGAAACAACAAATCTTATTAATTTAAAAAAGGAGGACTCAAAAAGTTATCTAAGGATGTGTTGTGGCTATAGAAAAAGAAAGCACAAATAACTAAGAAATGGAATCAAATGGTCCAATATATCTTCTGATGCTGCTTTGTGAGGCATTGTCATTGAGATAAATGAGCTTCAACAGCTCTGTTAATCTCATCATTCAGCTCATCATTCAAATTCTCAATCAGACAGAACTTGATTGGCCAACTGTGTTGCATGGTCCTTAATTAGGAGAAGGCATAAGCAACATAGTACATAGATAAGATTTACTTACTACGCAGGAGGAAAAAAAGATGAAAAGAAGAAAGAATAGCTATCAAGCAACATTCTATTTTCTTTTTTAATCCCATATTAATGTGTGGACTTTTTAAATTTTTATTCATTTTAATGAGAAAAATAGCAATGAAACAGTTTCAAAACAGGTTAGTAGAACAGTTACAATAATTACTACATTGCATATTGTTATCTTCATAGTAGTTATTCAAAGGAGAAGATGCAGACATGATATCTTGTCTAAACAATATTAGTACAAACTTTTCTTCTCATTGAATAAAATGTAGCTGTATATCTGTCCTGCTTTGTATATATGTATATATTTGTTTTCACTACAAAATGGTCCTTTATTTATATCCCCCATTTTTGTTTTGCTTTGTTTTGTCACAGATGGGTGTTCCATTGTTGTTAGAGAGGCTGTATTTAGAGAAGTCTTTAAAGGACCTTTTCATAATTGATCCCAGTCTAAAGATTGTAGGTACTTGAATTCAGCAAAAATAACCTAATATAGTCCAATAGTCCATAATATTAGTGAGTTATCAGCTGAACTGACAATTTTTTGAAGTTGTTGACTTGAGTCTTTTAATTTCAGTATAGTAATATGGCATTACTTTTTATAACTTTTGGTTATACTTTTCTGCTGGATGGTTAAAGACCCAGATAAAGCAAGACTTATAGAACTAAAAATGCAACTTTTTATTTGACAATGTCAGTCAAATCCCCTCAGGATTTACCATGAAACCATGCATAGCACCTTGTACATCTTTTGTCAGTGTCAGCCATCTGGATAAGTCACAGCCATTGTTTAACCAACTTGCTTTCTGTGAAAAACTAAGAGAATTTTTCTCTCAAGATACCTTTCCTTAGGCAAACTACACGTAGTAAATCACTTTCCTTTGTGGCCTGATAATGTTCTTGATCAGAAAATTTGGGACACCACTAAGTTACAAGATATCACAGCGCAGGATCTCTTATGTCCTGAATTCTCACTGATATTGAAGGACTAACGCCAAAATATTGGCTATCCTTGTAGCCCCTCTTTTCTTCTAGTTTTTGGTGTGAAAACTTTAGTTGTTAAGCATCCAGAAGAGAAGCTTAATAATATTATTTCCTTGTAACAGAGACAGCTGAGCTTAATATCAATATCTGTCTGAATATCAAATGCCTTAGACATAACCTGGAACTACTATTTTCCAACAACCATGGATATTCTAAACTTTAAATCTATAAAGAATGCAAAAAAATTGCACATTTTCACACAGAAATTTAATAATCAAGCCATATACAACATTCATTTTTTTAAAAAATTATTAAGAAACAAATATCAATGAGACAGTTTCACAACCAATTAATAACACATTTCCAATAGTTAATAGATCGCATGTTGTTGTCTTAGTGGTTATTCATTGTACAAGATGCAGACATGATATCCTGTTTAAACACTATTATAACAATATCTCTATTAATTGAATTAAGAGAATGGAGTTGTATATTTATCCTAAATATTTAAAGTATACAAGTACAAAAGGATCGTTCACTTCTATCCCACTTTTTTGGTAAGTTTTGTCAGAGAGGGACATTTCACTTTCATTTAAATATTGTAGTTGCTTGAATTCAGTAGAATCTCCCAATATGGTCCAGTACTCCATAATAGTGGTGGGTTTTCTGAAAGACTGGCAAAGTCCAGAGTTGTTGACCTGAGCTTTTTACAGCTCAGCATATTAATGTGGCTTTACTTTTTATACTTCATTTTCATACTCTTCTGTTGGATGGTTAAGACCAAGAGAAAGCAAGACCTATATAACAAGAAAGGTAACTTTTGTATCTGACAAGGTCAGTCAAGTACCCTCAGGACTTATCTTGAAACTCTGTACTGCACTTTGTAGATCCTTTGTCAGTTTCAGCTATGTGGATGAGTCATCGCCATTGCTTGACCAGTTTGCTGTCTGTGAAAGCCTGAGAAAATGTTTTCTCTCCATCTGACTCTCATTAGTCACACTCTACATCATCAATCACATTCCTCTGTGCCCCCATAATCTCCTTGATCAGAAAATTTGGAACACAACTGAGTTACATAATGTTACAGTATAGGATCTCTTATGTCCTGAGTTCTCACTGACCTTGAATAGCTAGGCCACAATGTTAGCTGTCCTTGCAGCCCTTCTTTTTCTCTGATTTTCAGTCTGCATACATCAGTTGATAACCGTCAAGAACAGAAGCTTATTTTTACCCTACAACATATGCAGTTGGGTTTAACCTAACTATCTCTCTAAATACCATACATCTTAGGTATAACATGGAATAGGTATTTTCAATCAAGCATTGATAAGTCAAACTTTAAATCCCTGCAGAACATGAAGACAAAAATTTAAAAAAACGAAAAAAATTTGAAAAATATGAATGAACAGTTACAAAATTTTACACAGAAATTAAGAAATCTAAAAATATACAGCATTGTAGCAGGACTGTTCTGTGAAATTTTTTAATGTCTCTTGTTTTCATTTATTGCCCTTTTTTTAAACAAACATTTACTTGAGAGACAATATGTCATTAATTGGTATGCCATGACAAGCAGTATGCATTTAGAACACCAGATGGTAGACATTCCAAGCACGACCCTACCATTACACATTGCTGTCTCCAGTACAGCTGCTTAGTTCACAATTATCATCATATACAGTTAGTCAGGGTGAGAAACCTACAAATTAACTGATAGTTTCAAAACAATGCTGCAGATTCCCAGGATCCTTGCCTTACCCGTTTTGTGGGTATAAATATATGGCTTTGTCCCTGTCCTGTATCCCAGCTTTTCTCCTTGCCCTCTCCTCATTGTCCAATCCTCAAGTTCTCACATTCTTCTTAATTATGTTATGCCTTTCTATTTGTGTTTCTTCTTTTGAGTTCTTATACTAGGGTACCTATATGATATTTATACATGTGGGTCTGGTTTATTTCACTTAAGATTATATCATCAATTGGCATCCACTTAAATATGAAGGCTTTGAGTTTATAGTTTTATAGCTGAGTAATACTCCATTGTATAAAAATAACATATCTTCATCTATTTCTCAGGTGACTGGCGTCTTGGCTGTTTCCAAGATTTGGCTATCACAAATGGTGCTTCTATAAAAATAGGTACACATATATCACTATGATATTACATTTTAGTTACTCTTGGAAAATTTCCAGAAGGGGGATAGCTGGTTTGAATGGGATTTCCAGTCCTAGTTTTTTAAAGGTTCTCCACACTTTTTTTACATAAGGGTTGAAAGTTTACATTGACACCAAGAGTGGAGAAGTGTTCATTTTTTCCCTCAGCCTCTCCAATATTTGTTGTTGGTTGATTTCTTTATGATAGACATTCTTTTGGGTGAGATGGTATCTCAGTGTTGTTTTAATTTGCATTTCACTGATGGCAAGTGATGTGGAGCATTTTTTCATATATTTAATCGATTTTTAATTTCATCCTCTGAGAAGTATGTGTTAATCTCAGATGACATTTTCTGGCTTGGGTCTTTATATTTTGGGGACCTAATGGTTTTTAGTTCTTCATAAATTTTAGACAGCAGACATTTGTCTGAATGCTTATTACTGAATATTTTATAGAAATTTGTGGGTTGTCTTTTCACTTTGTTTTGAAATTTCCTTTGACATGTAAAAACTTCCCAATAAGAGGATTTTCCAGTTGTTAATTCTCTCAATTCTTACCCGTGAGATTTGATTTTTGTTCATAAACTCTTTACCTACCCGTATATCTTCAAGAGTTCCTCCTACTTTCTCTTCCAGGAGAGTTAGTGTTTCCGTTTTAATGTTCAGATCTTTAATCCACCTTGACTTTAGTTTAGTGCTAGGTGATAGACTTGGGTCAAGTTTAGTTTTCAGCATGTAGAGAACATGTTTTCCCAGCACCATTTGTTAAAGAGGCTATTTTTCTTTCAGTGAGTATTTTTGGCCCCTTTCTTAAAGATCAGGTGACTGAGTCTGTTCAAAGTGGCCTCTGCATCTTCTCATCTATTCCATTGATCCTCAGGCCTATTTTGTTGCCAGTACTATGCTGATTTTATCACAGTAGCATTGTTGTATAATTTCAAGTCAGGAATTGTAATGCCTCATGCCTTCTCTTTGTTGCTCAGGATTGCCTTTGCTATTCTATGTCTTTTATGGTTCCAAATATTTTTGTGATTTTATTTTTTTGTGGCAGAACTGGAGATTGAATTCAGGCCCTATTGCTTGCCAGGGAAGCGCTTTTTCCACTAAGCCTTCTCCCCCGTACCCCAAATAAACTTTAAGAATGATTTCTCTAGGTCTGCAAGGTATATCGGTGGTAGTTGGATAGGGATTGAATTAAATTGGTACAGCAATTTTGGGAGTATAGCCACCTTCACAACGTTGGTTTTTCCTATCCAGGAGCATGGGATGTGTTTGGAATAAGGGGGTGTAAAGGTCACCTGTTCACATTATGGTATTGGATATTAGACTTTTAATGTCCACTAAGATTTCTCTTATATATTTGTGTGCTCCCATGTTTGGTGCATATACATTTATGAGTGTTACCTCTTCCTCTTGAATTTTTCCACTAACCAGTGTGTAGTGACTTCTTTATTTTGTTTGATCATTGAGAAGTTGAGACTCTCTGAGAATAGGACTGCTACCTCTGCTTTTGTCTAAGGTGCTTGGACATGTAGTATTTTATTCCACCTCCTGACTTTTAGTCTATGAATTTCTTTTTGGTTTAAATGTGTTTCTTGTACACAGAAGATTGTTGGATTTTGCTTCTTAATCCACTGTGCCAGTCTATTTCTTTTAATTGGTCAATTCAGTTTATTTATATTGATGGTTATAATTGAGATTTATTGATTTATAATCAACATGTTAAGTACTTGCTGTCGTTTACTCCTTTTTTGTCCTGTGTTTTGTTGTTTGCCTTATTTAGTGGGTTCTTTCTGTTCTTACTCATGGAGTTCTGATCATTTTGGTCCTTTTCTAGAACATCTTTTAGTATTATGTGTAGAGTTCGCTTTGTCATCATGAAATTCTGTAGTTGTTCTTTGTCATGGAAGTATTTCATTTTTGCATCAAACTTGAAAGAGAGTTTTTCAGGGTATAGTAGTCTGGACTGGAATTTGTTTTCATAGAGAACTTGAAGTACAACTCCTCCATGCTCTTCTTGTCTTCATGGTTTGTGAAGAGAAGTTGGCCATAATTCTGTTGGGTTTTCCTTTGAGTGTGATCTTTTTTTTTCCCTAGCAAATATCAGTACATTATTCTTGTACTGGATTTCTGGGACCTTGTCTATTATATGTTTCATATTTTTAATTGGGTTGAAGTTATTTGGCATTCTGTATGCTTCAGTTATCTGAATGTCTGATTGTTTCCTCATATTTGGGAAGCTTTCTGCTATTACTTCTCCCCATGTTCTTTTTATATCATTTGTATTTACTCTTTCTTTCTCACTGATGCCTATTAGTGTCACATTATTTATCTTTGCATCGTCTTTCAGGTAATGAATTATTTTTATTGCATCCTAGTTATTCTTAAGAGATCTTTTATTACCTTTTCACTAGCTGCACCAGAGTCTTCAAGATCTGAAAATCTATCTTCACTTTTACTCAAACTGTTTTGCCACTTATGATTGAGATTTTAAGTTCCTCTATATCGCTTTGACAGTGCATCATGTGATGTATTTCTTTCCTGTATTGCTCATTCAAGGAATCTGTCATTTTTCTAATTTCTATTTTTTGTCAATGTCTTCTTTAAAATAGTTATGAAATATTTTACTGCAGAGAATTTTTTCAGATTGGGTTTTCTCCATGTTTCTGCATTAGATTCTTTACTTCAGATTTCATTAATTCAGAAATTTCTCTTTTATTTCAGAGATTATTTCTGATCTGAGTTCCTCTATACCTTTCTGCTGTTGTTTCTTTACTTCTGATGTTAGTAATTCAGAGATTTCTTTTATAGCTTCAGAGATTAATTCTGATCTGAGTGTCTCTATACCTTTCTGCTGTTATTTCTTTACTTCAGATGTTATTTTCCTCTTGCAGGTCTGCATTTAAGAAGTGCGTGTCCCTCTCAGACACCCTTTTTTTGATAGGGTCTTTAAATTTTGGGGAACTAATATATTTTAGTCCTGTATAAATTCTAGATAGATGATCTTTGTCTGAGTGCTTCTCAGTTATGATATTTTTTTCCAAATTTGTTGGTTGTTGTTTCACCCTGTTGGTCATTACTTTATTTATTTATTTATTTATTTATTTATTTATTTATTTATTTATTTATTTTGGCAGAACCAGGGATTGAGCTCAGGCCCTTGCACTTGCCAGGGAAGTGCTTATTCCACTGAGCTATCTCCCCGGCCCCTGGTCATTACTTTTGACATGCAAAATCTACTCAATAAGAGGAGATATCAGTTGTTGATTCTCTCAAGTATTTCGCGTGCAGTTTTATTTTTGTTCATGAACTGTTTACCTATTCCTATGTCTTCAAGATTTCCACCTACTTTCTCTTCCAGATTTAGTGTTTCTGTTTTAATGTTTAGATCTTTAATCCATTTTGACTTTAACTTAGTGCATGGTGATAGACCTTGGTCAAGTATTAGTTTTTAGCATGTAGAAAGCCAGTTTTTGCAACACCTTTTGAAGAGGCTATCTTTCTTCCCATAAGCACTTTTGGCCTCCTTGTCAACGATAAGAAGGCTGAGTGTGTTTGTAGTTGCATCTGCATCTTCTAATCTATTCCATTGATCCTCAGTTCTACTTTTTTGCCAATACCATGCTGATTTTACCACTGTAGCTTTGTAGTATACTTTCAAGTCAGGAAATGTAATGCCTCCTGCCTTGTCTTTATTACCCAGGATTGGCTTTTCTATTCTAGGTCTTTTCAGGTGCCAAATAAATTTTAGGAATGATTTCTCTAGGTCTGTGATGTATGTTGATTTTTTTTTCCTGTCCTTTAGGTAATGATCTACGGTGTTCAGGGTCTCAGTACTAGATGTTACTCATAGTGATCTGCCTGTTTACAGCCACCCAAGAGCAGGGATTACAGGCAAGCAAAAAAAAAATATGAGTCTCATTTGCTATCGCAGTGTGCCCCTGGAACAAGCCAACCATAGCAGGCCCATGGATAGAACACTGGACCCTGCACCTGCTTGTAGGCCCTTTAATCTGCTGAGCTATTTATCCAACACTGACATTTTAATAGGGATTGCATTAAGTTGGTATAACAATTTTGTGAATACATTCATCTTTAAATGTTGGTTCTTCTTATCCAGGAGCAGGGAATATGTTTCCATTTTCTGAAATCCTCTGTGATCTCTTTTTTTCAGAATACTGCTCTTTTATTTCTTTAGTTAGATTAATTCCTAAGCATTTAATTTTCCATGCTGTTGTTGTAAAAGTATTGTTTCTTTAATTTCCCTCTCAGTGTGTTTGTTATCTGTGAAGAGAAGTGGTATTGACTTTTGACTATTGACTGTGTAGCCTTCTATGAGACAAAGTTTGTGTAATAATTCTAGCAACATTCTGGTGGAGATTTCTGGCTCTTTCAAGTGGAGAGAAATTTGGTAATTATGTCATCTGCGAATGCTGATAACTTAACACTTTTATTATTTATTCTTATTCTTTTTAATTCTCTCTCTTGTCTAATGGATATAGCTAATGATTCTGGACATCTATTCAGTAGGAGTAGGGATAGAAGTTATCCTTGTTTTGTACCTGAACTGAGAGTGAAAGATTTCAGTTTTTCCCCATTTAGAAATAGGTTAGCAGTTGGATTATCATAGATGACTTTTATCAGATTGAGGAAGAGGCCATTCATGCACATTTTCTGTAGGATTTTGAACATGATTGAGTGTTGGACTTTGTAAAAATCCTTTTCTTCATCAATTGAGATGATCATGCGGTTTTTGAATTTATCTTTATTAATATAGTGTACTACTTTTATAGATTTGTGTATGTTGAACCATCCTTGCATCCCTGGGATGAATCCTACCTGGTCATCATGTATAATCATCTTAATGATTTGCTATATTCTATTTCTAGGATTCTATTTAGGATTTTGGCATCTATGTTCCTAAGGGTGATTGACTTGTAGTTTACTTTTTAAGTTGTATCATTCTCTGGTTTTGATATCAATATAATACCTGCTTCCAGGAATGATTTTGGGAGAATTGTTTCCATTTCAATTTCTTTAAAGATTTTTAGAAGTATTGGGATTATATCTTCTGTAAATTTCTTGTAGAATTCAGCTTTCACATCCATGAGGACCTGGAATGTACTTGTCTTTATTTTTTATTACATTTTTAATTTTGTTGACTGTTATGGAGTTATTGAGAGTTCTTATGTCTTCTTGATTCAATTTTGGTAATTTGCACCTTTCTAGGAATCTGTCCATTTCCTCTGTGTCTTCAATTCTGTGAGAGTGAAGATTCTTAAAATTTCTGTTAGTGATCTGAAATTTCCACTGGCTCTGTGGTAATTTCCCCCTTTTCATTCCTTATTGCTTGTATTTAAGTTTTCTCTTACCTCTTTTTGATGAGGTTAGCTAGGGGCTTATGAATTTTATTTAATCTTTCAAAGAACCAACTTTTTGCTTGCTTAATTCTTTTTATTGTTTCTTTTTATTTTATTTGTAATTTTTAAAAATTTTTCTTGGCAGGGCCAGGGATTTAACTCACATCCTTACACTTGCTAGGCAAGGTTTTATTTTCCTGAGCCATCTCCTTGGCCCATTTATATTGCTTCCTTCTCTTGATTGCATTATTTTCTGCTCTAACCTTTATAATTTCCTCCCAAACTTTGTCTTCCCAAACAAGAAGAAGAAGACAAAGTTGCTTTCTTTTTCTATACATATGAGATGCAGCAGTAAGGTATTTGTTCCTGTTCCATTTTCCTAATGTGTGAGTTCAAAGACATAAAGTTCCCTCTAAGCTGTGGCTTCATTGCACCGCATAAATTCTGATAAGATGTGCTTGAATTTTCATTGAATTGTAGATATTTAATTTCTTTTTTAATGTCATCTGTGATCCATTGTTTGCTGAGGAGGGTGGTGCTTAATTTCCATGTATTTAGGGTTTTTTTCTAGTTTCTTTTGTCATTTATTTCCAGTTTCATTGCACTGTGGTCTGTTCATGTGCATGGGATAATTTCTTTTTTCTTGCATATGCTTAAGCATTACCTATGGAATAGTACATGGTCTATTTTAGAAAATTTCTCATGTGCAGCGGAAAAAGTGTGCATTCTGATATGGTTCAGTGTAATGCTTTGTATATGTCCACTAAGTCTTTCTTTTCCAAGCTCTGGTTCAGTTCTGCTACTTCTTTGCTAATATTTTGTCTGCTTAACTGACCTTTTGGGAAAAGGGTGTGTTAAGGTCTTCTGTTAAGATTGTGGTATTGGATATTAGAATTTTCATAGCCAGTAGGATTCGTCTTATATAGTTGTGTGCTCCCATGTTAGATGTGTACACATTCATGACTGTTACCTCTTCCTCTTGTATTTTTCCCCTAACCAGTATGTAGTGGCCTTTACTTTTTTTGATCATTCTTGGTTTGAAGTTCATTCATTTTGTGAACAGGATTGCTACTCTTGCTTCCTTCTGAGGTTTTGTGGGTATGTAGTATTGTTTTCCACCCTTTGACATTCACCCTATAAATTTGTTTATGAATTAAAGGTATTTCTTGTATACAGAAGATTGTCGCATTTTGCTTCCTAATCCACTGTGCCAGTCTATTTCTTTTAATTGGTGAATTGAATCCATTCGCATTGATGGTTATAATTGAGATGTATTAACTTAGGATTTACACATTTTATTACTTCTTGTTTTATACCTCTTTTTCTCCTGTGTTTAATTGTTTTCACTACTTGGTGGATTCTTTCCATTCTTATTGTTGGAGTTGTGGTCATTTTGGTCCCTCTATAAAATGTCTTTTAGTAGTCTGTATAGGGTTGGATTTGTCATCATGAAATTTTTTAATTGTTCTTTGTCATGGAAGTATTTCATTCTCCATCAAACTTGAAAGAGAGTATTGCAGGGTGTAGCAGTCTGGGCTAGAATTATTTTTTGCAAGACTTGAAGTACTTTGCACCATACTCTTCTTGACTCGATGTTTTGGGAAGAGAAAAACGCCATTATTTGATGGCTTTTCTTATTTTTTAATTATTTTTCAATTTGTAAATTGATTTTAAGGAGAAAAACTAGCAATGAAACAGTTTCACAACAGAATAATAAGACGTTACAATCATTAATACATTGCATATTTTTGTCTTCAGAGTAGTTATTCTGAAGACAAGATGCAGACATTATATATTGTCTAAGCAATATTAGTATGGACTTTTATTCTAATTGACCTTGTAGAAGATATATATATATAT
>NW_004524590.1:14920288-14943523 GCF_000260255.1 Octodon degus
ACATACCTATATATTGTCATTCATTTATATTGGCATTTATTTATTTATTTATTTATTTATTTATTTATTTATTTTGGTCAGAGAAGGGTGCTCCATTGTTGTTAGAAACTTTATATTTTTCCTTTAACTGTGATCTGTTTCTTTTCTCTAGGAGTGTCTAGTATATCGCTATTGTTCTGGATTACTGGGATCTTGATTATTATATGTTTGAGTGTTTTTTTAATTGTGTTGATGCTATTTGGAGTTCTATATGCTTTGTTATCTGAACAGCAGATTGTTTCCCTATTTTGGGAAGATTTGTGCTGTTACTTTTTTTCAGTAATTTTATTGAGAAACAATTAGTAATGAGATAGTTTCAAATTAAATTGGTAGGACAGTTTCAATAATTAAGACATTGCATACTCTCTTCCTAGTGGTTATTTGCTATACAATATACAGACATGATATCCTATTTACAAACACTATTAGAAAAGATCCCTCTATTTATTAAGAGTATGTAACTATATATCTATCCTAACCATTTTGAATACACAGATACAAATTGGACATTTTTCTGTATCCCCTTTTATGTCTAGTTCCGTTATTTGAATATTATAGGTATGTTAACTCAGCAAAGTATTCTAAAAGAGTCAAGTAGTCCTTAATAGCATTAGGTCTTCCTCTTGACTGGCAATGTCAGAAATTGTGGACCTGAGTCCCCTAAAACTCAACATAACAACATGGCTTTACTTCTAATACTTCGTTTATATATTTTTCTGCTGGATGGTTAAAGCCAAGATAAAGTAAGACCTATGCAACAAAAGTTGTAGCATTTGGATCCGATATGGTCAGGTAAATCCCCTCAGGATTTATTCTGAGATCCTGTACCTCAGATTGTAGATCCTTTGTCAGTGTCAGCCATGTGGATGAGTCACGGCCATTGCTTGGCCATTGTGCTCTCTGTGAAAGCCTGAAAGAATGTTTTCTCTCCATGGAATTCTCCTTAGGCACACTCTACATCATCAATCACTTTCCATGTTTCCGCATAGTTTCCCTGATCAGAAAATTTGGGAAACTACTGAGTTACATGACGTGGCAGTACAAGTTCTCATATGTTCTGAGGTTTAATTGACCATGAAAGGCTAGGGCCAAAATGTTGGCTTTCCTTGTGGCCCTCCTTTATCTCTTTGGTCTGCAAACTTAGGTTGTTAACCCTCCAGAAGAGAAGCTTATTCTTATTACCATACAACCTAGGCTGTCAAGCTTAACCTTGCTCTCTGTCTGAATATCAAACATTTTAGGCATAAAATGGAACAGGTATTTTTCATCAAGTATTGATATGTTGATCTTTAAGTCCCTACAGAATACGATGAAAAAACAGTTGAAAAATTAAAGTATATTTTAAACTAGGCATAAAGAATCGCAAATTTTTTATGTTTACACACAAGTCCAGAAATCTAACCATATACAACCTTGCAGCAGGAGAGTCCTACAGCATTCCTTTTCTTGTCTTCTGCCTTCATTCACCACACCCTTCTTTTTCAACAATCATCTACCCAAGAAACAGACTGGCACCAACTGTCCCACAACATTCCTTTTCCTTTCTCCTGCCTTAATTCACCACTACCTTCTTTTTGAATAATCATCTACCCAAGAGACATTACGGTAGCAACTGGCATGTCATGAGAAGCAGCCCATATTCAGAGGACCAAGCATCAACTTACTATTACAAATTGTCATTTTCAGTGCAGTTGCTTAGCTCACAGGTGTCAGTATATATAATTAGTCAGGATGAGAATCATTCCAATTAACTGCTAAATTCAAAAATCTTCTGAAGATTCTCAGGATCATTGCTATACCCATCTTCCACATATAACTGTATAGCTTGCCACAGTCATGTTTCCTAGCTCTTCTCCTTTCCCTCTCAACTATTTAGTTCTCAAATTCTTGCTTTCCTTTTAGTTGTTTTATACCTCTCTATTTCTATGTCTTCTTTTGAGTTCTTATACTAGGGAAACTATATGATATTTACACATGTGTATTTGGTTTATTTCACTAATGAGTATATCTTCAAGTGGCATCCACTTCAATATAAAGGCTTCAAGTTTATCATTCTTTATAACTGAGTAATACTCCATTCTATAAAAATACCATCTTTTTCATTCACTCCTCAGGAGACTGTTATCTTGCTTGTTTCCATGGTTTCGTTATCACGTTTGTACTGCTATAAACATAGGCATACATATATCACTATGATATGATGTTTTCAGATCCTCTGCAAAAATTCTCAGTAGAGGAATAGTTGAATGAAATGAGATTTCCACTCCGAAGTTTCTAAGGAATCCCCACACTGATTTCCGTAATGGTTGCACCAATCTACATTCCCACCAGTAGTGGAGAAGAGTTCCTTTTTCCCCACAGCCTCTCCAACATTTGTTGTTGGATTATTTCTCTATGATAGCCAACATTTCTGGGGAGAGATGATATCTCAATATTGTTTTAATTTGCATTTGAAGGATGGCTAGTGATGTGGAGCTTTTTTTCATATATTTATTTGATTCTTTAGATTCATCCTCTGAGAAGCCTGTGTTCATCTCGGATGCCCATTTCTGGAGTGGGTCTTTAAATTTTGGGGCCTTAGAGTTTTTTAGTTCTTTATAAATTCTAGAGAGCAGACCTTTGTCTGAGTACTAATTTGGCATGATGTTTTCCAAATTTGTGGGTAGTCTTTTCACTGTGTTAGTAATTTCTTTTGATGTGCAAAAACTTCTCAATAAGAGCTGATCCCACTTGTAGATTCTTTCAGTGTTTCCAGTGTGATTTCATTTTTGTTCATGAACTCTTTGCCTATCCCTATGTCTTCAAGAGTTCCTCCTAATTTCTTTTCAAGGAGATTTAGTGTTTCTGTTTTAATGTTTAGATCTTTACCCCATTTTGATTTAGCTTAGTGCATGATGATAGACCTGGGTCGTTTTCGTGTTGGGCATCTAGAGTGCCAGTTTTTACAACACCATTTGTCAAAGAATCTGTCTTCCTTCCAGTGAGTATGTTTGACCCCTTTGTCAAAGATAAGGTAGATGAGTTTGGTCATATGAGTTTCAGCATATTTTAATCGATTGCATTGATCCTCAGGTCTATTTTGTTTCCAATACCATGCTGATTTTATCACAGTAGCATTTTAGTATAATTTCAAGTCAGGAATTGTAATGCCTCCTGCCTTGTTTTTATTGCCCAGGATTGCCTTTGCTATTCTACATCTTTTCTGTTTCCAAATAAATTTCAGGAATGATTTCTCTAGCTCTGTGAGGTATGTTGGTTTTAGTTCAATATGAATTGCATTAAATCTGTACAGAAATTTTGGGAGTATGGCCATCTTCACTATGTTGGTTATTCCTATCAAGGAGCATGGAATATCTTTCCATTTTTTGAAATCCTCTACGATATCTTTTTTTGAAGAGTACTGTAATTTTCCTTGAAAAGATCTTCTACTTCTTTAGTTAGATTAATTCCAAGATATTTCATTTTCCTCACGGTATTGTAAAAGGAATTGTTTCTATAATTTCCCTGTCAGTGTGTTTGTTATCTGTGTAGAAGAATGTTATTGACTTTTGGGTATTGACTCTGTATCCTGCTATACTACTGAATTGCGGTATTATTTCTAAAAGCTTCTTGGTGGAGCTTTTTGGGTCTTTCAAGTAAAGTATCATGTGATCTGCAAATAATAACAATTTAACTTCTTCTTTACCTATTCTTATTCCTTTTATTTCTTTCTATTATCTAATGACTGTAGCTAATGATTCCAGAGCTATATTGAATGTGAGATATGATAGACATCGTCCTTTTCTTGAACCCATTCTAAGAGTGAAAGATTTCTGGTTTTCCCCATTTAGAATTATGTTAGCCATTGGCTTTTCAAAAATGGCTTTTACCGTATTGAAGTAGAGGCCATCTATTCCAATTTTCTGTAGGACTTTGAACCTGAATGAGTATTGGACTTTGTCAAAAGCTTTTTCTGCACCAATGGAGATGATCATGTCATTTTTAGTTTTTGTGCTATTGATATAGTGTATTACATTTATAGATTTTAGAATATTGAACCATCCTGGCATCCCTGGGATCAATTGTATCTGGTCATAGTGTATGATCTTCTTGATGATTTGCTGTATTTTATTTGCTAGGATTTTTATTAGGATTTTGACATCTATGTTCATGAGGGAGATAGGCCTGTTGTTCTCTTTCTTAGTTGCATCTTTCCCTGGTTTTGTTATCAGTAAAATACTGGCCTTCAGGAATGATTTTTGGAGGATTGCTTCTTTTTCAGTTTCATTGAAGAGTTTGAGAAGCATAGGGACTATATTTTCTGTAAATTTCTTGAGAATTCACCTGTGAATCCATCCAGATCTGCGCTTTTCTTTGCTGGTAGATTGTTTTATTACATCTCATATTTCATTATCTGTTACTGGGATATTGAGAGTGGTTGTATCTTGTTGAATCAGCTTTGATCATTTCTAACTTTCTAGGAACCTGTAAATTTCTTCTGTGTCTTCTATACTGTGAGAGCAAATATTCTCAAAGTAGCTATTGATAATAATCTGAATTTCAACTTTGTCTGTGGTAAATACACCCTTTTCATTCCTTATTGCTTGTATTTGAATTTTTTCTTTCCTCTTTTTGATAAGGTTAGATAGAGGCTTATCGATTTTATTTCATCTTTCAAATAACCAGCTATTTACTTTTTTAATTCTTTGAATTGTTTTCTTCATCTCAATTGAATTAATTTCTGCTCTAATCTTTATGATTTCTTCCCATCTATGGGCTCTTAGTTTGGTTTGCTCTTCCTTTTCTGTTGTTAAATGAGCAGCATTACGGTATTTATCTGTCTCTATTCTGTTTTCCTAATGCGTGAGTTCACAGCTATGAATTTCCCTCTGAGAACTGCTTCCATCATATCCCATAAATTACAATAAGTTGTGCTTGAATTTTCATTGAATTGTAGATATTGTTGAATTTCTTGTTTAATTTCATCTGTGACCCATTGGTTGCTGAGTAGGGTTTCATTTAATTTCCTTGTAATTAGGGTGTTTTTCTGGTTTCTTTTGTCATTTATTTTCAGTTTCATTATACTGTGGTCAGATAATATGAATGGGATAATTTCTGTTTTCTTGTATATACTTAAGCATGACCTATGTAGCAGTATGTGGTCTATTTTAGAAAATGACCCATGTGCAGCTGAGAAAAATGTGAATTCATCTGTGTTTGGGTGGAACACTCTGTATACGTCCACCAAGTCCATTTGTTTCAAGCTCTGGTACAGTTCCGTTATTTCTTTGCTAAGGTTTTTGTCTGGTTGATTTATCTTTTTGGGATAAGGAGTTGTTAAGTTCTTCTGTTAAGTTTGTGTATTGGATATTAAATTTTTCATGTCAATTAATATTTGCTTTATATAGTGGGGTTCTCCCGTGCTTCGTGCATACATATATATGAGTGTTACCTCTGCCTCTTGAATTTTTCCCTTATCAGTATATAGGGACCTTCTTTATTCTGCTTGATCATTCTTGCTTTTAAGTTGAGACTGTTTGAGAATAGGATAGCTACCCCTGGATTTTTGTGAGGTACTGGGGCATGTATTATTGTTTTCCATCCTTTGACCTTCAGCCTATGGATATCTTTATGAATTAAATATGTTTCTTGTATATGATATATTGTTGGATTTTGCTTCCTAATCCACTGTTCTAGTCTATTTCGCTTAATCCTGAATTGAGTCCATTTACATTGATGCACATAATTGAGATGTATTAACTTATGATTGACATGTCATTTACCCGTTGTTGTTTACTCATTTTTCTTTTGTGTTGAATGGTTTTCCCTATATAGTTGATTGCTTCTGATCTCATTCGTGGAGTTCTGATCATTGTGGTCCCTCTCTAGAACATGTTTCAGTACCCTGTGTAAGGTTGGCTTTGTCATCACCAAATTCTTTAACTGTTCTTTGTCATGAAAGTATTTCACTTCTCCATCAAACTTGAAAGAGAGTTTTGCAGGGTATAGTAGTCTGGGTTGGAATTTATTTTCACAGAGGACTTGAAGTACTCCGCTCCATGTTCTTCTTGCCTACATGGTTTGTGAAGAGAAGTCGGCCGTAATTCTGATGGGTTTTCCTTTGAATGTGATCTGCTTCTTTTCTCTGGCGGCTTTCAGTAGATTATTCTTGTGCTGAATTTCTGGGATCTTGACTATCATATGTCTCAGTTAGTTTTTCATTGGGTTGAGGTTCCTTGGTATTCTGTATGCTTCAGTTACTCGAATGTCAGATTGTTTCCTTATATTTGGTAAATTTTCTGCTATTACTTCTGCCCGTATTGTTTTAATGTTATTTGTATTGACTCTTTCTTTCTCATTGATGTCTATTAGTCTCACATTGTTCATCTTTGCATCATCTTGCAGGTGATGAATTATTCTTTCCTGCATCCTTGTTGTTTTTAAGAGATCCTTTCTTACCTTTTCACTAGCTACACCAACATCTTCTAGATCTGAAACTCTGTCTTCACTTTCACTTAAATGGTTTTGCAAGTTTGTGATTGAGGTTTTAATTTCCTCTATATCTCTTTGACTCTGCTTTATCTGTCATTTTTCTAATCTCCTCTATTTTTTTTTCAATGTCCTCTTTAGAAGCAGTTATAAATTCTTTTACTGCAGTGTTTTTTTTCAGATTAGGTTTCCTTCCGATATCTCTGTAGTTGCTTCTTTACTTCAGATGCTATGAGTTCTGAGAGTTGTTTTTTCATTTCAGAAAAGAATTGCGCTCTGATTTTCTCTAGATCTTTCTGTTGTTGCTTATTTACTATGGACGATATTAATTCATGCATTTGAGCTGAGCTATTGTCCTCCGCACTTGTTCTGGGTGGGCACTGGGTTTCCTCCATATGATTCTGCATTTGATTCTTTAGTGCAGATATTATTAATTCAGGGATTTCTTTTTTTATTTCCAATCTGAGGTTCTCTATACCTTTCTGCAGCTGTTACTTTATTTCAGAAGCTGTTGCTTCATTGCTTTCAGCTGTGTAATTTCCAATTTGTTCTGTGTTAGTGTCCTCTGCACTTGTTATAGGTGGGCTTGGGTTCTGAGGTTGCATTTTGTTCCTTCTTGTCATTTTGTGTAGCACTGTCTTCTGACCTATTTTGTAGATCTTTGCTGTTGTTATAACCTTCGCACGTACTGAAGTTCAGGTGCAGCTCTACAAAGTTTGGATTTATCCAGCTGTGCCTGGCTTGGGTCTGGCTGCTGTGCTCACCTCCTTCCCACTGCTGCCCTTGAGGGTGAATCTGTTGTGCCCATGTGGCACGGTGTTCTGTTCCTGGACTAGCTGGGTGGATCTATCCTCTACACTCTCTGCAGGGATTGCAGCTGCAGGTTTACACCCCAGGCTTGTATGCTAGGCCTAAGCTGTGCCTGGAGTGGGCAAGGTGGAGTAGGGGGTAGAGGACGCTCTCCCTCACACTCACTGGCCCTGGGCTAAGACTGGGTCTGGGGGTTCTCGGAACATGGCAGAAATTCTTACTTGACGGGCCGAGTGGGGGAGGTGCTGCGGAGTGGCGGGGGTCTTTCCAAGGGGCTCAGTATAGTATTCTTGAGCCTAATTTCTGGGATCTGGACTATTATATGTCTCGGTGTGTTTTCATTGGGTTGAGGTTACTTGGCGTTCTGTATGCTTCGTTTACTTGAATGTCAGATTGTTTCCTCATATTTGGGAAGTTTTCTGCTATTACTTCTGCCCATATTTTTGAAATGTCATATTTATTGACTCCTTTTTTCTCATTTTTTCCTGTTAGTCTCACATTCATCTTTACATAGTCTTTCAGTTTATGGATTATTTTTTCTGCATCTTATTTTTTTAAGAGATCCTTTCTTATCTTTTCACTAGGTGCACCAGCCTCTTCAAGATCTGAAACTCTGTATTCACTTTCTCTTAAATGGTTTTGCAAGCTTGTGATTGAGATTTTAATTTCTTCTATATCTCTTTGACTCTGCTTTGTGTGATCTATTTCCTTCCTGTATTTCTCATTCAAGCAATCTTTCATTTTTCTAATCTCTTTTTTTTAATCAATGTCTTCTTTAGAACCAGTTATTAATTCTTTTACTGAAGTATTTTCTTCAGATTGGGTTTCTTCCCTTTGTTTCTATAGTTGAATCTTTACTTCAGATGCTATGTGTTCCGAGAATTCTTTTCTTATTTCCGAAAAGAATACCGCTCTGAGTTCCTGTATAACTTTCTGCTGTTGCGTATTTACTTTTGATGCTATTAATTCATACATGTGAGCTGAGCTCGTGTCCTCTGCCCTTGTTCTGGGTGGGCATTGGGTTTCCTCCATATGTTGCTGCATTTAATTCTTTACTGAGGACGCTATTATTTCAGGGTTGTTTTTTTTTTTTTTTCACTTCCAATCTGAGTTCCTGTATACCTTTCTGCAGCTGTTTCTTTTTTTCAGAATCTGTTGATTCATTTATTTCAGCTGTCTGGTTCTCAATTTGTTCTGTTTTAGTGTCCCCTGCACTTGTTATGTGTGGACTTGTGGTCTGAGATTGCATTTTGTTCCTTCTCAATGTCATTTTGTGTAGCACTGTCCTCCAACATTTGTTGTAGACGTTTTGTGCAATTATAACCTTAGAACCTACTGAAGTTCAGTTGCAGATCTACAACGTGTGGATATACCATGCTGTGCCTGGCTTGGGTATGTCTGCTTTGCTCAGCTCCTCTCTGCTACTACCCTTGGAAGTGATCCTGTTGTGCCCCTCTGGCAAGATGTTCTGCTCCTGGACCATTTGGGTGGCTTTGTCCCCTACTCTCTATGCAGGGATTGCAGCTGAAGTGTTTCACCACAGGCCTGTATGCCAGGCCTGAGCTGAATCTTGAGGGGATAAGTTGGAGTAGGCGGGAGATGAAGCTCTCCCACACACTCACTGGGCATGGGTTAGGGCTGGATCTGGGGGTCCTCAGAATGTGGCAGAAATTCTCACTGGGAGGGCTTGGTGGGGGCTTGTTGCAGAATGGTGACAGGTCCCAAGGGGGTGCAAGGGGATCTTACACACGCTGCTCCTTGGCTGGTACCAGCAGGTCCTGCAGGCTCAGGTAGTAGTAAGATTTCCTACACACCCACTAAGAGTGAGCTAGGACTGGATCTGGGGTTCCCCCAGAACATGGCAGAAATTCTCACTGGGTGGGCGGGGTGGCAGGGTGTACTGCGGATTGGTGGAGGTGGTCCCAAGAGGGTGGAAGAGGGTCTCACCCACACTGCGCCTAGGCTGGGCCCAACAGGTCCCACTGGAGTACAGGGTAGCAGGTAGCTCTCCCACACACTCACCGTGGCCTTGGCTAGGACTGGATCTGTGTGCTATTACTTTTGTCATATTGTTTTTATATCATTTGTATTGACTCTTTCTTTCTCATTGATAACTATTAGTCATACATCATTCATCTTTTCATTGTCTTGAAGATGTAGAATTATTTTATCCTGTATCCTAGTTGTTTTTAAGAGATCTTTTCTCACCTTTTTATTAGTGTCTACAAGGTCTGAAATTCTATTTTCACTTTCATTCAAAGGCTGTTGCCAGCTTGTGACTGAATTTTTAATTTACTGTATATCACTTTGAATCTCCTTCATGCATTCTATTCTTTCCTGTATTGCTCTTTCAAGGATTGCTTCATTTTTCTATTCTCTTCTTTTTTTTAATCTGTGTCTTCTTTAGATGCACTTAGAAATTCTTTTATTATAGTTGTGATTTCTGTTCTTACTTCAGATATTATTTCTGATTTGATTTCCTCTATACTTTTCTGCACTACTTTTGTTACTTCAGATGCTATTAATTCAGAGATGCCAAATGTGTGATTTTAAATTTCTTCTATGCTAGTGCCTCCTGCATTTGTTCTGTGTGGACTTGGGGCCTGTGAGTGCATTTTGCTCCTTCTCTTTGTCATTTTGTATAGCACTATCCTCTGACCATTGGTGTAGGGTTTTAGTGCATTTATTACCATAGCACCTTCTGAAACTCTTACCCAAGAGAGATCGTGTGGTTAAGGAAGTTACAGTTTTAACCCCTGTTTCCTGGTGCCCCATCTCTCGATCAACAGAGATAGAGAGATAATGCTCTCATAGAACTGGTTCTAGCAAACTTTCTCAGCTTACTGTGTCTGGATCTGCCACATTTGAACTTGTCCAGTTGTGCCTGGTTTTCATTTGTCTGCTGTGCTCAGCTTCCTGCTATGCTCTGTGGAAATGAACTCACTGTGCCTCTCTGGTAAGATGTTTAGTTCCTGGATTAGTTTAATGGGTCTGGCCCCTAACCTTTCTGGAGGGAGTTCTGCTGCAGGGTTCTGCACCATTCCTATTTGATGGGGGAAGTTCCAGGTGAGTGTGCAGATGGTCCCACACACACGCTTGTGCTGGGCCTGGACTCTGGCTGGAAAGGGGTCAATATGTGAACTTTTTAAGGCAACATCTGACTATGTAGTGTAAATTGGCCTTGAACTCAGTTATGTAACTCAGTTCAAGGCCAGCCTTGAACTTAGAGCAAACCTCCTGTCTCAGCCTCCCTAGTACTGGGATTATAGGCATACAGTAACATACAGGTCCTAATATGTCAGCAAAAAGCAAAATTATTCTGTAAAGCTTAAGAATGCAAAAATCAAACTTCTGTATTATAACATCCGCAAAAGATTTCATGATATTTTAATTAAATTGCATTTAAAAAATTCTATTCTTAAAATATGACTTCAGAAGCATGTTTCATTTGTCTATGAGCTGTATAGCAAAAACATACATAACTTAACTGACCTTGGGAGCGTCAGCATTTCTTTTATTTTCTTTAGTATCATTTTATGTGACTTAGTTTTTCTTTTTTTAACAGTTCTGAGAAAGTATGTTTATAATGATTCTCTGGTTATCTCAAAGATGGGTCAATCCTTAAAGAAATATAAGCAAGCTGTCAAAAGGCCTAACACCCTCATCTCTTCAGTGATCATAACTGGTAAGAAAGATTATTTTTAGAAATACATTGTTTGAGGGCCGGGGAGATGGTTCAGTGGAATAAGCACTTGCCAGGCAAGCACAGGGGCCTGAATTCAATCCCCAGTTCTGCCATAAAAAAAAAAGGAAAAGAAAAGCATTTTTTCAAAATTATAAGGCTTGAATTTTTTGCATTTCTTTCAAAATATTTTGTGAGCAATATTGAGTACATTTCTATCTCTCTCTTGTTTTTAATATTTCAGATTTATAAAACACCTGGGATTATTTGGGGCATATTGAATGCAAAATTTATCTGTATGAACATGTACATTCTCATAACAGTTTCATAGTTTTTCTTATAAAAATATTGTAGTTTCATTTAGAAAATGACAATAGCATGCATGAACATTTATATTTTAAATAAAGTATAGTAGAAAGTTTATTTATTTACAGTGTCATTTATTAAGTAAAAGTCAGTGATTTTTTAGAATGACAAAAATCTGATTTAATCTTCTAAAACGTTTCAAATCTGATGAAAAATTTTTTTAGGGAATCAGGCTGAAATAATTCTTTTTAACTACACAATGTGCTGTGGTAGATAGATATATCAATTACTCAAAAAGAGTTATTATTTGAAGGGGCCGGGGAGATTGCTCAGTAGAATAAGTACATGCCTGGCAAGCTCAAGGACATGGGTTCTTAAAAAAAGAGTTAATATTTGAAAATGGCTTCCAGAAGATTCTTTTCTTTGACATGGGTATAAAACAAAGAGGGGTGTGAATATATGTAAGTGTGGCCACGAGAATTATCAAAAGACTTCCCCAGACATAATTTGATCTAAATTTAGTAAATGAAAATTAAGGCTTGAGAAGAGTCAATTTTTAGAATTGACTTACTTAGAATTATCTACTTATTGAGTAGTATAGTAAGTGCTTTATTAATGTAAAAGCATATCAAGGAGGCCACAAGTTTGTTTACAAATTGACTACAAATTCAATAGACAATTCCAGAAGTCTTTCCCTCCAAGTTATTAATAATTAAAGTAAAAGAAGTTTGGGGCTGGGGAGATGGCTCAGTGTAATAAGCGCTTCCCTGGTAAGCGCAAGGGTCTGAGTTCAATCCCCAGTTCCGCAAAAAAAATAAACATAAAAAAATAATGATGCTGGAAAAATTGGCTTTCCATGTGCTAAAGGCTAAAATTAGATCCATGGATCTAATTGTTCAGGGTTTGTCTACTGGATTGGATTCATAGTGAGCCACCTTTTTACAGCCTCCCAAGAGCTAGGATTACAGTCATGCACCACCACACCCAGTCTCAATTGCTGTCTCAGTACTTTCCAGGAGAGGAGACCACATGGCCCAGGGATTGAACCCTGGCCCCTGAGATTAGTTTATTTTAAATTGCTAGTATTCCCAGACACCTTACTAGAAGAAAAATAAATCCACTTTCATAGAGTAATGATACAAATATTTTTTAAGGGAGAGTGTTTTTGAGTTAGGGTCTTGCTGTGTAGTGCAGTCTGGATTTTAATGTACTTCTGTAGCCCAGATTGGCCTAGAAGTCATAGCAATCTCCTTACCAAGTGTTGGGATTACAGATGAGTGCCATCATACAAATAAATTTTAAAATCCTGCAACACATTACAAATTAACAAGGCACAAAGAGGGAAAGAAAAGCATCAGAAACTACAGAACCAAAGCAGGTTCAGAAAGATAAAAATACCAAGAAAAAATGTACAGTAATTAACAAATAACACTATATATAACATATATTATATAATATATATATATATATATATATATATATATATATGAATTGGCACTTTTTAAATATCAAAAAAGATAAGCCATCTACAAAAATGATAACACAGATTTGATAATTCTTTCACAGGGATCATAAAACCCGCATGTAGACATAATACAAGACTATCATTTCTTACAGAAATTTCACTATTATGAGCTAAACCTTGTCACGACTACCCAGATTTATATGTTGAATTTCTAATACCTCATACTGGGAATATACCTGTACTCGGAAGTAGGCATATTAAAAAGATGATTCAATTCGAATGAAGCTAAAAGAATGGACCCTTGCCCAATATAACTAATGCCCTCATAGGGACGGGAAATGACACAAAAGAGATGCCAATGATACGCTGGCACAGAGAAAATGGAACATGAGAATACTGCAAGAAGATTGTCATTTTCAAGCCAAGGTCTTAGTGGACGCTAACCTTGACAAAGCCTTTAGATTGGGGTTTTATCTTCCATAACTATGAAAAAAATGACTATCTATCCATTACTTAACCTGCAACCCTCTTAAATTATGCAGTCCCAAGAGAAATCAGAAACAGAGGTAGAGAACATACAGTGAAGTCCAGAGGAAATCAAGTATGAGCTTCCAACAGCTGGATTGCCTGGTCCACACTTGCCATCTGGCCATGGCATATTACAGCAAATTTATTATCAGGAGGATTCCAGGCACCAAGGTGAAACCAAGTCGAAGCACTTATTTTAGTTATGCCCTTTAGGTGTCTTGGGCTTTTTCATTTACAAACCAATTCAATTGACTATAAAATCCATGTTTTTGAAAAAGCCCTAAGTGGTTCCTTTATTATGTTTTGCAATACATTTTTAAAACTTTTACCTAGCTCAAGGCAATTATTCAGAGGCAGCATCACTCTGCCCAGAAAGTTTAAGCTGATTAGAAGGCCTTGCAGAGCTGAAGCAATATCACGTAAGGCTGCCCATCCACCACATATGGTAGTGGAAGGCACATGGCACACACCGAAATGCAAAATTTTAAATTGCTAGAATCTCTCTAGAGAGTCATTCATCAAGAAGTAAAATTAACAAGGTTCCGGATGTGACTTCTCCTTCTGTGGCATGTCACCCCAGGATTCTAACTCCAGTTCTCCTCGTTCATTTTAGTGCTTGCTTTCACAGAGACCACCTGAAGCAAACAGTTCTAGTTCTGTTTTTTCCTTGACATCAGGGCCTCCCTGCAAAAAGGTGAAGCACCTGGAGGTAGCTCACATGCTACCCTCACTGTATCATAATCAGCTGCGATCAGTGCCTCAGCAGTAATATTATATTCAGTATGTTTTCAGATTGGAAGGTCAGCACAGAAATAATTATTCCTTTTTTCTCTGGAAGTAGGGAAAGCTTCCAGCAACAATTTTGAAAAATAAGCACCATCATCACCTCTCCATTTCTTTTTTTATTTCCTACACTATAATTTATTTATTTGGAGTATTTCCTTTATCCATAAATGGCTTTATAAAAAACAGTTTAAAAATTAATGTAAGAAGACAATATAACAAACTCATTACTGAAAATGAGAAAGACTGAACAAAAATTTTTAAAAGTGAAGTTAGAGTAGAAAACCAAAAATGTAAAAGTAATAATATATTCTGAACGGATTCTGCGAAAAGGCCAATGGGTTATATTGAAGTTGTCTTAGTGCATTCATGATGTGATAGCAAAATACCATTGATTAGGTAACACAGAAGAGGAAATTGTGCCCTGGTGGGTCAGGCAGCACCACACCATGAGACTCAGTACAAGGTGAAGGTTCAAGCTGTCCTTCAAAGATGAAGGCAACATTGGGGAGGGGCAGACAAAGTCCTTCTGGTCTCTTAGGAGAACAGTATCCCAACCTCTCCATTTCCTCATGTCTGTCCAAGTGCCAACATGGGGCTTTTTCTGTTGTTATCAAGTCAGATATTTTTGCAATAGCAACTTACATTTTGTCATTTGTTCCTTACTTTTACATGGAGAACTTTTATAAAAGAGACCAAAAAATGCCTTTCTCAAAAAAAGGCAAAACAATTCATACAATCTAATCAGAAAGATAAGTCAGATGTAGGAATTTTATGGATAAAATCTTGCATTTTCAAACATTTCTAAAATTACATGACTTGCATTTTATTCTGATCATTTATCTCATGTATATCTGGCTGTAACCGATAATCATCTCTCTAGGGACAACTATATTTAATAATAAAATTACCTAACTTGGGTGGAAGAATAACAATGTGATGTGAGTAGACTTAAACAATTAAACACAAATCTTCGTCAGCATGACATCCCGTAGAGAGACCAAGAAGCCCTGACATGTGTCATCCTCTCACCTTTTGGCAGAGATGACAAATTAAAAATGCGGGCATCATCAAAACCACGGCATTGGCTAATAACTCCATCTCCTTCTGATAATCCTAGCACAGAATGAACTCTTTGCTGCAAGCACTTAATTATATAATGCACATAATCCAGTCATTCTCAGAGATATTTTCCTAGCTTATGGACCTGCACTTAGCGACTCTAAATCTGTAAGCCTTGGAATCTAAATTCTGTTCATTAAGCCCATGCCTGCTTTCAGATTAGCATGGCCAATGAAGAGACAGAAACAGCTTATAATAGGTAATATCAATCTTTAGCTTAACATCTCATCCAGGAACCTAAGGTCTTTGAATAAAGGTTCTAAAGACAGTCATCACATTTCCTGCCTCAGCAGCAATTTCAGTAGCAATGGGCAAGCAAGATGCCCTTAAGCTTCCTCTCCTCACTAGTGCCTGACTGGGCTCACTCAGAAGTATACAGATCAGGTCAAAGATCATTAGCCTCTAAGGTTAAGATGTCTGATCTCATAAGAGTTCAAAAATAATTGAAGACTATTTTTACAATGTCAAAAATTATCATAATCTGGATATTGATTTAGTTATCATTGTATTTTTATTAAATTCAGAGACTGGGGGCCTGACCCTAGCTCAGGCCTTTAAGTGGCTGCTTCCACAAAGCTCTCAGCCTCAGGTTGCTGTAGTTTGATCCCCACAACACTCCAGCCAGCCAAACCTGCCCTGAAGGCATTCGAAGAGCCAAATAAATAAATAAATAAATAAATTCAGAGACTAACAAAGGCATGAGAGACATAAACAAAATGTACAAAGATATATTTTGTTTGAAATAATTATAAAAAATAAGTCTAAGCCAGATAAAGTATGCACACCTGCAATCCTAGCACCTGAGGTAAATTTGTAGATATAAACCAATTCTAGGCAATATAGACAATGTCTCATAATAACAAAAAAAAGACCACAGACACAGCCAGTGTGAAGGTCCCACATTCATTCTCCAGTACTATGAAGGAAAAAAACAAAAACAAAGAACCACTCATAGTCTACAGTACACCATTTCTGGCTTCTAAAGTGCTGCAATAATATCTCTAGAGTTTAGGAAATTGTATTACATGTACAACCGATTTAGTATGTACACAGATACAAGAACTACAAAGTGCAAAGCTTATTCAAAATTTCCTTTTTCTACATTATTAAAAATTTAATGAAGTCTCTGACAGTAAATTCCACAGTTACAGGATTAAGGTGCCAGTTGCTGAGGAGTTCTAGCTGGAATGTAAAGGTTTCTGCTCTGCAGCAGAAATAGTCGGAAGAAGTAGCAATCGTGTGATTTACTCCTTCTTTTCTGTTTTATCAATAACAATACTCCAGGTTTGAGAACCTACTTAAACTAATACTCATGCCTGAACCAAAGCTCACATTTATGATTGCTGGGGCTACTTTTTCAGGAGGAGAAACAAACAACCAAAGAAATCCTCCTTTCTAAATTCTTTAATCCTCACATTAGCCCGCCTGGCCAAAATTAACCAGGAAACTCTCTTAAAAGTGACTGTATTATTTTTTTAAAAAATTGTATTTCAAAGAAAAACACAAAAGAGAAAAAATACAACAATGCAAAATTTTAAAGTAAGATAATAGATTAACAATAGATTGTTATATACCAATATATTGTGTACCAGTATCTTCAAATTAGTTACTGTATTTACAAGATAAAGGCATATATTACTGGTTGCACAATATAAGCACAAACTTCTTTTTCAGTGAACTAAAAGAAGTCAGTAGTGTAGTTATCTCATCTATCTTATGTATATTTTCTTTCCTACTTTCTTTGCCCAGTCTTCTTTTTTCCTTTCCCCCATCCCAGTTGTTCCTTCCTTCTGAGCTGTTTCTTTCCCTTTCATAATATATACTATACCTTTGGACTCCTACTAACTTTTTCAGTTTCTTACAATGGGGAAGCAATATGATATTTACACATCGATTTATTCACTTGGTAAGTATGGTTTCTTGTTCCACCCATGCACTTACAAAAACCTCACAACTGTCCTTCTTTATAGCGAAAGAATACTCCATTATACAAAAAATACTGCATCTTTTTAATGCATTCTTCAGTTGATGGACATTTGAGTTGTTTCCAGGATTTAGTTATGAAAAATTGTGCTTCTATAACCATGAATACACATATATGGCTGTGGTATGATGATTTTCATTCTTCTGGGAAAATAGTAAGAAGGTGGATATCAGGGTAATAGCACCTTAAATCATATTTTTTAGGAATCTCCACATTGAATTATATCTACTAGAACAAAAGTTAGGTAGAAATCTTGAAGACAGTGAGATAGGCATAAAGTTCATGAACATAAAACAAACTGCACAGGAAATATTTCAAAGAATCAACAGCAGGGGCCTCATCCTATTAAAGTTTTTGAACATAAAAATAAATCACCAATAGAAAGAAAAGACAGTTCACACAGTGGGAAAAAAATTTAGCCAACTATCCCTCAAAGGACTTTTATATATAATATATAAAGAACTGGGAAAAACATCAAACTCCCCTCAAGTGGAAAGAACCAATCAAAAAATAAAAATGGACTTCTTAGATAAATACACAGTTCTGAGATGAAGAAGCACAGAGATAAATACACATATGGAAACTGTTCAACCTTATTGGTCATTAGAGAAATGCAAATTAAAACAGTAATGAGATGCCATCTCACCACAGAAATAATGGCTATCATAAAGAAATCAACCAATGAAAATGTTGGAAGGGCCATGGAAAAAAGGACTCCTCTTCATTGGAGGGAGTGTAGACTGACTGTATCATTTTCAAATCCTTTAGATAACTTTTACTTGTCCCAATAGACCGTGGTTCAGTTGCTAATCCATGCAGTGGATGGCCTCATAACTACTCAGAAAGTAAAGTTGTATCCCACTGTCTACTGAACTTTCTTTTTTTTCCTGAATCAGTGTTTTCATTATAATTCAGTGAGTCAAAGTCACATTAACAAATCTCATTTCTGAGAGCAACTATGCTTGGGGCTCCCAGGACCACCACTACACTCACTAGATGTATCACAAGAAATAAAATATAGTTTACCTCACATTTATGACTTGTTACAGCAGAAGATATCTCATTAACTCAACAAGTTAATAGGGAGATGAGGTAAAGTCCTGAGGCAATCAGGCCCCAGCTTTACAGAGTGCTGTCTCAGTAGGGTCCCATGAATCAATCAAAACACTTCAGCATGAATTGTAACAACATATTTAAGGTGGTGTCCACCATGCTTATTCATTAGAATCTCAGCACCTAGGATATTTACTAGAGGTTGGTTAGATAGTAATCCTCTGCCTTGTGCACACTCAAATTCTAGACACCCAAAGGGAAAACAAGTATTTGGTATTATGGGTACCATGAGGAACTCACCAGTATTGAGAATGGAAATATTCCCAGTATCTATTGCCAGGTGCCAGCCCAAAACAGATCTGTAAGCAGGCCTTCTTATGACAGTTTTGAGCTTTCAGTGTCAGCTCTTTTCTCCCTATGACATCACTGAGTTAGGTTAATAAATTTCACAGGTTAAACACACGGGATATATCATATAATCACAATTCTATTAATATATAAATAACAGTATATAAGATAATATTCATATGCTGGAACAATGTTACACTAATACCAAAGTTCACAAGTGCTTCTGTCTGGGAACAATTTAGTTCATAATAAAAGTGTTCAGCAAAATTTTGTTATCAATTGTTTGAGAACTCCATATCAGGTGGTGAATATGACCATAGCTATCTTCCCCTGAATCCTGAATTGTGAAGCAAATGAAGTTCTTGAACAGAGGTACCACTGTACAGTTATTTAAATATCTTATAAGCCTAAGATAAAATGACAATGGGAGCAAAATGTTTTGAAGCAAACTGTACAGTCTTCATTAGGAATCAGAGAAATGGATTATGAAATCATCACTACTGACTATCAGATTAGTAGGGCTGAAACAAAGATGAATAGAAAAGCCATGGCTTGTGATCATATGGAAAAATTGCATTTTTATACTGTGTTGTATGATTGTCACTTCCACAACTAAATTTTGTAATCAAATTGTTTCAAAATATAGACTAATGTATTTCCTCATATTTTATAGCAATATACAAGATGAAAATGGCTTGTGACTATGCACATCTACACATACATGTATTTTTCAATACAATATAGAATGAATGAGAACAAGCAAAAATAGTACATAAGGACTAATTCTGCTTATAGAAAAATTAAAATAAAATTTATTTTTAAATTTCTTTTTTCTAAGAAAGAAAGGTTTATTTATCTCCAGTTAGTAGAGGTGTCAGTCCATAGTTGGCTGGCATCGAGGCAAGGTAGTACATGGAAGAGGGCAAATAGTTTGTGGTGGCAGAAGGCAGAAAAAGCAATAAGAGAATGTAAGCTTCTTTATGTTGATACATTTTAGAGATCTGTAATGATAACACTCATCATAAGGCCTCTGTATTGTACAGACATATCAGGCATCCTCTTTTCTCCCCCTTATTCTACCCACATTCAACTTTTTTCCCTTTCTTACTTATACCCGCTTTATTTCCATTTTGATGACTTTTATCTTTTTTTTTCTCCCTTCCTTCCTTTTCCCCTCCTTGATCTCTTTCTCATTTGAACATTTTCTTCTCATTTCCCAATATGTGTTGTACATTTTGATCCTTAGTTGTACTTTAAGCTTCTCATATCAGGGAAACAATACAGAATTTGGAATTGTGAGTCTAATTTAATTCACTTAAGGGTATGTTTCCAAAGCAGAGTCATGTAGCTAGAAACTTCTTAAGCTTATCATTCTTTATGCCAGATGATTAGCATACTGTATAAGGAAACCTAACATCTTCTTTATGTATTCATCTGTCGATTGGCATCTAGGCTATTTCCAAGCTTGAGCAATTACAAACTGCACCTATAAACATGAGTGTGTATGTATCTCTGTGGTATGATGCTTTTAATTATATTGAAAAGATACCAAGAGGGAAAAATAGCCAGTTTAATGTAACCTTTAGTTTTAGTTCTTGAGTATGTTCACACTGATTTCCACAGTGGTCGTACCAGTCTGCACTCCCAGCAAAAGTGGAAGTTTCCTCACAGCAGTTTTCATTGGTTGATTTATTGATAGGAAATATTCCTTGAATAGGCATTGCTGAGATGGAATCTCAATAGTGATTTAATTTTCACCCTTCAGATGACTAGTGATACTGAACAATTTTTCATATATTTATTTGTCATTTTTACTACTTCATTTGAGAAATCTGTGTTCACTTCAGATGCCCATTTTCTATGGATGCTTTAAACTTGGATTGTCTGACTCTTAGTTATTTATGTACCTTACATGATGGTTCTTTGTCTTAGAAGCAGCTGACAATTTTTTTTTACTACATTGTGAGTTGTCTTTTTACTCTGTTGGTAGTTTCTTTTGCTGTTAAAGCTTCTTAATAAAATTAGATCATGTTTGTTGATGGTTTTAATATTACTTGTGTGGCTAGGAGTTTGCTCAAAAAAACCTTTGCCTACACCCTGGTCTTCAAGTATTCTACATAATCTACTGTCTAGAAGATCAGTGTTTTTGTTTTAATATTCAGATTTATTTATTTATTTGTACCTTAGGGAAAGATCTACAGGGTGTTCAAGGTCTCACTACTAGAATGGACTTGTAGTGAGTCTCCTGCTTACAGTCTCCCTAGGACTAGGATTACAGGCACGTGCTACCACTTACAGTCTCAATTGCCATCTCAACACAAGCTGGGGGAGGGGCCAGCAAGGCAGCCCCAGGGATTGAACCCTTGGACCCTGAGCCTGATTGCAGGAATTTTAATCTGCTGAGCTATTTGGCTAGCCCAGTATTCAGATTTCTGATCCATTTTGATTTTACCTGAGTGTATAGTGAGAGATAGGCTTCTAGTTTTAATCATCAGATGTGGAAAACCAGTATTTTTCCACCACCATTTATTAAATAATCTAGGATATGAATAGCTTGAAAGGAGAAGTTAATGCTTTATTTTTTTCTTTTGAATTTCTTACAACATTTTTGTTATTTTTTATTTGTTTGTTTTTCTTTAAACCAATCTTGCATGTTTATATCTGGTAACATGAACAACTATTTTGAAGATAACATCATGCAATACAGCAACTATCATTGAATTCCTATTACTTTCTTTAGTGAAATTTTGTATTGTTTCTAATACTGTTTTTTCTAGCATTAATTTATATTCTTTACAAAACATATCTAGACTATAGTGCCAAGATATAGAATATATCTTTCTTCTAGTGACTTAATTTGCACCCTTTGTCACAGGTAAAGTTATTTGGCAGGTTTGGAGTTGTTTTTGCATCTTCTATTTTATTCGATTGATACTGAGACTGTTTTTCTATCATATTTTTTTATTCATTTTAATGAGAAAAAAAGATAAAAAATAGCAATGAAATAGTTTCAGAACAGGTTAGTAGGATAGTTACAATAATTAATACATTGGATATTGCTATCTTCATGGTAGTTATTCAGAGGACAAGATGCCATGCTGTTTTTATCAGAGTAGCTCTGCAGTACAATTTCAAGTCAGGGTGTTTGATGCTCCCTACCTTACATTTGTTACCCAGAATTGCTTTTGCTATTCTAGATCTCTTCTGATTCCAAGTGAAATTCTGCCTGTTTTCTCTAAGTCTCTGAGATGTGATGTTGGAAATTTGATTGGGATTGAATTCAATCTGCCTACCAATTTTGGTAGTATGGCCATTTTCACTATATTGGTTATTCCTACCCCAAAACAAAACATATTTCCATTTGAGAAAATGAGATCTTCCTTAATCTCCTTTTTCAGAATACTATTGTTTTGAAAGTAAAGGTCTTTTACTTCCTTTCTTAGACTGATTCTTAGGATTTCATTTTGAAGAGATACTATTATTAAAAGTGGTGTGGTCAAATAGCTCAGCAGATTAAAGTACCTGTTTAGGCAAACACAGGGGCTAGGAGTTTGATCCTTAGGCCTGCTATGCCATCCCCATCCCCAGGGCATGCTGAGAGGTGGACTGAGACTTGGCATGGTGACACACTCCTGTAATCTCAGTCCTTTGGAGGCTGTAAATAGGCAGATCACTAAGAATCTGATCTACACAGTGAGACCATGTGCACCCCGTACACCCTGTCCTAAAGTGCACACACACACACACACACACAAAGTGGTGTTTCCTTAGTTTTCCTTTTAGTGAGTCTGTTATCCTGTATGCAGGAATGCTAGTGCTTTTAGAGTTTGTCAAGTCCTAAGAATAATTCTCTGTGATTCTCATCCTGCACTCTGAGTTTTACTTAAGTTTAGTGAACGTGTTTATAGCCAAGTCGTGTTCCCATCAGTTTCTACCTGTATGATTTTGAAGATCCAAGAGCATCCTGTCACTTTGTTTACTCTCTGTAAGCTTTTGGCTGATGTAATCCACTCAAAAAACATTTTATGTTTTCTGTGAATATCATTGCAGTTCATTCAATTCCATAGAAATAAAGCGCAAATTTTTGGGCATGTATTTTTCTCCTTGTGTTGCCATGGAGACAATTAAACTTCTGTATGAGTATGCCATGCCTGCCAGATAACAAAATACAACAGTGAAAGTTAGTGCATAGTTTCTGTGCTGTTTAAGAATTGACAGCTCTTTTAGTTCTTCAAACCCAAGAAAATGCAATATGAAGAAGAAAACTGGCAAGTTTATTTCTTCAGTTTGTTATTCTGGAAATAAAAGTATATGAGGTTTAGTTTATTCAAAGATCACCCTTTTGCCCACTTTACAAGTGGCTCTGTGTGGATGTGTAGTAGGGGTACTGGGACCTCAACTCAGGTCTTGCATGCTGCAAACTGCACCATTAGCAGGGTCCTGAGGAAAGGGAGGTGAGAGATTAAGTACAAAGAAGACACATAATAAAAGAGAGCTTGGGACTGGATAGGACCTGACCTCTCTTATGGAGAGGCGGACAACCCAGAGTGGCCAGTGTCTTCATGTATATACAGTGAAAATGGGGATAGTGCCTGATGGGGCCTAAATTACAAAGTCTCAGTGTTTTTTTTTTTTTTTTTTTTTTTT
>NW_004524590.1:14943623-14952717 GCF_000260255.1 Octodon degus
GGGCTTATCAATGTTATTTAATCTTTCAAAGAACCAGCTTTTTGCTTTTTTAATTCTTTGGATATTTTTCTTTGTTTCAATTGAATTAATTTCTGCTCTAATCATTATGATTTCCTCCTGTCTTTGGGCTCTGGGTTTGGTTTGCTCTTCCTTTTCTAGTTGTTGAAGGTGCAGCATTAGGGTTATTATTTATTCCCATTCTGTTTTCCTAACGTGTGTGTTCACAGCTATGAATTTCCCTCTGAGAACTGCTTTCATCGTATCCCATAGATTATGATAAGTAGTACTTGAATTTTCATTGAATTGTAGATATTGTTGAATTTCTTGTTTAATTTCATCTATAACCCATTGGTTCCTGAGTAGGGTGTCATTTAATTTCCATGTATTTAAAGTTTTTTCTGGTTTCTTTTGTCATTTATTTCCAGTTTCTTTGCACTGTTGTCAGATAATTTGCATGGGATAATTTCTGTTTTCTTGCATACACATAAGCATGACCTATGGACCAGTATGTGGTCTACTTTAGAAAGTGACCCATATGCCGCTAAGAAAAATGTGTATTCAGCTGTGTTTGGGTGGAACACTCTGTATATGTCCACCAAGTCTATTTGTTTCAAGCTCTGGTTCAGTTCTGTTATTTCTTTGCTAAGTTTTGTCTGGTTGACCTATCTTTTGGAGATAATGGTATGTTAGGTTCTCCTGTTAAGATTGTGGTATTGGATATTAGATTTTTCATGTCCATTAACATTTGATTTATATAGTTGGTTGCTCCCATTTTGGTGTATAACCACCATTTACATTGATGGTTAGAATTGAGATGTACTGACTTATGGTTGCCATGTTATTTACCTGTTATCATTTACTCCTTTTTCTCCTGTGTTTAATTGCTTTCCTTTCCTCTTGAATTTTTCACCTAACCAGTATATAGTGGCCTTCTTTATTTCCCTTGATCATTGTTGGTTTGAAGTTGAGACTGTATGAGAATAGGTTTCCTACCCCTGCTTTTTTCTGAGGTTCTGGGGGATGTAGTATTGTGTTCCATTCTTTGACTTTCAGCTTATGAATGTTTTTATGAGTTAAATGTGTTTCTTGTATACAGTATATTTTTGGATTTTGTTTCCTAATCCACTGTGCCAGTCTATTTCTCTTAATTGGTGAATTGAGTCCATTTACATTGATGGTTAGAATTGAGATGTATTGACTTACGGTTGCCATGTTATTTACCTGTTATCATTTACTCCTTTTTCTCCTGTGTTTAATTGCTTAACCTATTTAGTTGGTTGCTACCGATCTCATTCGTGGAGTACTGATCATTTTGGTCCCTCTCTAGGACATCTTTCAGTAGCGTAAGGTTGGCTCTGTCATCGCGAAATTCTTTAGCTGTTCTTTGTCATGAAATATTTCACTTTTCCATCAAAATTGAAAGAGTTTTACAGAGTATGGTAGTCTGGGATGGAATTTGTTTTCATAGAGCACCTGAAGTACTCTGCTCCATGCTCTTCTTGCCTGCATGGTTTGTGAAGAGAAGTAGGCCATAATTCTGATGGGTTTTCCTTTGAATGTGATCTGCTTCTTTTCTCTAGCGGCTTTCAGTAGATTATTATTGTGCTGAATTTCTGGGATCTTGACTATTATATGTCTCGGTGAGTTTTTCATTGGGTTGAGGTTCCTTGACATTCTGTATTCTTCAGTTACCAGAATATCAGTTTGTTTCCTTATATTTGGAAAGTTTTCTGCTATTACTTCTGCCCATATTTTTTTAATGTCATTTATATTGACTCCTTCTTTCTCATTGATGCCTTTTAGTCTCACATTGTTCATCTTTGCATCATCTAGAAGGTGATGGATTATTTTTTCCTGCATCCTCGTTGTTTTTAACAGATCTTTTCTTACATTTTCACTAGCTGGACCAGCATCTTCAAGATCTGAAACTCTGCCTTCACATTCACTTAAATGGTTTTGCAAGTTTGTGATTGAGATTTTAATTTCCTCTATATCTCTTTGACTCTGCTTCATACGATCTATTTCTTTCCTGTATTGCTTATTCAAGGAATCTGTCATTTTTCTAATCTCTATTTTTTTATCGATATCTTCTTTAGAAGCAGCTATAAATTCTTTTACTGCATTTTTTTTTCAGATTGTCTTTCCTGCCTATGTTTCTGTACTTGCTTCTTTACTTCAGATGCTATGAGTTCTGAGAGTTCTTTTTTTATTTCAGAAAAGAATTATGCTCTGATTTCCTCTATATCTTTCTGCTGTTGCTTATTTACTATCGAAGCTATTAATTCATGCATTTGAGCCAAGCTAGTGTCCTCCGCACTTGTTTTGTTGTGAGCACTGCGTTTCCTCCATATGTTTCTGCATTTGATTCTTTAGTGTATTTGTTATTAATTCAGGGATTTCTTTTTTTATTTCCAATCTGAGATCCTCTATATCTTTCTGCAGCTCTTTCTTTATTTCAGAAGCTGTTGATTCATTGCTTTCAGCTGTGTGATTTCCAATTTGTTCTGTGTTAGTGTCCTCTGCACTTGTTACAGATGTGCATGTGTTCTGAGGTTGCATTTTGTTCCTTCTCATCATTTTCTGTAGCACTGTCTTCTGACCTTTGTTATAGATCTTTGATGTAGTTATAACCTTCGCACATACTGAAGTTCAGGTGCAGCTCTACAAAGGTTGGACTTATCAAGCTGTACCTGGCTTGGGTCTGGCTGCTGTGCTCAGCTCCTTCCCACTGCTGCCCTTCAGGGTGAACCTTTTTTGCCCCTATGGCAAGATGTTCTGTTTCTGGACTAGTTTGATTGGATCTATCCTCTACACTCTCTGCAGGGATTGCAGCTGCAATATTACACCCCAGGCATGTATGCCAGGCCTGAGCTGTGCCTTCAGGGCAAGGTGTTGTAGGGGAGAAGGAAGCTCTCCCTCACACTCACTGGGTCTGGGCTAGGACTGGGTCTGGGGGTTCTCGAAACATGGCAGAAATTCCTACTTGGCGGGTGGGGTGGGGAAGGTGCTGCGGAGTTCTGGAGGGTGTCCCAAGTGGGTGGTAGAGGGTCTGCCCACGCTGCGCCTGGGCTCGGACTGGTCCCACCGATGCAGGGTAGCAGGACGCTCTCCCACACACTCACTGGACCGCGGCTAGTACTGGGTCTGGCAGAAATTCCTCTAAAGGTGATTTTTGTTTCTGATTGATTTGTAGTAGGTTATTGAAAGAATGGGCATAGAGTATTCCAGCAGTTTAGAAAACTATTTGACACATTTAACAAAAATGTTTCAGACATAATATTGTAGGATCTAATGATGTGATCTTGCTTGTAGATAAGAGGTGTACTGAGATTTTACCAAAGAACTTGAAATTGCTATTTCATATCTTCCTAGCTTGCAAGTTATTTTGCTGGCAGATCAAACACTACATAGAGCCTCATAACGAATTTACAAAAAAGGAATCTATTTTCATCTGTCACCATTGTACTGCATAATCTAATCAATCAATTTAATTTGTTAAAACATTTTATATATTTCATAAGTAATAAGCAAATGCTGACCCAACATTACTTAATTATATTTCCATATTTTCTAACACATTCCTGTACAAGCCTATTCTGTAAGTACTACCTACATTAGGAAAAACAGGTACACATTTCTTTAATAGTTCCATTGAAAGACTGGCTTAAATGCAATTTCTGAGACCTTTCCAGCATGTTTACATTAATTGGAGGTCACATTTCATTTTTTGCTTAACTATGGAGAGGCATTATTCTTGCAAAATTTTTATTGAATTTCTCTATTTGGGCATATTGAAAGTTTGCAAATGCATTTTGCAAAAAAAAAAAACTATACCTTTATGAAATATAAGTATTTTCTTTAACATTGTAGTCAAATATTCTTTAATATGGTTAAATATAACATTGTTGTTGACATTTTACTTTTAAATTTCTCTAATTTCTTCATCAGTGGTCCATTCTAATGCTACATATGAGACCAAATTTTTTTGTTGAAATACATAGTCTTCCCTATAAATCTGTATGTTTAGCTTGTTTAATATGTATGTGAGACAAAAGATTCAAAAAATAACTGTGTCTTAGTAATATTCTATTCTTTTTCTTTTAATTATGGCTTTATTTTACATGTGTTAATATGCCCACCACTGAAGAGATTTCATCAATTCTAAGAATGCAAGTATGGTATAAAATTTGAAATTCATGCAGGATTTCCTTTTAGATAAATGAATAAACATGTTAGTTGAGCCTTTAGTGGTGCTTGAGAAAGAAAATGTGAAAGGACAGAGTGTGTAAGACTGCATGATGCAACAATGAATGTGATTACCTGAAAAAACTGGCATTTCTTTCTTCTTTAATGAAAGAATGTCTAGGTAGAGGTGATGCTAACTTTGAAGTTTGTGAAAGAAGAGAATTGATGACTTACTGTAAATCTAAGACTATTTTATGAAAGAGATCATGTTGACATTAATCTGCAGATCTAAAAGGTGCAATATGTATACCTATGTGTATAACAGCATGATTTGTCATAGCAAAATTAAAAGCAACTCAAATGCCCATCAGCTGATGAATGCATAAAAAGATGTGGTATTGTTATACAATGGGGTATTACTCAGGCACGAAAAAAGATAAACTGGGGGCTGTTATAGAAAATGGGTGCAAATACAGACCACAATCATAAGTGAAATAAATTAGACCCACATGTATAACCATAGTATTATCTCACCCGTATAAAAACCTGAAGGTAGGGGGTTGGGGAGATGGCTCAGTATAATAAAGGCTTCCCTGGCAAGCATAATGGCCTGAGTTCAATCTCCAGTTCTGGAAAAAAAAAGAACCTGAAGGAAAAATAAAATCCAAGATGTACAATAGATAGTGTGAAAGGGATAGAAATTTTTCAAAGGGAAGGAACAAGTGGAATGAGAGAAAAGAGAAAAAGAAAAAGGACAGAATAAAAAATATGTATATACATGATATTTTGAATAATTTCATAGCTGATACTTACTGGTCTATTGAAAGGAACAGTTAACGTTTAATTTTTTTTAAAAAAATTATCATTCTGCAGCTTATGTTTGGTAATCTAAACAACTAATTTGCAAACAGTAATATGGATTATAACAACCATTGTTGAATTCCTATCATTTTATTTACTGAAATTTATATCATTTCTAATGTATTTTTTTACTATTTCTTCTTTTTAAAAATAAAAAACAGAAAATTTTTTAAATTCTGAAAGCTGCCTATATCTGAAATCTATGTTTTCTCTATTTTATGCCTACTAACTCTTCTTTGTCCATTTAGTTGAATCTATCTATCTATTTATCTTTTCTTTCTTTCTTTCTTTCTTTCTTTCTTTCTTTCTTTCTTTCTTTCTTTCTTTCTCTTTGTTTGCATTTAGTGCAGGGTCTCACTATGAATCTCAGACTCATAGTGATCCTCCTATTGTCAGCCTCCCCAACGCTGAGATTAGAATTGTGTGTCATCACACCTGTCCAGTCTTGGTTACTGGCTCATCATGCCCAAGGACAGGGTCGGGACAGCATGTGGGAAACATTGCCCATGGACCCTATGCTTGTCAAGCAGCCACTTAGACAACTGAGCTGTCTCCGGCCCTTGAATTCTTATCCTTAAGCTCATAATTTACAGAATTTATTTCCCCTACCTAATAAAATACGACCCCTTTCATGCTTTTTTCTTTCTTTTTCTTTTTTAGAAAAAAAAATCTGCTCATCAATCACCTGGGTGAATTCCAGTTGTGATATTCATAGATGAAGCTCATCTTTTATTTTCATCATTTAAATCACATGAGTAAATGCATTGTTTTAAAAGTTTTAGTATTTCCATGAATGGAAATGGTTCATTACGTTTGATCTAAGAATTTCAGTTGGGCTGATTAGACAGAGCAGTGTAGGACAATATGAAGTACTTTCATTTTATAATTATCCCTCACTGCAACTGGGTTAGTAAATAAACAGCAACTTTTTAATCTTCCTGCCATTGACAACTAAGTAAGCAGCTGTGGAATTATCTCAGTGTGAGGTGACCATCATTTTGTTAATATTCCATTGGTGTTCTGGAAGTCTGCACCATTTGTACTGTCTCATGTTGCTTTGTTTCTGTCTTTCTTCTTTCAGTTTTTTTTTTTTTTCCTCCTTAAATAATGTGGAATGGAAAAGAGTAAAATAGATCAGAGGAGACTACAATAGAAAAGAAAACATCGGACTGCATGGTAAAAGTAAATATTTAGTGAAGTACACAGAAAAAAATAGCTCTTATTAAATTACTCTCTATTATCTTTTCTTCTCACATTTTATCTTGTTGCCAGATACACGCTTCTACTTATTTCTCCTGCCTAACCCATGAAACTATTTATTGAAAGACACCACTAATGATCTTAAAACTCTTTTCTGGTGACTGCAAAATAGATTTAGAATTGCTTCTAGTATTCCAGATAAGTATTCACCAATTAATAATTTCCAGAGCTTTAAACTCCTATTTTCCAATTGAATTAAGATAATACAGTAGAACATCATATGTCAGCTCTTACTCAGACTCATGTCTGTATGCTGGATCCTAGTTTTTTCTGCATCTAGTTGTCCATATTTATTTTTAAACAAGTCAGATACAATGATTTTAATACTTTTTTCTATGTATTTGGTATAGGGTCTCACTAGTATCTCAGACTCATAGTGATCCTCTTGTATTCAGCCTCCCCAGTGCTGGGATTAGAGGGGTGTGCCACCACACATGATCTCAGTGGCCAACTAAGAGCACCCAGGGGTGGGGATGGCACAGCATGTAGTGCCAGCAATTGACCTTGGTCACTGGGCTTGCATAAGCAGGTGCTTAGTTCATGGAGCTATCCAACCAGTCCCAATTCTCCATTTCCAAAAACTGAAAATTCAGAATGTGAAATATAGACTTCAACAAATCCTACTCATTTATTTAAAATAATGTCTTATATTCCCCATGTTCATCAGAAGTTATACCATCACTTTCATTGCTGCCTACAGAACTTTCCTGAAGTTATCTAAATATTTTTACCTACTCTCCTTCAAATTTATGCAATCTAGATTAAATTTAGCTTCTTTAATTTTATAGATATCATTCAATGCTTCTTTATGGAAAATATCAATATGCAATAATTTTAAACTAGATTTATATTTGAAACAAATGGATTTTACATACTTCTGTTTTAAAAATATGTTCATGAACTGTTTGCCTACCCCTATGTCTTCAATATTTCCACCTACTTTCTCTTCCAGGAGATTTAGTGCTTCTGTTTTAATGTTTAGATCTTTACTGAATTTTGACATTAGTATAGTGCATGGTGATAGACTTGAATCAAGTTTTAATTTTCAGCATGCAGAGAGGCAGTTTTTCCATCACACTTTGTTAAAGAGGCTATTTTTCTTCCAGTAAGCATGTTTGTCCCCTTGTTGAAGATAAGATGAATGAGTGTGTTTGTAGTTGCATCTGCATCTTCTAATCTAATCCCTTGATCTTCAGATCTACTTTTTTATGAATACCATTTTGATTTTATCACAGTACCTTTGCAGCATAATTTCAAGTCAGATATTTTGATGCCTCCTATCTTGTCTTGTTTGCCTAAGATTGCCTTTGCTATTCTAGGTTTTTTTCTGGTTCCAAATAAATTTTAGGAATGATTATTCTAGGTCTGTGAGGTATGTTGATGGTATTTTCATAGAAACTGCATTAAATCTGTATAACAATTTTGGGAGTATGGCCATTTTCACAGTGTTGATTCTTCCTATCCAGGAGCAAGAAACATCTTTCCTTTTTCTGAAATTGGCCACAATATCTTTTCAGAGTATTGTAGTTTCCATTGAATAGACCTTTTACTTCTTCAGTTAGATTAATTCCTAAGTATTTCAATTTCCAAAGTGCTATTGTAAAAGGTATTGTTTCTATAATTTCTCTCTCAGTGTGTTTGTTATTTTTATAGAGGAACGCTATTGACTTTTGGGAACTGACTTTGTATCCTGCTATGCTACTAAATTTGCATATTAATTCTAGTAGCTTCTTAGTGATATTTTTTGGGTCTTCCAAATAAAGTATCACGTCATCTGCAAATAATGATAGTTTAACTTCTTCTTTACCGATTCTTATTCTTTTCATTGCTCTTTCTTGTCTAATGGCTCTAGCTAATGACTCCAGAACTATATTTAATAGGAGAGGTGATAGCGGACATCCTTGTCTTGTATCAGATCTGAGAGTAAAAGATTTAAGTTTTTTCCACCTTTAGAATTATATTTGCAGTTGCATTGTCATAGATGGCTTTTATCAGATTGAAGTAGTGGCTACCTACTCCACTTTTGTGTAGGACTTTGAATATGAATCAGTGTTGCACTATGTCAAAAGCCCTTTCTACATCAATTGAAATGATCACATGGTTTTTGGATTTGACTTTATTGATATATGTATTACTTTTACAGATTTGCTTGTATTGAACCATGGCTACACTCTCAGTTCAGTGAGAAGAAAGGTCTGTAATAATATGTCTAGACAAGATATCATCTTGTCCTCTAAATGTCTACTATGAACACAACAATATTAAGTGCATTAATTATTATTACTGTCCTACTAACTTCTTTTGGAACTATTTCATTGCTATTTTTTCCTCATTAGTTAAAAAAATATAAAAGAAAAAAAATTAGGGAAAATTTTTTGAAAAATATGTCCTTCAGGAAAGTTGAGCAGGAGACCCAGTCCTAGCCCAGGTCCGGTGAGTGTGCGGAGAGTTTACTGCTACCCTGCACCGGAGGGACCAGTCCCAGCCCAGGTGCAGCGTGGGAAGGACCCTCTCCCAGCCCATCGGGCCGCCCCCCACCACTCCGCAGTGCCTCCCCCAAACCGCCCGCCGAGTACGATTTTCTGACGTGTTCCGGGAGCCCCAGACCCAGTCCTAGCCCAGGTCCGGTGAGTGTGCAGAGAGTTTCCTGCTACCCTGCGCCGGCGGGAAAAGTCCCAGCCCAGGCGCAGTGTGGGCCGGACCCTCTCCCAGCCCCTCGGGCCGCCCCCCACCCCTCCGCTGTACCTCCCCCATCCCTCCCGCTCAGTAGGAATTTCTGCCGACTTCC
>NW_004524590.1:14960518-14963611 GCF_000260255.1 Octodon degus
TTTATATAATATATAGAATGGATTTTGAGCTTTTCTCCCACAAATATCTTTCTGTATTTTTATGAAGACATCTTCCTGCTGTGTATTACTTAGCAATTATCTGTTTAAACAATTATATGCATAATATTGGTTATTTTGAGAATCATAGTTTCTGGCCTCACGTCATGATTTTCTATTATTAGTGGTGTGATTCTGAGAAAGATCTTTAATCTCTGTATGATTTATACTTTATTAAAAATTCCTGGGCTGGGGAGATGGCTTAGTGGAATAAACGCTTCCCTGGCAAGCGCAAGGACCTGAGTTCAATCCCTGGTTCTGAAAAAAAAAAAAAAAAAAAAAAAAAAGATTCCCAAATGACAATTGTTTTTATAATTAAAATAAGTTCAAATTTGTAAAGCGTTTTGTTTCAGTGTCTAACACACTTTCCAAACTGGATAAATATTAGCTATTTTGATTTTGATTAAGTAACATGGAAATATTTAAATTCACATTAATTTTACAATTGATCTGAAGAAACTCAGTCAGTTTTCTGCCAACTTCTCTCTCCTTTTACATGGCCTCAGATGTTGGAAAGGGAAATATTGTCAACACTAATCTTCTTCCTTTTTATATGTGAAAGACTCTGGTCATGTTTAATTTGTTGCTTTCGAACACTAACAGTAATTTCCATACTATTGTGTATTTTCCAGTCAATACAGTCTATTTTTTAGATATAAAAAGAAATTAGTTAAAACCTGTATATGGTCTAATTCTTTATTTTCTTTTCACAATTTTTTAAACTATAATTTTGTTCTGCTTCCAACTTTTGGAAGCAGAAATAAGAAATATATTTCTTAGCTGAATATTCTTATATACTATATTTTTAAAACTTGGGCACAATTTTAAATGCAGCTGCAACTACAACAAAAATATGAAGAACTTAGAGCCAGGAGGCAGGCCAGAAGAGGAAAGTTGCTCTTTTCTTTTAAAACATTTATTTATTTATTTACTAATTAATTTATTTGATACAGGGTCTTGCTACACACTTCAGACTTGTAGTGATTCCCTGCCTCAACCTCCCCTGAACTGGGATTACAGACAGGTGTGGGCCATGATGCTCAGGTTGTGGCCTGGGCAGCATATGGTACTTGGGATCGAACACAGGTTCTTGCGTTTGCCAGGCAGGTGCTTAGACTGCTGAGCCATCTCTCCAGCCTGAAAAGTTGTTCTTGAAAGACTGCGATTCCAATAGCTGCTGCTGAAATCTGCATGAGAGTGGGGTCCTGAGAGGAGGTAATGGGAGATTAAAGAGAAACAAAACAAGTAAAAGAAAACCAGGACCAGGTGGGACCAGACCTCTCTGATGGAGAGGCGGAGACAGCCTCTGAAACTTGGTGTCTTTATTTATATATTTTGGGGATAAGTAAGCTACAAAGTCCAAAGTAGAAGGTCTTGATGTTTTGCTGAGACACTGAAAGGGAAACATTCTCAGAGTTCTCTGTGCTGTAGTTAGCAAAGAAGAACACCAAGGCCAGATGCCTGCTAGATCACACGTTCTCTAGTACCAACAACTTGTCTACAGAGCTTGTCTCTGGAGATGCATGTTCTTGGGGCTGGCCTTGCTCTAGGCCCAAGGAGTTCACTAACCTTCAGCTCAGTTGCTACACACAATTAACTTTGAGTTTGTTGCTGTTTTGCTAAGGACTCATTTTTGCACCATGACTTACTAGAACAGTAAACAGAGCAGGCCTAACAGACAAGATGAACATTTATAAGTTATACTGTTGTAACAAGAGAGCCACATTAAGTACCAGATCTCAAATCTGAATTAATCCTGTAATTAATCTAAATGAACACTGCATGAAGAAAACTCATGGTATCACAGTGAAATAAATCAGACAAAAAGTCATTAAGGGGTCCATCAATAGTTGACATTGGTGTTTGTTTATTTTAACCTTGTGTGATTTCTTATATTTTCTATTTCTTTCTGTTTTTGATTTATTTTTGCTGGCATTTATTTTTTATTTCATTTTAAAGAGGATAAAAAACAATGAAACACACAAAAATAGTAAAATTAATGCAGAATTTCAAAAGAAGATGATAGGAAATTTAAAAAGGGCTGCTATACTGTATATCGTTATATTCAAAGTAATTGTTCAGGGCTGGAGTGATAGCTTAGCAATCTTAACACCTGCCTGGCAAGTGCGAGGACACAGGTCCATTCCCTGGTACAGCATGCCTTGCCAGGGCTTGGGGCCAAGGTGGCTACCAAGATGGTGTGGTGGTGCACATTTGCAATCCCAGTCCTGGGAGGGAGGCTGAGAGAGGAGGATCATTACAGGTGCAAGCTGCATAGCAAGACCGCATACAAAATAAATAAATAAAAGTTTAAAAAATAGTGGTTCAGGTAACCAGATATAGGCATGAAAATTTAATCAATCAATTAGGCATTAAGTATTCATTTCAAAAAAACAATAGAGGGCTGGACAAATAGCTCACAGGATTAAAGTGCCTGCTTAGGCAGATGCAGGGGCCAGGAGTTCTATCCCTGGGCCTGCCATGCCAGCCCTACCCCCAGGATGTACTGAGGTGGCAACTGAAACTGGGTGTGGTGGCACGCCCCTGTATTCCCAGCTCTTGGGAGGCTATAAAAGGTGGATCACTACAAGTCCAATCTAGAAGCAAGACCTTGAACACCTTGTAGACCCTTCCCTAAAATACAAAAAAAAAAAAAAAAAAGAAAAGAAAAAAGAAAGAAAGAAAAGAAAAAAGAAAGAAACCAGAAACCAGTAGAAATTAGTAGCACAATTATTTTAGCTATCTTATATGATTATATAATTTCCCCTTCTTTCTTTTCTCCTTTCCCACACTCTAGTTGTCATCTCCTTTTGAGCAGTTTGCTTCTCTTTCACAATATCTGTTCTACCTTTTGGATTCTATTTACTCTTTCAGGTCCTTACAATAGAGAAAGAATGCAATGTTTGCATATGTGGGTCTGATTTATTTCACTTGTGATTATACTCCCTGTTGTACCCATTTGCCTACAATAGCCTTAATTTCATCTTTCTTCAGAGTTAAGTAATATTCCACTAATAAAAATAACACATCTCTTCT
>NW_004524590.1:14963711-14965254 GCF_000260255.1 Octodon degus
TTTTTTCTTTGTTTTGTTTTGTTTTTGGCAGAACCGAGGGATTGAACTCAGGCCCTTGCACTTGTTAGGGAAGTGCTTATTCCACTGAACCATCTCCCTGGCCCCTCAGTGTTTTTGTATTTTTTTGTTTCTGTTATTGTTGTTTTTATTTTGTTCTTCAGTTTAAAGGTTTATTGATTGACTCATGTGAATTTGTAATAGTAGCACAATTTGTCAAAGCCAGTTCTTCAAAACAACCCAAATGCCCATCAACTAAGGAATGGATAAAAAAGATGTGGTCTTTCTATACAACAGAGCCATAAAGAAGGATGAACTGGAGACTTTGCTATGTGAATGGATGCAACTTGAGACCATATTCATAAGTAAAATAAACTAGTGCACATGTGTAAGAACTGCAACATTCCCAGAGCTACTGATGCTATAATTAGCAAGGACAAACACCAAGACAAGACACCTGTTGATAGGCCATGGAGCGAGAGGTCAACCTGTGTACATGGTCTTCTGAAACATTATGGTCTGGGACTGGATTTGCTTAGACTCTGGAATTCTCTGACTTCCAGCTTCGTCACAACTCATCCTCTCCCCGCGTTTTCACATTGAGCTACATTCCCAGCACTTTTCTGTTTTATTTACTTTTTTATTTTACGTAATTTCTTGTTGATACTGTTGTTGGTTTTTGGTTTTCTTTGGCTGACCCATACACATAAGCTTCTTGGACTCCAGCCTGTCCTGGTGTTCAACCCACATCACTAGTTTCACATTTTGGGAAGACTGCAATAAAACATTTTGCTTTTATCTGTTTCTCCATTACCTGCCATTACTCCCTTCCCGCTCGCTCTTATTTTCTATTTTCTTCCTCTATTAATAATAGTCTCCCTTCTATACTTTTGTCATCATTTAAACTTCTACATAAAGGAGAACATAATAATATTTATCTTTCCGAATCTGATTCACGAATCCTTATATATTTAATATTTTGAGGTAGGATCACACTAAATTCCTGAATGGCCCTGGATGAGGTGGAATTTGCAATCTTTCTGCATCACCTTCTAGAAATTGCTAGGATTATAGGTGCATGCTCCAATATAGTCAATTCACACCACCTGTTGTTTATGCTAGAGTTTTACTGCTGAATACCTAGTGAATTTTTAAAGGTGATTTTGGTGGGGCTGGAGAGATAGCTCAGTAGAATAAGTGCTTCTTTGGCAAGCAAAAGGGCCTGAGTTCAATCCCAACTTCTGCAAAAGAAAGAAAGAAAGAAAAAGAAAGAAAGAAAGAAAGAAAGAAAGAAAGAAAGAAAGAAAGAAAGAAAGAAAGAAAGAAAGAAAGAAATTGAAGGTGATTTTTTTCAAGATACAGAAAATGTGTTTTTTTTCATAATTTTATTGATAAACAAATAGCAATGAGACAGTTTCAAATCAAATCGCTAGGACAGCTTCAATAACTAACACACTGCATACATTCTTCTTAGTGGTTAATTGCTGTACAAGATGCGGACTTGAGATCCTACTTACAAACACCATTAGAACAAATCATTCTATTC
>NW_004524590.1:14965358-15001612 GCF_000260255.1 Octodon degus
TTTCTTCAGAGTTAAGTAATATTCCACTAATAAAAATAACACATCTCTTCTACTCAGTTCTCAGTTCATGGGCTTTTGGGTTTTTTTTTTTTTTTTTTTTTTTTTTGCAAATTATAGCTGTGACAAACGTCCTGCTATAAACATGGGTGCACATATATCACTGTGGGATGTTTTCAATTTTTCTGGAAAAATAGCTGGTTCAAATGGGATCTCTAATTCTAGTATTTTGAGGAATCTCTACAGAGTCCCACAGAGGTTGTTCCCGTCTGCACTTCCACCAACAGTGGAGAAGTTTCCTTTATGTACACAGCCCCCCCAACATGTGTTATTAGATGTATAGATATGGTATGTGTTTTTTTCTTTTGTACTAGAATCAAACTCAGGACTTTGTACTTTCCAGGTAAGTGGAGCACCCCTGAGCTGTATTCCTGGCCTTGTGGTGTGATCTCTTAACCTGTGAAAAAAAAGTCAGGGAATATAAAACTGAAGTTTACTGACATGAGGTGTCAAAGAACACAGCTCAGTGCTGCCAGAACAGCTGGAGATCTAAAGAGGGTATTGGGAACAAGCTAGCCACAAAGAGAGTGAATTCCTAAGGGCTGGGGTGCTAACTGCTCAAATCTTTGGTTGATCTCTAGGCTACACGGGTTCATCACAATGTGCAGGACAACAGCTTCATGATGAAAGAACTGAGGAAGATGATCAATTATTGCACAAGACGGGAAATGTGTTAGCTCTTTGAGAAAGTTTAATTAAGCAAGAAAATTCTCAGAAGAAAACAACTAGATACAGAACAACTACCATATCGTATTTATTATCCACAATCATCATGTTGAATGAAAAACTGTAGTGCATGAAAAAATTCAAAGAAAATGTGTCCCCTTGGGGCTTTCAGTGTAAGACAATGAGGGTAACAAGGAAGTTATGGTCAGTGCATGATATTTATTTATTTATTTATTTATTTATTTATTTATTTATTTATGGAACCAGGGATTGAACTCAGGCCCTTGTGCTTGCCAGGGAAGCGCTTATTCCACTGAGCCGTTTCTCCGTCTCTCAGTGAATGATTTTTGATTACATGAGTGCTAAATATCTGTCAACAAGTGTCAAAATATGCACCTCAAATCCATGTAATTTAATGTTCAGAGGCTATCTTGTACACCAATAAATAAAAAATTTTCAAAAGCCAGAAAAAGAAAGTTTTCCCTCATTCAGGAGACAAGCAAAAAAGAAAAATGAAGGAGGTAAGAGAGGAAAGGAATGACTGAGCTTTCTTATAATGCATTTACATATAAATCCTGATTTATGATTTGTCTTATTTTGCTACTCTATCTGGCATTTTGGATCAAAAAAATCATTCTCTTACTACCTTTCTCAGATCTTCTTTTGGACATATTTCTCTTCATTAAATTTTTATTTTCATAATTAGTTCATAATTACTTTTGGTTACTGCAACATAATGACTGATTATAGTAAGACCTTTGAAGGTTTTCACTGCTGGCCTGCTTGCTAGATAGAGCTCTGGATGACCAATTTAAAGAACAGCTGCTCTCCTCTTGTTTAAAATGTGTTTCCCTTGGGGGCCAGTGAGATAGCTCAGTGGACTAATGCACCTGCTCAGCCAAGCGGCAAGCGCAGGTACTGTGGTTTGATCCCTGGCTCCACATGCTGTGCCAGCCCCACTCCCAGGGCAAGCTTTGCCAGATACAGAGTCTAGGTATAGTGGAGTACACCTGTAATCCCAGCCCCTGGAAGGCTGCAAAACAGGAGGATTACTCTGAGTCTCAGCCACATAGTAAGACTCTGTAATAACCAAATACATTAATTTGTTTTTTTTTTTTTAAAGCATGTTTCCCCAACGTTCCAGTAGAGTAGCAGGGTTATTATTTATGTCTTAGTGCAAAATTGATATGTAACTTCTTCAGAGAGGAGATTTTCTCTTAGTCTTCTTCTTTTTTTTTAATTTTTATTTTATTTATTTTGCTACCACATCTTGCTACACTTCAGATTTGTAGTGATCCTCCAGTCTCAGAGTCCTCAGTGCTGGGATTACAGAAATGTGCTACCACACCTGATTACGGAGCCAGCAGGGAATTCCCAGAGCACAGCATGAGGTACCAAGGTATAAACCCCAGTCCTTGTTCTTGCCAGGCAGGCGCTTACATCACTAGGCTATCTCCCCAATCCACTGTCAGTCTTCTTAAAATGACTGTCCATATACTCTTTCCTATACAACACTAAAGACTTCTTCCTAGTCATTAATCAGGATTTAATCTGAAAGTTTGTGTATATGTCAAAATTGTTTTATACTATATGCTATTCCTCTTATTAAAGTGTAGGTTCTGTGAAGGCCAGGCTTATTGATTTGTAACTTTGTAGCCAATACCTAAAATAGTATCTGATCCTTACACACAATCAAGCTCTACTCTGACATAAAGAAAAACTTGAAGCATTAGTAGGGAAAGAGGTACAACTTGAGAACATAATGTTAAGTGAAATAAGTCAAAAATACAAGCTGGAATATCATATTATTTCTCTCATATGAGACATTTAAATATATGTTTACTGAAATGAAATATTAAATGGAATTTAAATAGACAAGAAGGGAGAAGTTAAAATAATTTCGCAAAAAACCTATTCTGCTCTTTCAAATTTTTTTGAAGATACATGCTCATTTCTTTCCCTTATACTGCGTTTCTCTAGTGCATTAGAAAGAAAGTTTTGTGCTATTACCTAGTTGATTTTTCTAAAAGAGGATCATTTTGTCTCTATAGACAATGATTAACAGCTGTTAGCTATTGTTTAATCTCTCATTTTTTGTCATGAAATTATGTTGCATGTTCTAAAAAATAAAAGACAGTATGTGACAAATAGTATGTGCTTAATAAGTATCTGATTAACAAAAGCTTGACAAATAGGTGTCCATGTGGATGTTCATCTGGGCTGCTATCAATCTACAAAATGTAGGGCACAGAGTTGCATCCAGCTTGTCAGCGATGAGTAATATTCTCCTTATGACTTGCTATGCTCTTGCACATTTTCCTTTAGAAAGGAATAAGAACTGGATTTCTTCAATCCAGCAGTAACAAATCACAGCTAGGTTTGGGGCTCCTCTATCAGGGAGTTCATTCTGTCTTTCCTGATGGAATCTGTTTAGCCACCTGAGGAGCCACATGTAAATTATAGGAAATCAAACAACTTTTAGTTAACACGTAACTTTTTTTGCTGTTCATTTTCCTTTTATTGAGCAAGAAGCTTAAGGATGTTAATCTAATTATTGCAATGCAAAATAAATTTTTCAGATAAGAGGAAAGCAGAGTTATCCCCTCCTCCAATAATTGGGCTAATATTTTAACTTAGTACCTTTGGAAAATAAATGTAATTGTTCTCAGCAATCCCTAATCGTTACAGCGTAATTCGGGGGATGTTTTCTAAACATCTTCATATCCTTAAATTTGGATGGTTTCTCCCTAACATTAATAGAGCATAAGTACATTTTCTTATAGAATGCAGATATTATGGAAAGTCCTGTCTTTTATAAGCATATGGTTACTTTTAAATTACAGTGGTTACCTTGTCAGCTCTTATACATTGCATCACAGTTTTCACCTATTTTATTCTGCCTTACACTGCTTTGTAACTTTTGTCCCTATACATTTCAAATTAAAAGTAAATGGCATTCATTTTATTTTCCATAAACCAAAATCTTAAGACCTAGTATTGACTATACAATGGAAATACTACTTTTGTCTTAAGTAGTCCCATAACCAACTAATTATACTTATCATTTATGAGCTATGTGATGCCAATAATCACCAAATAATAAGGTTTACTGCAAATTCTTGACGATTTTATCTTCTTATTTTCTAGCTTTGGTGGTTTGACAACAAAGAATACACAGATATCACCTCATATTAATTGGGTGTTGAATGAACATCTAGTAGGATAATATTTAATACGCAAAGAAATTCAGGCTGACAAGCCAGGGGAATAACAGAGCAGCAGCTCTATTTCTAAATCCCATTGTTTAGATGACAAACCTTCTTCTCCCCCATTACAGCTTGCATTCAGATTCTCCCACAAAGCCTCATGCACTCATAGAGGCTTTATGGAGATAATGGGATCATGGGCATGTGACACTGGCTTAGTCCACGAGGGGTTTACAGATGGTGTGGAGAGGTGGGTCACTGTGGCTGTGATGAGGAATACTACATAAGTCCTTCCTTCCCCCTCCTCTCTTGATAGCTCTCTGTTTTGTCACTGCCATCCTAGAACTAATCCTCATCTGTAGAGCCTCTTGGCCATGCTGCTTGTCCTTGGTGCCATGAACATGGACTGAAACCTCTACAAACTGTAAACCAAAATAAACCTTTCCTCTTATAACTTGTGGGAGTCATGTATTTTATTTCAGGAAGGAAATGAAACTAAGACACTCCCACAATTCCACAAAAAACAAATTAACAGTGCAAATACATAGGAGAGAAGAGCTTTTACTATAGAAGTAGTGATTATGTTATTAGAAACCATGATGTCTAATAGCCTCATTAGAGTGACCTTTCCTCATTTCAAATATTGGCTTTAGTAATAGAAGAATGTTAGGTCCAGATGATGCCTGAAGTTGATTTTATTGCTTGAAATGAAAACATACTTCTTTTGGAGAAAGAGTCTGTCTACTTATGCCTTATAATATTGGACTGACATATTTTAAGACCCTTCTGCTTTTATATGCTCCCACTGATGGCATACAAAACATATTTTTATAACTTTTTCAGTTTTAAATAAAAGGGAAATAAAATATAAGCACAAAACAGTTGTATATCTTAGCAACCAATATGAAATATTTAACAAATGTGTATGTTTTAAAAAATTTGACATTATCTCCTTTGGTCTTCATATTCAAATTTGTCATAGAAGATGATTATTGAAATCGAGAGTACTTTTAGTTTTCCCTTAGGTTATTTTTCTTCCTTTAATATAGAAGTGTCTGTGCTTATTGTTTCTTAAGCTGACTTCGTGCCTAATGTTGAGTGGCAGCTGAAAGTTTGATTCATAGCATCGGTAACATAATTTTTTGGAGAACATTGTGTTAAAAATTGACAAAATACTTTCACAAAAATTTTCCATGCTCATTAATTTCTATTATTCAGAATTACTATGAAAAACCTATCATGGATAATAGATACATTCCATTGTCATGAAAGCATTTACAGCTTTACTCGAGGAACCAGTTCTTTCCCCCACTATGTCACCAAGGAATCTTACGGGGCAAATGACTGTCACATGTGTTGTGTGCATGTTGTATACACTTATTTATGTTTTGGGAAAATGTGATGCAATTTCACAACTGAGCATTTTTTTTTCCTATATGAGAACAGTATACAGAACTTACTTGTAAATCTGTAGGAGTTGAGTAAATGTAGGGGACAGTGCAAAAATTCTTACTTTAACCTTCTTACTAGGACTAGCCAAGTAGCTCAGCAGATTGAAGCATGTGCAAGCAGGTGCAGGGGCTAGGGGTTTGATCCACGGACCTGTCATGCCAGCCTCACCCCCGGTGGTGTGCTAAAACAGCAACTGAGACTGGGTGTGGTGATGTGTCTGTAATCCCAGCTCTTGGGAGGCTGTAAACAGGCAGATCACTATGAGTCTGACCTAATAGTGAGACCCTGAACACCCTGTAGACCCCTCCCTAAAAAATAAAAATAAATAAACTTCTTACTGGCTCCATTTAATTCAACTTCCCTAAGTTTCAGAGACTAAAGACTTGCAGAATTTTTCACATAAGAATCCCAGAGAAGGCAGGCCTTGTATCTTATCTTTTACCCAAACTTGGTACCTTTTCTACCTTCTTCTATTTAACCTTATAGGTATTTGTATGGCCATAGCTCCACATAGTGCAGAAGTTCAATCATCATGACATCAGGAATAAACATATGTACAGTGGTCTAAATTTTCATGCTTAACAGTAATATATTAATACACTTCTTTCATTTTTTACCCAACTAATGGGCTTTGCACTCTTTCACAGAAAACAGAATTATAGTCAGTCATTATTATGGTATTTTTAAAAATAATTCTGGCTATGAGCAGAATACACAGAAAGATTTCTTTTAGGTTCTCTAACATTATTTCTAATTTTCAGCTTTGGAACTTCCCTAATGGTATATGTATTGTATAATTCTAGTTTTTTAGTAAGTGCAGTCAAGTAATCAAGCTTAAATATACAGCACTTCAGTTAAACTGAAGTCTATGAAAATTAGGCTTTTAAACTCTTTACTAGAGGTTTGTTTCATCTCCTATTTCACAAAGCATTGCATTTCTATCTAGTCAATGTGAGAAAGTTCCGCATTTTATTTTGTTTTCAAAATTATAATCAGAACAACTTAGGGCAGGTATCAGTTGATTTATTCTAGCTGTTGTGGCTTGCTTAATCAATATAAAAATTGTTCCATAAATTAAGTTTTGCATATGACACATGAAGTATGACTCTTTAAATAATATTTCATCTCTCCATTTTAGAATATATATATATATATATATTTCATTGACTTTTTGGGAAGAAAAGCTATGCAGTTATTTCAGCCAAAAAATTAGGAGTTGTACTTCTTGCTCCATTTTCACCAGCCCCTACATATTATTAATAAATAGTACAATTTCCCTTCAAAATATTTCCCAAACAATCCTATTATCTGTTTCTCCCTTTTTAATGACACCCTGCCAAGCGATATCTTTTTTAGCTTGAATTTCAAAAATAAAATCTTTCTTTGATGTTTGTGCTGTAAAATCTATGTCATTCTAAATCATTCTATAAAAAGCAATGAAGATGATATACCTTTCCAACACTCAAGAGTATTATTTTGAATCTCAACTTCAAGTCCATCAAGAGATTCTTACTTTACTTAAGAAAACAATATTTTCAGGGAGCCTGTGTGTTATTTACACTCTAATGCTTGGACTACTAACATACAGTAAATATTGATTCAGTTAGTGAAGATGTTTTGTTGAATAATTATAAATATTTGTAAATGTTTAAATTATTTTGCAAAATAAACTCAAATTGCATCAAGTAAAACAAGTTGTTTACTTAGATTGAATCAATACTGTAAATTAAAAACTAAACCTTATGCTCTGGCAATTAAATTACTTATATTTGATACCTATGTTTATCTTTGTTGTCTCTCAAAAGAAAGTGAACACCACAGGTAAGGAAAAGTAATAGCTATGCAAGCAGGGTTGGACGATGTTGTCATAATCACCAGTTGAGAGTCAATGCAAAAATAATGCAGAATAACTAGTTTGTATTAGAAAACTTATGAAATCTACAAGAAAAACACCTGTTTTATAAAAGTAAGAACATGTTATAGAGTTAGAAAAGGCAGTTACATAAGACCAGTCTCTCCACCATGCTGTAGAATCTGGGATAAGTCCTGGTTTCAAGAGTAAAGAAAACGGATATTTAACTCTGGGGTGAGTGGAACATGAAAACTTTTATGAAAACAAGGTAAAGCTGAGGATATCCTGACTGGTTTTTGGCAAATGATGAAAGAATGAAAGTTTTCACACCTTCATCCCAAACTGACTCTCAGTCTTCAACTCTTAGGTTCCAAGGTTGCTAATTCCAGCAAGTCAACAAAGAGTTACTTTTGGTGAAACAGAGCAGCACAAATGATCAATTGACACTGATTATTTTTTTCCAGAATTTTATAGAGAAACAAATAGGAACGAGACAGCTTCAAAGCAAACTGGTAGGACAGTTTCAATAATTAACACATTGCATACATTCTTCCTAGTGGTTAATTGCTGTACAAGATGCGCACTTGGTATCCTATTTACAAACACCTTTAGAGCAAATCCCGCTATTCTTTAGGAGAATGTAACTATGTATCTATCCTAACCACTTTGAATACACAGATACGAAATGGACATTCATCCGTATACCCCTTTTTTGCTAAGTTCCATCATTTGAATATTATATGTGTGAAAATCAGCAAAATAGTCTAAAAGAGTTCAGTAATCCATAATAGGATTGAAATTTGACACTGATTTTCCATTGTTTAGTTTTTGTTCCCTTATTATTATTATACAAAATGCAGCTACAATATCTACTTTGCACTAGACTCTTTCCCTTATTATATCGTAGAAATTTCCATTAATTTTTATAGACACAGTAGTGATTGATTGGAACTGTTGTCCTCTGCCATGTGGCACTCTGCCTTGGAGCCAACTAAGTATGGACTGAAAGCTCCACTAACTGTGAGCTAAATAAGCCTTTCCTTCCTTGATTTTCTGTGTCAGATATTTTGTGCCACCAAAATGAGAAAAAGTCAAGATAGGGCTTGGTACCAGGAGGGGAGTCACTGCTGTGACTAAACCTGACTATGTTGTTCAAGAGCCTTTGGGAATATCTTATGGGAAGAGAAAGGAAAGGTTTGGAGATGTTGCCTGAAAGAGAAACCCTGGAACATCTTTGGCTGTTCCATATGGGAGATTCTGGTCAAAGCCCAGAAGACCAGAATGATGAAAGACATCCTACTTGTAAAGACCAGTCTTGGGAGATTTCTGCTAGAAAGGAGGACTGCACTGGCTGGTAGACTCCATACAATATGTGTTATGGCCTGGAAGAAATATTTTCTAAATTTTACTCATGTCCAGAGACTTTGCCTGTGACTGAGCTTAAGCATGGAGGAGTGATTAATATTGCAAGAGAAATTTCAAAGCAGTTGAATGTTGAGGCAATAGCATGACTGCTGTTCAGAACCTTCAGTAAGATTTATGGTGAGAAGCAAGAATAAAGAACCCAGCCCGATGACTTAAAATGTTGTGAGTTTGACCAGAAAGGAAGCAACAATAAAGCTATTAACTGTAAAGATAGAATTGAGAGGATCTCTACTGTCAGGAAGGAATAAGAGAATAGAGAGGATGGCCTCAGGGCATCACGGGAAGTGACATGTCTCTGCTATTTGCAGCCTCAGAACTGCAAATGTGAGACTGCTTTGAAGAGAAATCAGAGAATTCTGTTCAGAGTAGCAGTTGGCCACATAAGGTTCCAGTATGGAGGCAGAATAGAGAATCAGTCCCTTGGAATGAAGATCAGAGTGCTGTGCAATCCAGGCACTCAACCTCTACAGTTAGGAGAGAAGAAAGATTGGCACTGCTTCAGCTGGCAGCAGACCTTGGCATCATCCATGTAGCATTAGTTTTAGGGGCACGGAGAATGCAAAAGTTCTGAGGTTCAGAAGGCTTCCAACCTAGATTTCAGAAGGTCTTGGAAGCCAGGCAGTGTGTGAAGCAGGGAGTGAGAAGTTCAATGTGTAGTGAACCACCAGAAGTTTGGAAAATCCAGGAATGAGGATCGTCTAAGGAAAGTTGCAAGGAGGGGGACCAAAGCAGGCCTGAGAGAGAAGCCAGGGGAGCTGCAACCAGCACCAGAGCCATACAAGTGGAGCCACATGGAGCTCACAATTTATCATAGGTTATTTCAGATATTCCACATGAAACTACAGGAATTAGTATTTGCCATTCTAGATTTCGGACTTGCGCTGATTCCAGTGCTTTCTATTCTGCCGTTTGTACCTCTTGGAATGTTAATACATTTCTTGTACCATTGAATGTTGGAAATGTTTAACTTTTCATTTGTATAGGGGCTCACAGCTAATAATTTGCCTTAGATCTCGGAGGAGACTTGGAAATTGGACATTTCATTACTGATGAAACTATTAGGACCTTGGCAATCTTTAGAGATAGACTAAAATGGCTTTTGCATAACATGATGTACATGAGTCTTTGGTGGCCCAAGGGAGGAATGCTAAAGCTTGTGTCTTGTTGTCTCCCCAAAGCTTCTAAAATATGTGATTAATTCATGATCCAATGTTGGGATTATTGGTGTGAGTGCTACACCAACCCGGGGGTGGAGAGCCTGAATGCAATGTAAGGGAGGTAAGAGGATTGCTAGCTGCTGCAGCTGCTGCTCCTTGCTTTGCTCCTTGTTCTCTACCACTCCCATGAACTACTGCACTGTGCCAAGTGGTAGTCTGCCTTGGAGTAATCCAAGTAAAGATCGAAACTTCCACTGTGAGATAAATAAAACTTTTCTTCCTTGATTTGGGGTGTTGGATACTGTGTCCCAGAAAGGAGAGAAAAATAATCAACACAGGAAGTTTTGTCCTAATTAACACAACAGCAATGATATATTATTCTTAAATAAAGTGTATACTTTTTAATATTTTTTCTTTTCCCTAATACAATTTGCTACATCAATACTTGATCCAGCTCTCCGTATTATATTTATTTTCCATGTGTCCTCAAGCTATTCTTCACCATGGGAGTTTCCTTGCATTTTCCCTTTCTTTGAGTTATAAGAGAAACACAATAAAACAATGTTACAAAGCGTCAAAACTAGTTAATAGGAGAGACACAATAGTGAATACATTATGTACTATTATCTTCAAAATAGATTCCCAGATTATAAGACATACATATGAAAAAATGATCACAAATTTTTAAAAAATCTCTTTTTATGCACTAGTAGAAATTGGTTGTATAATTATCATGAATATCTTGTACATATAAAATAATGTATGTGTATCTTTATTTTTTCTTGTTCAATTCTTTTTTATCCTTTCCTCCATACTAGTTTCTCTTTGCTTTTAAACAGTTTCTTCCCACGTCACAATATCTACCGTATACTTTCTATCTTATTTATTCTACTATTTTTTACAGTAGGGAGACAATGCAATGTTTACACGAGAGTCTGATTTCTTTCACCTCTATCTATGGTGTTTCATCCATTTACTAAAGCCGAGAGTTCACATTTCTGTATAGCTCAGTAGTACTGTTGTATAAATATACCACATTCCTTTTTGTCTGTTATTTAGATGATTGACATTTTTGTTATTTTCAAGATTTATCAATGACAAATTGTGCTGCTATAAATTTGACAGCCATGTATGACTGTGGTCTGATATTTTTAATTCTGCTGGGAAAATACCCATACGAGGAACAGCTGTGTCAAATACTACCCCTAGTCCTAGTATTTTAAGAAGTATCCACATTGATTGCCATAATGGTTTCTTTTGTCTGCATTCCTTCTAAGAGTGGATAAAGGTTCCTTTTACTCTATAGCTCCATTAACATTTCTTATTGGCTAATTTTTTGATGATGGACATTCTTCCTGGGGTGAGATGGGAACTCAGTGTTGTTTTAATTTACATCTCTCAAATGACCCAGTTCAACATTTTTTCATGTAATTTGATATTTGTATCTCTTCATTTGAGACATATTCATCTCAAATGACCATTTTTGAATTAGGTCTTTGAATTTCCGGGGGGTTCTCATGATTTTTCAGTTTTTTGTATGTTCTAGATACTAGCCCTTTTTCTGAAGGACACCTGGCTAAATTTATTTCTCACCATTTGACTTATATTTCTACTGTCTTGACTATTTTTTTGTATGTATTTGGTTGGTACACGGTCTCACTGTGCAGCTTGGACTCATGGTAATCCTCCTACATTCATCCTCCCCAGCACTGGGATTACAGGTATGCACCACTATGCCCAGACTGTGACCAACTCAGCCCAACCTGGGAGCAGGGAAGTGCAGCATTTGATGCCAGGGACTGAACTACAGTTCCTGTGCCTGCACAAGCTTGCCTAAGTAAATGTTTTAGTCTGCTGAGCTACCTCACTAGCCCTTGATGATTCCTTTTAATGTACAAATCTTTTTAACAAGATGAGATCCAAGTTGTTGACTCAGATGATATATTTCTTTATCTAATAGTTTTTAATTTAGGTTTTTGTGTTGTATTTATGAGATATTGATTACTATATATCTGGGTGTATGTTTATTTACATTTTTACATGCTTCACTTCTCTCTAGGTCAGACTCTGTTACCATGTTTGGGAAATTTTCTGCTATTACATTTGCAAATAGTTTCTATTATATCATTTGGATTGATTTTTGGGTTTTCTTTGAAACTATCAGTCTTATATTGATATAAGATAAATTGATATAAAGATCTTATAAAAATTATTCTTTCTATAAGATCTTCACTTTCATGATCCCTAACTGTGTTCTTGTCTTCAAGGTCTGAAAGTCTATATTAAGGTTCATTCCAGTGTCTTTTGCCAGCTTTCATTGAAAATTTTAATTCCTTGGAACTTTTAATTTCAGTAGAACTAAATTTAATCTCTTTTAGTCTGGCACATTCATTCTACTTCTTTGCTATATTTTTTATTCAAATTTCCATCATTTTCTTATGCTACTCTAATTTTAAATACTATGACTACTCTGGATTTGCTAAGTGATTCCTTCATTAGGGATGTTATCTTTTCTATCCAAGAGATTATTTCTGATCTAATTTCTCTATAGTCTCATATTTTTTTTTTACTTTACTTACTTTCATTCCAGAAATTCTGTGCATGTGTCTTCTATTTTCTTCTCTCTTTTTGCCTCCTGGACTTGTTTTATATGGCCTGGAGGTCTGAGATTGCATTTTGCTTTTGTATCTTGTCATTTCTTTTCAAAATGTTTTTATTTCATTTTTTGTTGATCCTTTTTAGTTTTTTTTTCTTGGTAGTATTATGAACTCTCTAGGAAAAGTATTTTATTCAGGGATGTCTTCTGATGTAGGCAATTCTGCCTTGCATCTGTTCAAAGATTCTGCATTTCCAGTTAATTAAGTGATGGATTTTGGTGTCTGCTTTGCTCAGTCCCCTGTTCTTTGGTGTTAAGCTGTGATGAAATTATCACCCCAGTGCTTCCCAGAATTGAAGCACAGAAGGGAAACAATGGATCACCATATATATAGCATCCTAGCTAGGGAAGTAAATTAGCAATTAGAACAGCATCAATCAATTTAGAAATTGACAAACTATAGTAACTATTAATTTTGTACCTTAGACAATAGGAGGAAAACTTATAGTTATATAACGGAATCAATCCAAATTTAAGTGTTTTTATGCAAAGTGTTTCCCCTTAGTAGAGTCATTTTACCCTCTGGGGAAAATTTAGCAAGGGCAGTGTATAAAACCAAAATAGCTGGAAAGGAGGTAGAAGGAAGGTTGTAGGTCAAAGGATCATTTCAAAAACTTTGGGAAGTTAGAGAAGAGTGTAGGAAACAAAGAATGAAGGATATACCAAGGGATAATCCAAGCTTCCCCTCTGGGTTTAGGGGATGTGATTAGACTTTTGTGGCTGGAGTTCTCCTTAGCTTCTTCAAAAAGATATAAAAGAAGAAGAAAATTAAGGAAAATATAGAATGAAAAATGAAAAGGAAGCAAGGTAAAAATAAAAATAAAGTAAGATAAAATTAGAATACATTTTAAGAAAAGGAGGGATGCAGGTACACCTGCCTTCTACTATTCAGTGTGTCTTTGTCCCTAAGCACATTACTGGCTTGGACTATTTCATTCTGCTAGTCCTTCTTGTCCATTGTGTGTGCTATAGTCAGGCCCTGCAGTGCAGCAGGCATTCCCCTTGGCTGCCTGGTCCCACTGAGGTAGAGGGAGGGTGCCTGTCATTTGGATTTATCCAGCGGGGCCAGTTACAGGAACCAGCTATAAAATCTGTTGACTTTTTCAATGACAGTAGATTATTTTGAAGATTAACTTTCATTATTTTAGTACAATGTGTCTCAACTACATCTTTTCTGACATTTTTTTCCTACTTATACTGAGCTATGGGTTTGGGGAAGCTAACAAAGGTGAATTGCCATTTTCTTTATATTGAAAGGTTTCATCCTTCCAACAAACTTCTGACTGTTGAGGTTGACCTGATCATCTCAGTGATAGTGTTTGTTAGACTATTTTTATTATAAAAATATTGTTTATACTCCTTTCCACTGTACTATTTGGAAGAAAGTTACCACGCTACCCAAAGTTAAAGATAGAGGTGTTATATTCTACTTCCTTGAAAACAAAGTGTTGATAAATTATTCAGAATTCCTCTGTTTGGCAAATTTTTCTTTCTTTTACATGTTTGTGTCAACCATTTATGTCAGTATGGACCCATGAATATTAGTTTTATAGCACTATGGATCATAATCTTCTAATACTCTATTTATTGCATTATTTAAATCATTGAAACTTTTGTCTGTAGGAGCCTGTTTGGTTAGTTCCTGTGATTCTTGAGAATTCTCTGATTTTTTTTTTTTGTGTGTGTGTGTGTGCATATTAAAAAATTTCGGACTTTTAGCACTATAAAATGCTACTGGCTCATCTTTGACTTAAATTATGACACTTCAGTACTAGATCAGATACTTCTTTGAGAATCTTTGGTTGCTTTAATTAGATAATGGTATGTGAAAACAAGATTTACTTTTAAATATTCTTTTTAATAGCAAAATTATGTCTTCCAGGTAATTTAAGATACCAAGGAAGCAAATGCTCAAGTGTACATTAACCAGATTTGACATATAAATGCATTGTGCATGAGTATTGATTTATGTAACCATGTATGTCTATAATAAACTGGTAGGAATTCATTTTGCTTCAACTCTAATTCATTACCACCTGGGTCCTTGCAGTTTTGACCTCTTCCTTCAGTGAAACTTACTATGCAGCTATGAGGAATGTGACTTCCACCATCCAATGTCAATTTGCTTCAATATTAATAAATTTTTGAATTTTTCATTTCTATTCCTGTGCAACACAACTTCATCAACAAGATATTAAAATAGTGTTGAGGTTGGAGTCCTTTTGCCTTTAGTCTTTGTGGAAGACTCCTATTACGGTTTGTGTCTGGCTGATGCCCCTAAATCTCATGCTGTTAGCAGGGAGGGCTTCATGTAGGCTGCTGAACCTAAAGGTTGTGATTAGTTTGTGATTGTCTGATGTTGGGATGGGAGAGTGAGCACTACACCCACCTTAGGGAGGGTAGTCTACATACAGTGTAAGGGGGAAAATGGTTTCTCATTCCCTTTTGCTCTTTTTGTTTTTGCTCTGCTCTGACACCCTGCCCTACTTTGGAGCCAGCTGATCATGGACTGGCACCTCTACAGACTGTCAGCTAAATAAGTCCTTCCTTCATTAACTTTGGGTGTCAAGTATTCTCACAATGAAACTCCATTTCCAGAGATACTAAGTTCAACTCCTTTTCTTCTCTTATAAAAAAAAATAGACACTATATTGCTTCACAGTTTGTGCTGGTATTGTGCTCACTTTTGTAGACCCCAGGCTGGTCTTGAAGTCACACCAGTCCTCCTGTCTCGATCTCCCAAGTGCTTAGATTATAGGCATGTGCGCTGTGCCCAGTTTCCTTTTCTTCTTACTCCCCATGCATTTAACATATATGTGATCAAATAAGATTCTATTGCATTATTCCGAAATTCCTTCTGACATTAATCAAGTTTCTAAATTATTTCCATTTGCATACATTAATTATTATTGTATGTATAAAATTCTACAAATTTTTATAAATGCACAATGTCACATATCTATTACAGTATGCAATCAGAACCATTGCCCAAAAAATCTTCTATCGGCACTTATTCAAGTTTATCACTATTTTAGTTCCTGACACTGATCAATTTAACATCTCGAGCTTGACCTCTTCCAAATTAATTAATTTATTAATTAATCTAGGCAGATTCTTGCACTTTAGTACAAGATGGGCTTTAATTCAGTTATGTAACTCAGTCTGGCATTGACCTCTCAGCGATCCTCCTGCCTCACCTTCTGAATGCTGGGATTACAGGAGATGCCATATTTGTAAATTATGCCTTTTTATACTAATTTGTTTTAGCTATATCATTCTAACTTCTACCCACATCTTTGATTTCCTTCTTATATCTTGTTTTGATCTGAATAGCCTCTCTCCTGAATGCCTCAATGCATGTGTTACCATTATGGTAGTATTAGTGGTGATTAACTCATGAAGGTTTCTTGTTCTTCAAAAATGTGATGGTCCTCAATACAGAGCTTTCACAGTACATAGCTGACCTCTTCTCCTGCTTTGTCTTCTGGCTTCAATTTCACCCTCATTCCCTTTTGCCTTCTGCATATAAGATGTGTGGCAAGAAGGGCCCATGATGACACCTTCCTCTTGAAGTGCCTAGCCTTCAGAAGTGAATTTCTCTTATTTATAAATTACTGAGTATCAGCTATTTTGTTGCACCAGCAAAATGAACCTGAGATTCCCTTCACTGTTTAAGTAAATCGTAGTCTTGTTATAAACTTTCCTTCAGAAGAACATATTGGTTTCTCCTAGCACTTTGATGAATATGAAGGAAGTATATATAAACATTCATACATAAGCTCTTGTGTATATAAATCTTACAATTAATTCAGTAAAATCTTGGAACAATATTGCTAGATTAAATCTATATTTAGCTGCATGAAGAAATGGTAGGGTTGTGTTCAAAAGCCCTGAAACATCAAACCAACACTGGATAAATTTTGTTGCTCTGTATACAATAAATTGGTACTGAGAGTTGTTTCAGATTTAACTTATTCAGCTGAAACACTGACAAAGAACAAGACAATGTAGGAAAATAGAAAAAAGTAGATGTCAAAATTTATTTTAAAATTTCTTATTTTTAGAGAAATAATATATTTAAGCCATCAAATAGGAATGCAATATTCTTTTTTTAGAAAGGGCATTCATTCAAAAGTAAAACAAGTGTTTTGAAAGTTAAAATTTGGTATCAGAAAATGAAAACTTCAGAACAGCTTGATAAAACTGTATTTGGAGCATATTTGTGAATAAATAGGAGAAAACTCAAAGCTTAGCAAACTAAGAAAAAGGGGTTAAGTAACCTGAATTCTAACATCTGACTAAAAGAAACAGCAAAAGAAGTTTGAAGTGAACATATTTTTATGAAACAATTGCTAGATAAGAGTACATAAAACAAATACAGGGAATGAAAGAATAACCACATTTTGAGACATTCTGTTGAGGTTTCAGATTACCAGGAATAAGGAAATATTATTAAGGTATATTTGGGAGGGAAGGTTTGAAAGTAAAAAATTACAGTATGAAAATATAAGAATCAAAATAAATGCCTCAGGCTGGAATACTCAAGACAAGACCAGAAAGTAAAAGACATAATGCATTTTAAAAAATACTACCTTGAATTCTATCAGAGATTTTAGTGAAATACCTTATGCTAACTACAACCTGTGTTAGTGTTTTTGGACAAAAAAGTGTAAATATATGTGCAGCCTAATTACATGCTTCAAAGATCTATTAAATAATATGATGAAGAGGGTATAAACTTGTGCCAAATGAACATTGTTCAAAATATTTTCAAAAATATAAATATATTATGAAAATATCAAGAGGTACAGGAAGTTTTCATCATTTTGAAAAAGAAATCTATCAGTAATTTCTTTAAGCTGTAAGATTTAGCTCATAGACAGATTAAAATGGAACCAATAATTTAGTCCTCTAACAGAAAAAGAAAGACAATATTTTGGGTGTAAAATGTAAATAATTCTGGTATAAATCCACCAAAGGATAAAGAAATCTGTTGAGATATATCCCACCGACCCCAGGCCCTGCGAGTTTGGGAGAGGGCTTCTACTCTGTCCTGCGCCAACCCGCATGACAGAGTCACTTCCCCGCATTCTCCAGACCTCCTCCGCCCGGCCAGACCCAGCGCAGCCCGCCCTCTGAGTGAGAACTTCCTCCGCACCTTGGGCCCTCCATATCCCAGCGACCCCAGGCCCTGCGAGTGTGGATGAGAGCTTCTGTTGTGTCCTGAGCCAGCCGCTCCAGGCCCAGGCCCGCCATGAGAGAGTGACTTCCCTGAGTTCTCCAGACCACTCCAGACCACTCCAGACCACCCCCGCCTGACCAGACCCAGCACAGCTTGCCATCTGAGTAAGAACTGCTGCGGCGCTCTTGGGAGTCCTGCAGACCCACCAAAACACAAAACTGTCCCAGTAAGGCTGTTTAATAATAGGAACAAATACTGGCGGTTTGCAGGGGCCAATTGCTAACTGCTCCATCTACCTCATTGTCCTAGGACACCGAATGTCTGAAACTTAGAACACATACTCGTTGCTATTTGTTTCTCAATAAAATTATGGGAAAAAATCTGTTGAGATTATTTCTCAGGTTATGTATAAAAGTAGGAGCTATGCAAATGTTGTGGCCAAACCAGTAATTCTAAAACTTGAGTGTGGTGGGTGCTGAGGCAGGATTGTCACATGTTTAAGGATATACTGGGTTTCTTTTTCTTTCTTTTCTTTCTTTCTTTCTTTCTTTCTTTCTTTCTCTCTTCTTCCTTTTTTTTTTTTTTTTTTTATCGTAGACTGAACTCAGGCCCTTGTGCTTGCCAGACAAGAGCTTATTCTACTGAGCTATCTCTCCAGCCCCTATAGTGAAATTCTGACTCAAAACAAAAGAGGAATAAATCCAAAACAACACTTAGATTACATGTTACCCCAGAAAGAATGGCCACCATCAAGAAATCAAATAATAAAAGATGCTAGACAGGCTGTGGGGAAAAATGAAATCATCTCCACTATTTATGGGAAGGTAAACTAGTACAACCACTTTGGGAATCAATTTGGAGTTTGCTAAAAAGCAAAACAACAACAACAACAAAACTAAACACAAAAATATAAAATTGAAATTCCCTTTAACCAGCTAGTTCCCTTGTAGGTATCTGATCAAAAGGGTAAAGACACCATACTAGCAATATGTGTAGACTTATATTTAAAGTAACACAATTCATAATAGCTAGATCTCGGAAGTAGAATATGTGTCCATCAGCAGCAGAGTGGATACAAGGTAGTACTATTCTGCCATTAATAAATTAAACTTGAATCATTTGTAGAAAAATGGATGCACCTGAAGATGACTGTGTTAAGTAAAATGAATTAGAAGCAAAATCTTAACTATCTCCTAGTTTTTCTTATTTGAGAAGCCTGATGAAAAAATAAAGACCAAAAATAAGACAGATGGTAAAAAGTAGGGAGATGAACACTTTTGAAAGGAGAACATAATCACAAGATGGAGAGGAGGAAAGGCCTGCAAAGAAAGAGAATGATAAAAGGAATTGGGATGTGTTTTGAACACGGACCATCTCTGCATAAGATATGAGAATATCGTTACTGAAAACATATACTGAAAAGAGAAATGACACCAATAGATGGTCTGAGGCAAGAAAGAGGAAAGGAAAACATAAATTAAAGAATTATAGATAGATAGATAGATAGATAGATAGATAGATAGATAGACAATTTTCTCAAGGAAATATAGGACTACATAATGTACCAATTAGACAGGTAAAACAAGCATTTCAAGTCCGCTAACAAAATGAAATAATCATCTTATTAAAATCTCATGAATCTGCTAATTTTAAAATAAATATTTTAAGCGATTTCTCTTCAGTGTGAGCCTTCTTTCTGTGGAAAATAGAGAAGCTAAAAAGTAGATTAAGAGTTTCACCACATACAGAGAACAAACTCACAAATTATATTGATCATGTGTATAGAACCCCTGCAAATACTGCTCCCATTTCTCTAAAGTTATATCTTCCTGTAAGAAATGACATTTACATTCATTTATCCTTTATCATGTCTTGACATAAAATAAAGAGATAAATATATAGAAATGAGAACTCTTTAAGAAATGTTCTGGAGAAAATGAATAGTAGAGCTATGTTATTATTGAATTTGGATGGTATCCTTTCTGTGATGTCTATTACTGGGAAAGAAGCCTGAGACTTGAATTATGAAGGGAAAATGATTCCTCACAATTCTATAGGCTCAGATTTCCAACGACAAGGTGAAAGCATTTAGCAAGTATCCTTACAACACGATCTCAGGGTACAAGGTAGGAGTGTGGAAGAGCATGTACATGAGGAAAGGAATGAATGAGAGCAGCCTATCGTTTCTTCAGAAAGACAGTGACAACATAGCAGCCCCAGCCCATTCATGAAGGCACAGCTGAGATGCCCTGTGTTTTCAGATTAAATTCTCAGCAGTGTTGCACAGGAGATTAAGTTCCCAACAGGTGAAATCATGACACACATAGAAATATCTACTGAAATGAAAAATAGCAAAATATATGTTTTTAAAAGAAAATATCACATGGCAGTTATCTCACATAATATTTACATAAGACCAGACATGGAAATATATAGAATAAAATAGAAAAAAATGACAAAATTCATGGAGATGTCTATGCCCGCAAAGACTAAAATAGAAAAAAAAATACTTAAAGCATATGTCTTTACAATCTAAACTTTCTTTAGAGATCTTCTCTTACCCTTCACATTTACAAAAATATCTCTCTACTATTGAATGATTTTCCATATTGCTGATTTTTTTTCAGAATTTATTATTCAGCCAATTTACCCCATATTAACATAGTCAACCATGTTCATTGAAAACAGGTCAGGGACAGAAAATATTTAGAGTGGGTGGTTTTGTCATTTGAAGGTAGGTGTGAAATAAGAGGATATTTATCCTGAAATTATGAATTAGCAAATCAGAAATTGATTTATAGGAATATTTGGAGGGTATCAAGAATCCAACTCAGCCTCAAATATGCTGTGGAGGTGGAACACCACTGAGCTAAATCCATGGTCTCTGATTTATAAGTAATTTCAAGAGCAAACTTATAAAATCAGTTGTTTTCAATTATGGAATTCATTGACATTATGGAACTAAAGAATATTAAGGAAAGTAGGATAAACAGAGAATAAAGTCCTTGTTGCAATAGCTGTCTTGGTAAAATCGTATGGTTTGAACACAACTTCCAGGAAGTATTTTCCAAAATCTTATGGAAAAATTTAGCACTTCAATGCAACTAACTTATGAAGTTGTAAATATAAGAATATTCATGTAATTCAGCATGGAATTAGTCTCTCTCTCTCTCTCTCTCTCTCTCTCTCTCTCTCTCTCTCTCTCGACTTTCTTTCCAAATCTTTTCAGGGGTGTCCTGAAGATAATAAGGTTATCACTTGAATTATTTAACTTCAGCACAATATCTGCCACTTGCAGTGTTCAATAAAAAAAAAAAATTAATGTATTTGTTTGTCGCTGAATCTCATTATGCAGCTTGGACTCATGGTGATCCTCCTACTTTCAGCCTCCCCAGCCCTGGGATTGCAGGGATGCGTCACTACGCTCAGACTCTGGCCTGCTCAGCCTGCCCTGGTGGGGGGGGGGGCTGGCATGGCATGTGGTGCTGGGGATTGAACTGCAATTCCTATGCTTGCCTAAACTTGCCTATGCAGGCATTTTAGTCCACTGAGCTATCTCATTAGCCCCTAAAGATTTTTTTGAAAAAAAATTTGTGAAAGAGTAAAAATTGACACCCAAAGTATGAGAATATATTCTCATTCATCCAGGTCATAATGGTTTTCATATTAACTTTAGTGATAAGCAGTGGTAAATAAAGACATGGCTAGGCTGAAACGCTGATGTATATTCAACCCAAGGCTGAAGACTTTCATGATGATCCATCTGTAAAGAAATTCTTGTATGAAAATGATACCTTAGAGGGGCCGGGGAGATGGCTCAGTAGAATAAGTGCTTCCCTGGCAAGCGCAAGGACCTGAATTCAAAAAAATAAATAAAAGAAGAAAGTGATACCTTAGAGAAATTAGTTCTGCAGTCTTTTGTAGGGTGATTTTAATTGAGCAGCTGAAAATTGTGAGTAGTGAGGATTCTGACCATATCTCAGCATTGTCGGCCTAAGAAATTGCTGAAGGAGTTGCTTGATAAGCCAATTTCAGTGTAAGTGCTTCCTTGTCATCCCGTAGCAAATGATATAAACAGTCTGTTTCTAGCTTAAAACATTCATTATTCAAAAGAATATTCCTGATTATAGCATCCTGATAATTAACGAGGAAGTTGTTATGTTTCTGTGTTTGAAATGCTGTTTCTCTTCACTTTGAGTGGATGAAGATAGCTGCAACCGCTCCAGAGCTTAATGAAAGAATCTCTCAGGAGATCAGTCCCCAGGACTCCTCGAGGTTCTTCATGAGTTTGCAAGAGCCTGCTGTTTTCCTTTTGAAACACTTGATGGCCTTTGTGTGTGCTTCCTCTCAGAAAAATTTACATAGTGATTTAAATCAGGAATTCTAGTACCGTGAATTCAGCAGAATACATAAAATGTCTACTTGACTGAAATTGCTGCTAGTTTGTATACGGAACTTGACCACTATATAAGTACTAAATTTAAAAGATTTCAAGTTTTATTTAACATTTGAAAAATACAACAAAAACTTATACCAGTAAACACATACAGTATCTATAGTACATTTTTACTTCATAATAGTGCCAGGAAAACTATGACCTCTGGTCTGGGGAGATAGCACAGCAGTCTGAGTGCCCAGTGCATGCTGTGCCAGCCCCAGAATCAGGCACGGTGGTGCACACGTGTGCTGGGGAGGCTAAGACAGGAGAATCATTCGGAGTCTGAGTTGCATAACAAGACTCTGTATCATATATATATATATATATATATATATATATATATATATATTCAAAAATATTATATATGTGTGTTTGATCTCCAATAATCTGAGCAATAGATTGCTTCTACTAGAAAGTCTGCACTCTTTACTATTGAATGTTCAATATAAATATGAATTTGCAAGGTTATGAAAGGTAATTTGGTCACAAAAATGATTATGAGCATCATATGTATTTGAGTCTGTCCACAGTTCCTGTACTTTCTTATCTGTCATTTATCCTTCTCATGTTATTTATTTATTCATTCATTCATTTAGGACAGGGTCTACAGGGTCTCACTGCATAGGTCGGACTTGTAAAGATCCTCCAGATTAGAGCCTCCCAAGTGCTGGGATTGCAGGCACGTTCTACCATGCCCAGTTTCACTTGTAGTCTCTGAGGGCCCTGGAGGTGGGGCCGGCATGGCAGACCTGGGGTTCAAACTGCCAGCCCCTGCCCCTACTTGCAGGTGCTTTATTCTGCTAAGCTATTTGGCCGGCCCACTTCTTATATTTTTTTAAGTGGTTCAAATGAGATTTTGTCCACTGTTGCTAAGTGGGTTTTCAACTAATTGAAAATAAATGATTTTAAAGAATAAAGTGTAGAAGAAAGCCTGAACATTTATTCCTCTCAATCAGCATGCTTCAGACAATACTAAGACAGTATGATATCATCTCTAGTAGAAAACCTCTGTTTTATATCGTGGCTCCTGCAGGCTGAGTTCATGGGCTGTCATGCAGTAATGCCATATTTTCCCCCCAGGGCAGACTAGCTTTCTATTATTGCAAATATCTGACTCTGCTGTTGCTTTTTCTATTTATCCATCAATTGTTCATCCAAATCTTTGTGCTAAATCATCTCTGCTTTGGTTGCAATGCTTTCCATTTTCTTATTTTTTTTTCCATGATTTCGATCATCCTAAGCATGTATAAGATCAATTCCTTTGGAGAAAATATAAGCAACAGAGAATGATATAAAGTAAGCATCACAATCTTCTTTTCTTGTTTCTTGCATTTCCCTTCTTCATTCAAGAATACTTTTAATCCCCTTGTGTATTCCTCATGGCAGACTGTTTATACAGACATGCATAATATCATAGTCTGTTTTATTTACTTAAAATATTTCTATATTAGCTTATTTAAATCAACCTAAATTTTTAAACTCCTACATTGTGACTAATAATACAAATGAGGTATAATTTGTAAATATGCATTTCTTTATAAATATTTAAATCCTTATCAGAGGTAGATTATACATTAATCCACACTTTTATAAGTGAATGACCACATGAAATATAGTGTTTCCCAAAAGGATGAGTCACTATCTCATTTAAATTGTATTCTCTAGGTCTGACAAGATAGTTCAGCAGACAAGTGCTTGCTTAAGCAAGTGCAGGGACAGGGGTTTGATCCCCAGCATCACGTGCTGCACCAGCCCTATCCCCAGGCATGCTGAACCAGCAACAGAATACACATGTGGTGCTCCACGCCTGTAATCCCAGCACTGGGGAGACTGAAAACAGGAGGATTATTATTAGTCCAAGCTGCTTAGTGAGACCCTGTACTAAATATATTAAAAAAGAAAGAAGGAAATAGAAAGAAAGAAAAAGAAAGAAAGAAAGAAAGAAAAAGAAAGAAACAAAGAAAGAAAGAAAGAAAGAAAGGAAGGAAGGAAGGAAGGAAGGAAGGAAGGAAGAAAGAAAGAAAGAAAGAAAGAAAGAAAGAAAGAAAGAAAGAAAGAAAGAAAAGCTAATCAAAGTATTGAAAATAAATATTCTAATCAGATCTCTCTGAAAATAGAAATAACCTCCTGGATTATTCTAGTAGGATTAGTGTAGCAAGAATTTCTGTATGTGAAAGAGAGAGGAAATAAAGTTAGTAGCATGAAGCAGTGATGGAGCCCTTTTTAGAGACTGAGGGTCCAAACTGTAACCCTAAATCCACTCACTTAGCACAAAGTATGAACCCTGCAATTAAACCTAAATACTGAGCTTCCAGCTCAAAAGAAAGAAAAATTATCCAGTTATGCCTACTGAGGCAATGTGGCTCAAAGAATAACAGAGAAGGCTCTGTTTGCCTTAGTTTTACCACCATTGCGTGGTTAGAGTTGTTGTTTGGAATGAGTGCTAATGAATTAGAAAAATCATACTGAACTTTTCGCTTAAAAGTATACCTGGAAATCTAATCACAATTATCCTAGTTTCCCAGAGACCTACGCTACATTTTCTTCATCATTTCTGTAAGACTGTGCAAGACTTTGTGGAAAATTAAAGAATGTCTAAGCAAGAGCTAGAATTGAGGACTGGCTTTTGTAAGGTAGGTAGAGACAGGAAAAGCACCTAGTTACATTGTGTCACTGTCATCAACTGGAGCATGCTGGCAGCCTTAAGGAGCTGGTAACAGAAGTCAGCAGGAGCTCCAAGTGCCTGTGGATGGAATGCAGCCTTTGATTTCACCCCATGTGACATTATTTTTTTATTTTTTATTATTTTCTCCATAATTCTATTGAGAAATAAATAGCAATGAGACAATTTCAAATCAAATTGGTAGGACAGTTCCATTAATTAACACATTGCATACTGCCTTCCTAGTGGTTATTTGTTGTACAAGATGCAGAAATGATATCCTGTCCACAAACACTATTAGAACAAATTCCTCTATTCACTGAATTAAGAGAATGTAGCTATATATCTATCCTAACCATTTTGAATACACAGATAAAAAATGGTCATCCATTGTATCCCCTTTTTGTTTAGTTCCATCATTTAAATATTATAGGTGTGTCAACCCAGCAAAATATTCCAAAATAGTCCAGTAGTCCATAACAGTATTGGATCTTCCGCTTGAGTGACAATGTCAGAAATTGTTGACCTGAGTCCCCTACAGCTCAACATAACAGCATGGCTTTACTTCTTATATTTCATTTTTATACTTTTCTGCTGGATGGTTAAGACCAAGGTAAAGCAGGACCTATGTAAAAAGAGTTGTAGTTTTTGGATCTGATACAGTCAGTGAAATTCACTCAGGATTTATGCTGAGATCTTGTACCTCAGATTGTAGATCTTTTGTCAGTGTCAGTCATGTGGATGAGTCATGGCCATTGCTTGGCCAATTTGCTCCCTATGAAAGCCTGAGAGAATATCTTCTCTCCATGTGACACTCCTTAGGCACACTGTACATCATCAATCACTTTCCCCTGTGGCCCCATAATCTCCTTGATCAGAAAATTTGGGACACTACCGAGTTGCATGACATTGCAGTACAAGTTCTCGTATGTCCTGAGTCTTAATTGACCTTGGAAGGCTAGGGACAAAATGTTGGCTTTCCTTGCAGTCCTCCTTTTTCTCTAATTTTTGGTGTGCAAATTTAGGTTGTTAGCCATCCAGAAGAGAAGTTTAACCTCACTATCTGTCTGAATATCAAATATCTTAGGCATAACATGGAAGAGGTAGTTTTCATAAAGTATTGGTATGTTAAACTTTAAGTCCCTACATAATATGACAGAAAATTTAAAAATTAAAATATACTTTAAAAATAGGAATGAAGAATTATATATATTTGCATATTAGTCCAGAAATCTAACCATATACAACATTGTAGCAGGACAGCCCCACAACACTCCTTTTCCTGTCTCCTACCTTCATTCACCACCCCATTCCTTTTCAAACAGTCATTTCCCAGAGAGATACCATGGCAGCAATTGGCATCATGAGAAGCAGCATGTACCCATGTGACTTTAGCCACTAAGTTCATGTTTGTTTCTGAACCAGTAGTTTTCTTATATAATCTATAAGGAAAGTACCAGGCCCATAGAATAGGAACTAAATTCTGTTACGTTCAAGGGATTGCTAAAATAACTTAATGTGTACCTTACTCCAAAGCCCAGAAAAAAGCTGAGTAAAAACCTACAATATATTTAGAAAAAACACTTTAAATTGCAAAGGTTTTAATTTGATAAATTTTATAGAATTAAACATATAGGAAAGAGGGATGAAAAGAGAAGCAGAAACAGAAGAGATAGAAAGAGAAAATAGATGAAGGAAGAAACAAAGCAACTAAGATCACTGATAAGCATAGTAGAGAAATTAACAAATCAAACACAGTTTACAAGAAAATTCAGAGATTTTATGAGGTTCAGAATTTTAATGATCAAATTAATGATATGAAGACATAAAAAGAAACGTTTTTCTATAAACATGAAGTATTATAGCTTGAACACATTCTGAAATTAGATAAAAGTTAGATTCAAAATTGATATCAATATTGAATATATGGAAACTTAGAATGCGACTATGGCAATCATTAATTATAATGCAAACATAGAAAGTTTTGACTGAAGACTGCACTATAAGTTGAAGTGCAATCATTACAAGTATGAGGTAATTTGATAGAGACTTTGATAGAGAAATATGACAAGATAAATGATTAAGATTCATAATTTTGAAAAGAAGACAAAAACTTTTATATAAAACTCATAGTATAATTTATCTGGAAAGTAAAATAAAAGAAATTCCATATTAAGTCTTATATGATGATTTTTTTAAAATATTAGTAACTATAGCGATATATGTATCTATATATAAATATAGATATATAGACAAGTACCTATATATGGATATAGTTATGTGCAGAAGTAATAAAACTGAAAAATGAAATAAGGATATGAATTGCAAATATTCTAATATAAGGAAAATATATCTGAAAAACAACTGGTCAATAATCATCTTTAAAAACATTATCTTCTACACTTAGAGAATACAATATTTTTTTTTTAATGTATTTGGCGCTGGGTCTCACCATGCAGCTCGGACTCATAGTGATCCTCCTGTTTTCAGCCTCCCCAGCACTGGGATTATAGCCTTGTGCCACCATGTGCAGACTCAGTTACCAGCTCACCATGCTTGGTGGCAGACCTGGCGGGGCATGCGGGGCATGTGGTGCTGGTTCCTGAGCTTGCCTAAGCCCGCACTTAGTATTCTGAGCTATCTCGCTGGCCTGAGTTTCTTTCATAAGTGGCAAAATTATCTAATCAGACATAGATATGAAAATTTAAAACATAGGCTAAGAACAGATATAGAAAACAAGTATAATGCCAGTCCTAATCATTAGTACATACTTTCCATTTTATTATCTTTTATTTATGTATTTACTTGTTTATTTGTTTGTTTTTTTATGTATTTTAGTGAATGGTCTACAGGGTCTCACTTCACAGATCAGACTCGTTGTGATCCTCCTCCTGTTTTCAGCTTTCCAAGTGATGGGATTACAGGTGCGCACCACCACACCCAGTCTCAATTTGTCTCAGCGTGCACTGGGGGAGGGGCCAGAAGCATGCATCAGGGATGGAGCCCTGGTCCTTGCACCTGCCTAAGCAGGTGCTTTAATCTGCAAAACTACCTGGCCGGCCCCCATTTTATTATCAAAGATGATCCATTATCAGTCTCTTCACAGCCACGAGCTGGTCCAAGCTACCATCGTGTCTTGCCTGGATTACTGGCCTGTTCTTCCATTGGTTCCCTTTCCTCCCACCCTTTACTTTTCAGTCTTTTTCCTTTCAAAACATTACTTTGCCATTCTGTTTAAAGAAAGCCCTGTCTTGTCGCCATTCAACTTAAAACACCCATTTGCTTCTACTGCTTTTTCCTGGAAATGTCTCTTTCCACGTAAGGCACCTCCGCAGGACCTGACATGGAACTGCACTCTGACTCCAGTCCCAGGCTTATGTTGTCCATTTTTCCCTTCTCTACTTGTTCTAAATATTTAATGCATTTCAATACATGGTATTGAGCTAATTAATTTTTTACATTGTACTTCTCCCGTAAGAATAAAAAACAAAAGAATAAACGACTATTCCTATCATTAACATGCAAAAATCAGTCACTAGTGAGTTCCCATTATTTATTCAGTAACTATTAATTAATTGCATCACTCAGAGCCTTCATTCCTTTATTTACTATATTGTTCATGTGATGTACTTACTGGTGAAAATTCCCCATTGTATTCTCACTGTGGCTGTCTGTATTGGTAGTTTTCTACTTTTTGTTCCTGCATTTTATATCCTGAAGCTTTAAATGCTAAGGTTTATAAGCAATGTGTGTGTGGTGTGTGTGGTGTGTGTGTGTGTGTGTGTGTGTGTGTTGGGGTGTGTGTGTGTGTGTATTGTTTTGCATTAACATGGAATTTCATTCTGGAGCTAAATTCTGTTTTATGTTGTATCAATACAATAACATTGGGCTGGGGAGATAGATCTGCAGTCTAAGCACCTGCCTGGCAAGCTCAAGGACCAGAGTTCAATTCCCAGTATTCTATGCCACGCTGGCGCAGGTGCACTGTTTCACTCCACAACTGGTTGTGAGGTGGCACAGGCATGTAATCCCACAATCCCAGAATTGCAGAGGCTGACACAGGAGGATCATTATGTAGATGCACTGTGTAGCGAGACCCTGTATCAAATCAATGATTTTTTTAAACTGTAAAAAAGGTAACATGATTTTTAGTTTTATTAGAAATTTTCTGACATACCTCATATTTTGCTATAATTTTCTGTTTTCTTGATTTTAAATTTTACCTTGGATAAATTTCTTAAAAATAGAGTTATGTAGGGGCCGGGGAAATGGCTTTGTAGAATAAGTGCTTCCCTGGCAAGAGCAAGGGCCTGAGTTCAATCCCTGGTTCTGAAAAAAAAAATAAAGTTACATATTTTGGGTACTTTATTGATTTTTAATAATTTCTAAAGAACTTTGTTGCTTCATATCCTGTAACTATTTTCTACTATTTAATTGCATACACATAAATAGTTTCTGTGACATATTTTTAATGAATACTCAAAACTAATCTATTATAATGAATAATCTATTATAACTAATCTATTATAACTATTTTAATGAATAATCAAAACTATTATTTGCCCTTGTTCTGTTACACCTGACACGTTTCCCTCCCATGGTAGATAACTCAGTTTCCTATTATTTCCGCCTCCCTCCTATGTGTCCCATGTTGAATTGAGATAGAATCATGCCTGCAAATATATATATTTTTAAATTGCATATATTTATCTATATATCATTTATACATTATCATACTATAAGGACAGCATTAATGTATACTACACACTACATATAATTATATATATTTATGTGTAATATGTCATAGTTGTTCTACTAAATACATATATGTTGTTCTCTTTGATCATTATCATTACACTTCTATGTTAATTCTTTATATCTCATAAATTGTAGCATACATGCAAAACACGCTATGTACAATTTCTTTTTAGTATTTAAATTTCTGACTTATGTTTCCCATCTCATTTCTCAGACTTCTAGTGATCAATTTAATGTTAGGCATATTTCTCTACCATATAATTCTTTAGGATTGCTTCATTTCTCATAATCTTATTCATTTTCTTTCTGGATACATAAAACTTTCAAATGTCTATTAATTAATACATAGGGCTTGGATGGGGATTGTGTTTTAATCTCTTCTACTCACTTGGTTTTCTTTGAGTATGTTTTCCTAGCACATTGCTTCTTTTTCTCCTTTTCTTTAATGCTACTTATTCTCTTCAAGCAACTTGTGATTACTGGTGAATAGATTAGACTGATGCTATGTTTTCTTCAGTGGAAAAGATGTTTGAAGGATTTACATCAAAAGTCAGGGTAGCTGTCCTACTAATCTATTTTGAAACTGTCTCATTGGTATTTCTTTATCATTAAAATTAATTTAAAAAAATTTAGAATGTTAGGAATGGTTTTTGCTTGTTTTGTTTAAGAATGTTCTTTTTATGATCAAATCCCTTGGCCTGAACTTGGAAGCAAAATTTAGAACTCTCCTGAGCTGGAAATATAAGGTTGTTTTTTGTTTGCTTGTTTGTTTTTCATTTTTAGGAACTGAAAACATGTAAATTTCTTTTATGAACAAAATTGTTCTCAGTCTTCTCTATCCACCTGTGCACTCCATTCCTCAACTTGCTTTCCTTTTTCTAAAGTTCTGTCCTTGTTTCTCATTGATCTGTATGTTAGTGAAAAATGGAACTAAGCAAGGTACTTCCTTTAGTTAGGGTACAACTCATAACTTTAGATTGCATTTGGTACTGAAGGCTGTGTACAGAAATAGGATGGACCTATTTCTATAGCTGATAACAATATCTTTCTTTGACCATTTTCTATGACAATTGATCCATTATTTCCTTTTACATTGTATATATCTCAACTCTGAATTTAGTGTAATTTCTTTTACAATAATTTTCTAGTATTCATATGTAGACTGCGGCATTTCTGATATTAATGGCTATATATTTTTATGTGTACGGAGGTGGATTCCACATCATTTTCTGAGGAAATTAATCTAATATATATTTATGTCTCATATGTGTTAAACATGTATCCCCTCCATCATCTGTTATTGGTTAACTTCTTGGTGATACTTATTCTTTCTGGAGTGAGATGGAATCTTAGCATTGATTTGATTTGCATTTATCAAATGAACAATAAGCTTAAACATTTTTCATATATTTATTTGCCATTTGTGTTTCTTCATCTGAGAAACATGTTTTCATTTCAGATGCCCATTTGTATACTAGGTCTTTGAATGCTGGAGGGGCTGTGGGGAAAAAAGGAATTCTTGTTTACTATTGGTGGGAGTACAGAATCATAAAACCACTGTGGGAATGATTGCGGGGATTCCTTTGAAAACATGGAGTCTCTTTCAACCCAGCTATTTGCCTCCTTGATATTTTTCCAGAAGAACTGCCAGCAGCATAACACAGTGATATATGTGCACCTATGTTTATAGCAGCACAATTTGGCATAGCTACATCTTGGAAATAGCTCTAATGCCTATCAACTGAGCAATGGCTAAAAAGGATGTATTTAACACAATGGAGTATTATTCAGCTATAAAAAAAAAGACAAACTTGAAGTTTCTATAGATAAATGAATGCATCTAAGGACCATACTTAGAAGTGAAAGAACTCAGACTTGCATATGCAAACATTGTATTGTTTCTTTAGTGTAAGAACCAGAAAGCTTAAATAAAATCCTAAAGGTACAGTACATACAGTGAAAGGGAAAGAAACTGCTCAGAAAGAAGGAAAAACTAGGCGGAGGGAAAGAAGAAAAGGAAGAAGCAGGGGAAAAAATATACATGTACATAACCAAGATAGCTTGGATAATTGTACTGCTGACTTATACTAGCCTTTTTTATTTATTTATTTTTATTTATTTTTGGATTTTAGGGAAGGGTCTACAGGGTGTTCAGGGTCTCACTGCTAGATCGGACTCATAGTGACCCACCTATTGACAGCTTCCCAAGTGCTGCGATTACAGGTGTGTGCCACCATGCCCACGCTCAGTTTGTCTCAGCGGGCCCCAGGGACAGGGCCGGCATGGCAGACCCAGGGATGGAACGCCCAGCCCCTGTGCCTGTTTGCAGTTGCTTTAATCTGCTGAGCTATTTTCCCCCTATGACCACCAATTTTTGTACTGGTCTATTGAAAGAAATAGCTAATGCTTTTTTCCTTCCTATTAACTTTTTGTTCAATTTTCATGCTTATATCTAATAATTAAACAACTAATTTGAATACAACAATATGCATTATTACAATCATTGTTGTATCATTTCTGACTTTTTATTTTACTATTTAAATTCATTTTAAAAAGAAAAAAACAAGTTTAAAAGAATTGTGTTTCCACTACAGTCATGCTGACAGACCATATCAGAGAACTTTTAAGTGTACGGGCTTTAACTTTCCCATTAGTCTACCTCCCATCTTTTTTGTTTTATTTATTTGTTTGTTTGTTTATTTATTTATTTATTTATTTATTTATGAGGAACCAGGGATTGAACTCAGGACCTTACACTTGCCAGGAAGGCACTTATGCTACTGAGCTATATCTCTGGCCCTCCCATTAGTTTAAACTTAAAACATCTCAATTGTTTTGCATAAGTGTGCCATTGACATATTGGGCAAATTGGTGATCAGACAAATGGAATGCACATTCATGCAATAAATCAAAGGGATTTCTATTTCACTTAAAAGTCTTTCTCAAATGTTCCCATCATTGCAACCCCAAGACAATCTTTAGGTCTGAAACTCTGAAAACTTGGTCCCTGTGGGAAAAAAATGCACTTCCTTGGCAAATTATTCGATTCAGCTTCAAGGAGAAAAGTCAAATGATCATTCAGTAACACTCTGACATTGTCTTTTCAACATCAGGGGGAAAAAAAGCCCACAATCAAAAGCCCACAACCCAATGTTACTTGCATAATTTCTACGATATAACTTTGTACATCTGAGTTTATATGTTTTAGAATCTCTTTTTAATCATTTTATTTTAATGTAATTCAACTAGATATTAATGCAGAAAACATAAAAATCTTAAATCTGTGCAAAACATGAAGAAAAATTACATAATAAAATATTTATAGAATAACAATAATTAATAGTATAGATCCTCTTAAAGAAATGCCGTCATGGCCTGTGATAATTACTTCATTAATCTTACTGTTATTAACCTGATCAATATTTATTGAGCTCCTACAATGTAAGAAGTTTTATCATCACATTGGCATCTATGAAGTCAATACATCAGATGGAGATATCCTACTTTATGGGATTAAAATCTTGAGTGTACTTAGGAGCAACTCATTTTTCTTTCTCATTTGTAGGAAAACTAAATCTAATGGGGAGGGGGCTAAGAATAAATAAATAAATAAACCTCCACCTCAAGTCATCATGAGCAAAATTTGCTAAATATTTTGGAAATAGAATAACAATTTAAAAGGCTTTTAGTTGACATGTGGGGAGCAGTTAAGCTGGAGGTCAACCGCACATGCAGGGGTAGAACAAGGCCAGTCCCGAGAACACAGAGTGTCAGAGGTGAGCCATGTAAACAGTTGCTAGGCTTAGAGCAAGGCCGGTCCAGCAGGTGACCCACCTTGGTGCTCCTGCCGGTTCATCTACAGCACAGGTAGCTCTGAGAACGTTTTGCCAAATGTTCTCAGAAAAACATGGAGACCTTGAATTTGGGCACCCTCACATGCTCCCTCCTCCTTTTACTCTATATAAATAAAGAAACAAACTGCTCTGGATCATCACTGATGAGGACAGGGCACACCCAGTCCAAGCTTCCCTTTTAGTATTTCTAATTTGTTTTTTCTCTTCTTAATCTCCCATCACTGCCCTAAGACCCCACTGGCTGCACAGATCATGGCAACATGTGAAAATCAAATCTTCCTAATTGTAAAAGAACACTATAAAAAGGTTAAATTTGTACAAAGCATTTAATGTGATACCTGTATAAATTTAGAATAGCTTCTGAGTCATTTACCATTTTTTGCCATAACAAAAGTGTGAGACAATTATAGTACTATAATAAGAAAATATTATTTTGCCTCACAATTTTAGAAGTTGTGGTCCAGGATCAATTGCCCAGTTGCTTTAGACCTCTCCTGAGGGTGACACATGGCAACACTAAAGAGTCTGTGGCTCAGCAGGACTCCTTACCTCGTGGCCTGAGGAAGACAGAAAGAAGAAGGACCTGGGGTCTCAGAGTACCCGTGAGAGACACCTCAGGGGTGGACCCTCCCACCTGTCCCAGGTTTTACTTACCATCATATCCCAATAAATTTCCAGCGGCAGGGCAAACCTGTAACTCATACACATTTGGAGGACATTGCAGATTCAAGCTATATCAGTTCATTCTATTCTCTTCTCTCACATTTGCAGCCTAGTAACACAGCAATTCCAAAGCAAGCGTGATTTTAAGATATGCCAATCATTCTGAAATGAGATTCTCATACAGAAAGGGGCTTTTTCATTTGAAGTCTGGGTCAACCATCTGCCAGCATTTCTAGTTAAAAAATGAAAATGTCAGTCAATCATCATTTGTTTCCAAATATCTAAATACTTGGCACTACGAGGACAAAGTTTCAGCAAAGAATTGAATTTTCATATGTTATTTTTTTTTTCCCTCCAGAATATGTCAAAGTAATTCAGTCACTGAGGAATTTTCTCAATTCAGAATAAATTGATCAGGCTTTAAGAAAAATAAGAATAGTTTAAGCCTTACAGGGAAGAGGTTCCAGGCTATTGTCTTTGTAGTCTAATGATACTTATAAAACACTTACGACTTCAGCCCTTTGCCATTCTTTCCTCAATCTGCACAAGAAAAATAAATCAAAATAACTCACTTTTGTATATGAACATTTCTTGTAATCTCAGGATAAAGTGTGTCCACTTTTCTCATAATGCTATGCCATGATGAGCTGATAGCATTAAAATCAATCATGTACAACATTGTAAATTGAATTTAAAAAATTCAGAATAGGACTGGTCAAATAGCTCAGCAGATTAAGGTGCCTGCAAGCAGGGGCAGGGGCAGGCGGGGAGCATGGTTAGATCCCTGGTCTTGCTATGCTGGCCCCTCCCCCAGGTCACGCTGAGATGGCAATTGAGACTGGGCGTGGTGGTGCAGTGCCTGTAATCCCAGCTCTTCCGAGGCTGTAAACAGGCAGATCACTGAGTCCGATCTACTAGGGAGACCCTGAACATCCTGTAGACTCTTCCCTAAAAATACAAAAAATAAAAAATAACAATTCACAATAGTATCATTCCAACCTCAGAATAACTGACATATCTATCTATCTATCTATCTATCTATCTATCTATCTATATCTATTATAGATATGTATGGATACATAGATATATTCTTAAAGATATGCATGATAAGTGTAGTGTTTATAATATTACTGTATAAGATATTATAGACTTCAATATGTTAAAAATACTTAACAGTTTGCTGCGTTACAATGTCATTGCTGGTCACTGGAGATATGTAAATTAAACAATGCTGAGCTTGGATTTCACTGAAGAAAGAAGGGCTATCATCAAGAAATCCATTAAGAAATGCTGATGAGGCTGCAGGGAAAAAGAAACCCTTCTAAGTTGTTGATGGAAGCGCAATCTGGTTCAACCACTACGGAAGTCATTATGGAGAGTGTTTTAACAGCTAAAACTGGAAATTCCATTAGACCTAGGTAGACCTCTTCTAGGTGTTTTCCCCAAACACCTAAAGATACCATGTCATGGGAGGTCTGCCCCTTAGCTCTGTTCTTTAAGTGGCTGCTTCAACAAAGCAGTCAGGTTCAGGTCACTCTGGTTGGATCCCCACAACTCAAGCCAGCCAAGCCTGCCCTGAAAGCACTGGAAGTAAAAAAAAAGATACCCTGTCACAGTGAAATATTTATATCCATGTTTACAGCAGCACAGTTTATAATAGCTAAATCTTAGACAAAGCCTGTATACCCACCAAAAGATCAATGGATAAAGAAAGGTTATATTAATGCACAATGGAGTACAATTCTGATATAAATAAGGACACATTTGAATCACTTGCATGGAGATGCAGGCACATTGAGGTCATAATGTTAAGTGAAATAAATCAGAAGCACAAGCTTAAATGTATCCTAATTCCTCTTATACAGGAGAGCCAAAATAAAGAGCAAAGTAAAAGATAGATGATTGCAAGCCAGAAGGGAGATGCTAGAAAATAGGAAGTGGAGTCAAGCACTAGGATGGGAGATGGAAAGAAGGGAAGGGGATGGAAAAATGAATTAAAATTGTGTTCTATGCATGCACCAAATCCCCAAAAGGAGAGCAAACATTATGTACTTCAAATATGTACTAATAAAAAAGGAAAAAAGTAGTACAGTACAGAAACCATCAGACATACTGCAGGTTGCAGTTCTTGTAATGTCACTGAAATATTTCACCTTGTTATTGCTTCTTATAGGTAGTGTGCATAAATTATCTAAATTCTTACATGAGGGTAAAATTAAAGACAGA
>NW_004524590.1:15001712-15011947 GCF_000260255.1 Octodon degus
TATATATATAGAGAGAGAGAGAGAGAGAGAGAGAGACAGACAGACAGACAGACAGACAGACAGACAGACAGACAGACAGAAAGTGTGGAGGCCCACCTGAGCAGCTCTCCTTGAAAGAAGAGCGACTGTCTCTATTTTGGCTGAGCCTGACCCTATTTCCTCAGATTGTTCTGTACAGAGCTGGCTAGGACTGCTGCTTATCCTTCAGTTGGCCTTCAGCAATGTATATTGGTCTAGCTGAGGTGCTGGTGATAGTCTCTGAAGGTGGCGTGCGCATTTCCCTGTAACCTACACCTGCTGCTCTTTAATGTGAGCCGAGCTGAGACAGGACGGAAGAGCTAATGCTCCACTGCACCAGCTGGAATCGAGCCTCGCGACAGAGGCCATGACTTCCTGGGGCTTGAAAGGCTACACCAAAGCTGAAGCACCAGACTTACCAAAACATTAGATACTATATAATGCAGATTACTCTGTCTGCATATCCTCTCTGCATATGGCAGAGGTAAATGTAGGCCACCCACCTAGCTCAGCTCATAGTAGTCTCTTTCCCATTCTCAGTCAATCCTCAAGTCACTTCCCCATTGAATAAAACTGGGTGAGGCCCTGGGTCACTCTCTTGGTTCCAGAAAGCCATCTTCATGGCTGGACTTAGAGCCCCTTGACTCCCTGATGATTGAAGATATAATCTAGTGTCTTTATTTTCACCATGGGTTGCATTGTAAGTGGTAGATTGGAATCAATTTGATGGGATTCCAGTAACATAACTTTGGGATTACAAACATTGGCTTCTTGGACCGAGAGGAGGACCTGGAAGTGTCTCCTACAATTGGCGCTCTACATGGCCCGAACTATCGACCTACTCAACACAACGACCACTTACCAGAAGCACGTGTAGGTGACCCACTGGACTTTGTGTGACCACTTTAAAGGTAAGCGGAGCATTTTATTAATTATAGTGCTCAGATGCAAGTAGCAAATAGGAATCTGTTCGTCAAGGGTAACAATGGGGCAAGCTATTCTTTATCCTCAGAAGAGAAAGAATTTGGTTTACTGTTTATGAAACTGTTAAAAGATGCTGGTATTAAGGTGCCATCTAAGCAAGTTTTTAGATTACTCCATGAGATAACAACATTTTATGTGTCTTTTCCTAAAGTCGGTACACTGGATCTCAGAATTTGGGATGAACTAGGTAAAAGCTTCTATGTAGCTAAAACTCAAGAAAGAAAAATTCACCCACAAACTATAGCCACATATAACCTGGTGAAGGGAGCCATCTGGTCCTTCCAATGTAATAGCCCAGGAAGCAAAGCAGATCAGCAACAAGTGACCATTACAAAGCATTCCAATGATACTGACCCAATGCTTGTAAAAAAGGTAATTGTAATTGAGAAGAGCCCTGATGGAACTATAACAAAAGAGTTAGATCAGCCAACACAAGATTTTCCTAACAGGCTTCTAGAAAACAAGGAAATCTTGTTAAAGAATATAGTTAGTCCTATCCCTGTTCTCCCCACCACCCCTCCACTCCCTGTAGTCCTTCCCTCAGGCATACAGAACAATCAGGTTAGAAATGAGCCTCCTCCTTCCCCACCCTTAAGGAGGCCAAAGTACAGTGACATGAGATTATATCCACAGAAAATATGCTTCCCTGTCCTTGAAGAGACAGATCCAGGACACCATACCTGTAAACGCAGCACTCATGCGGCCTTTAACATTTTGCTCCTGAAAGAATTAAGACAGAGTGTGTTAGACAATGGTGTCCAAAGCCCCTACACACTTGGTTGCTTGGATAACATATTCAAGGCTTCCAAGTGACGCCAAGTGATGTAACCCATCTCATGCGCACATGTCTATCATCCACACAATTCCTGCATTTTGAATCACAATTAAAGACCTTCATCTCAGAGCAGGCACAGAGTAATCAAGATAGTGGGGATGAGAATCTTAAAGCAGCAACACAAGAAATGCTATCTGGCACTGGACAATAAGCTGACTTAAAGGTCCAGGCACGTGCCCCACCACTTCTTTTCATGCAGTGCAAGGAACTGCTACGTTGAGCATGGATTTCTGTACCAGAAGATGGTACTCCCAATAAATACTTTACCCGAGTACTCCAGGGTCCTAGAGAAACTTACACCCAGTTTATCACAAGACTAAAAGAGGCTATAAATAAGCAGATTCCTCACAGCATTGTAGCTAAAATACTTGTTTGTCAATTAGCACATGAGAATGCCAATAATGAATGTAAGAGCCTTAGTCTAGGTGCTTCATACAAAAAAATTTATCCGCTTATATTTGTGCATGCCACAATATAGGTTCTCCTGCCTACACTTCTGCTCTCCTGGCACAGGCTATATCTAAACACTTTGCTAATAAATTTGATAGGGCTAAATGTTTTAATTGTGGCAAGCAAGGACACACCCACCGGTGCTGCCTACGGCCTATAAAGGCGCCAGCCCCCTCAGTGCATTTACCCAGTACTCAGTGTCCACATTGCATGAAAGGTTTTCACTGGGCAAAAGATTGTAAATCTAAGTTTCATAAAAATGGCACAATCTTACATGGAAATAAACCATGTGCCCAAACTGGTGGCCCCAGTAGCAGCAACAAAGAAGGGTCAGTCAGTACTCCAGGGATTTGGACCCAGTTAAGCCAGTTATATCCCAATTCTAATCAGACAAACAATGATCCCACTACCAGGATGGGTGCAAGGCAAGACCTTAGGTGCCTCATACATAGAACCACTCAGAGTTCAAAATTAGATTTACCAGTGGCTTCTTGCCTTAATTTGTCGAGGGGAGAAAAGCCAAGTTTAATTCCCACTGAAATTTCTACTCCAATCCGTAATGCCAGATGTGAACCTGGTAGGGATGAGCCTTTAAGCAAAGAATTTGATTTTTCCCAGAGTATTTTGGTTCCTAGACCTATTTGTGACATTAAGTTTAAAGGGAAATCTTTTATTGGACTGATGGATTCAAAAGCTGATGTCACTATAATCAATAGCCAATCTTGGCTGTCTGCTTGGCCAACTGGACCCACCTCCACAGCTCTGATAGGCTTAGGATCTCCTCAATCTGTCTCACAGAGTGTTCTGCCTTTTTCATATGTTGGCTCTGACAGGAAGGTATTAGGAAACCATTTATCACATCCATTCCAGTCAATCTATGGTGCATAGACCTCATAGAAGAATGGGACACTGTCTTACTTACTTCAGAGCCTCAGAGTTGTATGTTACCAAATAGCAGAATGATGACTAAGATGCAATATCAAGAAAGCAAAGGCTTACCTAACCACTTGCAATGCTGTACTCTTACAATTCTGCTTTTAATTGAACAAAAAAAGATATAAAATTGAATTTGTAATGAAAGCCATTGACACTCTGCAGGCAAAGTTAAGGATTTCATCAACATTGGAGAGAACAACTGCAATCTAGTTATCTCAAACCTACTTTATTGCAACTGTCTTTAGAATGGTTAGGAGCTATATTAAGTGCAATTTCTGCATGCTTTCTTGATCTTATTAGATCTCACTCTAATCACCTGGGTTTGTTGTCATCTGTTAATTATAATACAGATGCTACTGCAAATCTGATTTTCATTTTTGATAAAGTGAGACAACCCCATAAATTTGTTTCTCAAAATCCTAACCATTTGCTAAAAGAATGTGAAATGATCAGAACACAGGCTGGACAAATCATCATTGCATGTTCTGCTGGTCAGCTCATTCCTAGGACTATTCCTAAACAAAGCTATAATCCTAAAGCTCTTAGAACCAGTTGTTCATGGCAGATGATTATTACCCATATATTCTCTTTTAACATACGTAAATATATTCATGGTTTTATAGATATGTGCTCACATGTGCCCCATGTTATCTGTCATACAGGTAAACAAAAGCAACGTGTTTTACAATGCTGCATATCAGCCTTTCCTAACTTAATGTTACAAACATTAAAGCCTGATATTGGTTCTGCTTACATTAATAAAAATTTTAAGAGTTTCTTTTAATAACTGGAAGATAAAATATGTTACAGGGATGCTGTATGATCCCCAAGGTCAAATAATCATTGAACACATATGTCTTACACTAAAAAATCAAGTAGTCAAACAAAAAAAGGGAAAACAGAGAGTCAAAACTTTGCTACATGTATTTTAACTTTTCTGAGTGTGACTTGGTGTGACCTCCAAACAGGTGTTTGGAATGGTCTGGCATCATTTTTAAACTGGGGCCGAGGTTATGCTTATATTTCTACAGAAAATCAAGAGATGTTATGATCATCAGAGCTGTTCCATGGCCAGAATCCACCCATCTGCACAACACATCAAGCTCTCTCCCGAGACCTCAAGCAGCGAACCCGAGAGCACGTCCTCCACCGTCCCGGGAAGGCCTGCAGCAGACCGTTCGTGAGGCTTCCCTCCTAGCTAACTGCCAGGGTTTGGTTCAATCACCTGATCAAATTCACTTTACAATGCATAATCTTATAGCAGCTTTTCTGGGTACTCCTTTGGTTCAAGAAGTGTATTGGGCCTACATACCTAATGCATCATGGCTTAGACCTCTTACATGGATGGACAGGCCCCGAGAGGTTTTCCATTCTATAAAGAATAATACCTCTATATGTATTATTCTGCCTGGCCTACAAATTTTAATGCATTTACAAGAACAGGCTAAGCTTAATGTTACATCTCATTTTGTATGTCTTCCCTTGTGTATAGCCCATCTACAACATGATGCTAGCCTTTGCATGTCGGCTGTACATCAGACTTGGGAGGAACAACTGTTTAAAGGAGAATTTGCCTTATTAACCCCAAACTCTATTCCACTGGATGGTAACCTTGTAAGAGATTTTAAACCTACCGTTCCTTTCTATATTCCAGAAGCTCATGTCCCTCACTTTGTGGAAGGTGATTTGGGCCCATGGCAGACTTACAGAGATGCATACCATGGATGGGTTATACACAAATTTAATTATTCTTTTGTAGACTGGTCCCCTACAGGTTTCCTTCTAGGGAAAGATCAAGATGGCACAAGATTTATTTTGTAGATTCCTCTTATTGTATCATGATTTCAGAGGCTTTGTCCAATGTTACATGGTTAGGTAGAGGCCTCAATCCTCTCATCCCTAAACTCATTATCAGTGACAAAACTGGGCCCATACAACATACTTTATGGAATCTAGCTCTATCTTTTCATGGTAGACTCTTGCAGACGGGGCATCTACAACTGACAGTTGGAGGAAAAATCAAAGTAGTATTGCAAGGACATAGATACATAAAGGTAAACATGTGCTTATGGTCCTCAAGTACTACTAGAAAGAAAGAATGGCAACCAAATATGTTCTCGTGTACTGATGTATCATGTATCATGCCTGAACATCCTTGCAATGACTCCACAGTGGTGATCATGGTCAGGATGCTTAGGGATTGGCTTTCAGTCAGTCTCACAGCCATGGTATCATTCACTTAGTTCTTTCTTGATAGAGACATTAATTAAAAGAGTTATCAATTGAACCAAGAAGATGCTTGCATTAATTATAACAGGGATAACTTCCTTGGTGCTTTTGATGGCTTGTGCAGTTGTTAACTCTATGATATTAGCTCATTCCATATTAACTGCTCTCCTTGTAAACAAATGGATGAGAGTTTCTGGTGACATCAGGAAATTCAGTGAAATATTAATATAAAGTTAATAACCCAAGAGAGCATTCTGGAAACTTCCGTCCTTTGGATGGAAGATCAAATTGGAAGTTTACAATTACAACAAGGTTTAAAATGTCACTATAATATGACTTTTGTATCACCCCACTACCATATAACAGAAGTCTTCATCCTTGGGGACTAATCTAGAAACATATACAAGGAGCTATCCATCAAAATATTACTTTGGATATAGATGTTATTCAGAGAAAAGTATGGTTAATGTCACAGCAGACAGCCACTTTTGATGCCCAGATTAAAGACTGGGATAAGTTTGCTGATGCTATACAACAGTTGAATCCATTTGTATATCCCAAGGCTCACTTTTGGTTTTATATTGGAAATAGTGGACTCATTCTCTTGTTTATAATCCTTCTCATTAAAGTGTGTCATGGAGGAGTCTTAGCCCAACAACAGCTACGGGCTATGCAGCCAGAACTGACACTGCTCCAGCTTCTTCAAAACAAAGAAGGGGGAACTGTGGAGCACCACCTGAGCAGCTCTCCTTGAAAGAAGAGCGACTGTCTCCATTTTGGCTAAGCCTGACCCTATTTCCTCAGATTGTTCTGTATACAGCTGGCTAGGACTTCTGTTTATCCTTCATTTGTCCTTAAGCAATGTGTATTGGTCTAGCTGAGGTGCTGGTGATAGTCTTTGAAGGTGGCCTGCGTGTTTCCCTGGTAACCTACGCTTGATGCTCTTTAATGTGAGCCGGGTGGAGACAGGACAGTAGAGCTAATGCTCCATGGCGCCAGCTGGGATCGAGCCTCCAGACAGAGGCCATGACTTCCTGGGGCTTGAAAGGCTACACCAAAGCTGAAGCACCAGACTTACCAAAACATTAGATACTATATAATGCAGATTACTCTCTCTGCATATCCTCTCTGCATATGGCAGAGGTAAATGTAGGCCACCCACCTAGCTCAGCTCATAGTAGTCTCTTTCCCATAATTCTCAGTCAATCCTCAAGCCACTCCCCCGTTTGAATAAAACTGTGTGAGGCCCTGGGTCATTCTCTTGGTTCCAGAGAGCCATCTTCATGGCTGGACTTAGAGCCCTTTGACTCCCCGATGATTGAAGATATAATCTAGTGTTTTTATTTTCTCCGTGGGTTGCATTGTAAGTGGTAGATTGGAATCAATTTGATGGGATTCCAATAACATAACTTTGGGATTACAAGTATTGGCTTCTTGGACCGACACGAGGATCTGGAAGTGTCTCCTACAAGAAAGAGTAGTACATAATATATATGTCATTACTCAATGAACCTATCTGTCTATCTATGACCACTTGCTTCACATATTGTTCAGTTATACAGTATTGCTATTCTGTAAAGTAAAAAAATCTGTTTCAACGAAAGCTGCTCATATTCCTGTACTAATTTTCCTTCTCAGCTTCAGAATACATACAGAAGTAGATATTCTCAAGGCTATTTAAAGATAATTACTTGTTCTTTGGAGAAATTCAAACATATCCCATATCTTTAAAAGACACCTACAATTTTTAAATCCCTGTCCATATTCTAGTCATTTCTCTATACTCCTGACCACTTCCATCCTCTTTTATATTATATTGGAAAAGCTCAACACCTTCCAATTAATATCATGAAAGGATTTTCTTTTTGTTTTTCTTCCCAAGACATTATAGCCAAAAGTTATTATGTCTTAGGAGATATTTTGCATTTAATCTTTATTTATTTAGTACAGGGTCTTGCTATGCAGCTCAGACACATAGTGACTGCCCTGTCTCAGCCTCCCAAGGGCTGAGATTACAGGCAAGCACCACCATGACTACTTTCGGTGGCCTGCAAGAAGGTATGGCATGAAGAACTGGGGATCAAACCCAGGTCCATGTGCTTTCTGGGCAGTCATGTAGATTTCTGAGTGGTCTCCTCAACTCCTGAATTTAATCTTTTTTTGTGGGTAACTTATTAAAAAAATTTTATTTTTGAAATAGAGTGCAAATTAGAATTAAAACAAAAATTATCACATACAGAATTTCACTTAACAAAGCAATATATGATTTTCACAGTATATGTTGTAATACATAGTGTTGCCTTCTAACCAGATATTCATATTACCAATATAAGCGTGTAAAATTTGAAGAAAGAAAAAAAGAGAGAAATGTGTAAGAAAATAAGATTTAAAAGTACCAACAATTGAAAAAAGAAAACAAAACAAATTGAAGCATTAACTGCTTCTTTCCACAGATCAGTAGAAATGTACAGTGCAGTTATCCAAACCATCCTGTTTACATTCATAGGTATATCTCTTTCCTCCTCTCCCTTACTTGTCCTTACTCAGTAACTCTTGCCCTTTGAATAAGTTCATTCCCTTTTCCCAGTATCTATCGTACACTTCAGATTCCATTTTTCTCTTTCAGGATCTTACACTAAGGAGACAATATGATATTTACATATGTGTGTCTGATTTGTTTCACTCAAGAATATCTTTTCTAGTTGAATCCTTTACAACAAGACTCAAATATATCCTTTTTTATAGCTGAATAATATTCCATTGTGTAAAAATAACACATTTTCTTTATCCATTCTTCAGTTGATGGGCATCTGGGTTGTTCGCAGGGTTTAGCTAAGACAAATTTCACTGCTACAAATTTCACTGCTATGAAAAAGGGTGCATGACTATCATTGTGGTATGAGGTTTTCAGTTCTTCTGGAAAAATACCCAGGAAGGGAATAGCTGACTTGGATGGGATCTCCAATTCTAGCTTTTTAAGGAATCTCCACATGGATTTCAATAGTGGTTTTACCAGTCTGCACTCTCACCTACAGTGGAGAAGTATTCCTTTTTCTCCACAACCTCTCCAGCATTTGTTTTTGGCTGACTTCTTGATGATGGCCATTGTTTCTGGGGTAAGATGGCATCTCAGTGTTGTTTTAATTTGTGTTTCTAGAATGACCAATGATGCTGAACATTTCTCATATATTTATGTGCCATTTATATTTCTTCCTCTGAGAAGTATATATTCATCTCAGATGCCTATTTTTGGATTGGGTCTTTAATTTGGGGGGCCTGATTTTTTTAAAAAAATTCTTGATATGTTCTAGATAAAAGGCCTTTCTCAGAGGGACAGTTTGCTATAATTTTTTCCACTTGTGGGTTTTCTTTTTACTCTGTTGGAAATTTGTTTTGAAATGCAGAAACATTTGAAAAAGGTGAGATCCCAGCTCTTAATTCTTTGAAGTATTTCCTCTGCAGTTTGTTTTTCGCTCATGAACTCTCTATGTACCCCTACATCTTTAAGATTTCTACCTACATTTTCATCTAGGATATTTAGTGTTTCTGTTTTATTATTTAAATCTTCGATCATTGTGACTGTAGCTTTGTGGACAATGATAGACATGGATCTAGTTTTAGCCTCTGGCATGTGAAAGCCATTTTTTCCAGCACCATTTATTAAAGAGGCAGTTTTTTTTTCCAGTGAGCATATTTGGCCCTTTTATCAAAGATAAGGTGGTTGAGCGAGTTTGCAGTTGTGTATGTATCTTCTAATCTGTTCCATTGATTCTCAGGTTTGTCTGTATGTCAATACCATGCTGATTTCAAAATAGTAACTTTGTAGTATAATTTTTTTTCCTTTTTCTTTTCTGAATTTAATCTTTTGTGAAAATATTTTAATTCATTTTATATACCTTGCAATTTCATCTGTTGACATTCTCTTGAAAAAGTTTAATAAATATTCCTTTTTCATCTTTTGGTTTACATTGATCACTAAAATATTTAGAAGTTAATATACAATTCACAATTTTATATTTTTGCCCTAATGTAAGAAGACAGTAGAACCTTTAGTTGATTTTTCAGTGGGTTAACTAATTTTGGAAATTGATTTCCTATGGTGTCCAGAAATAATTTTGTTAGTATCTTTTTTTTTTTTTTTTTGGTGAAACTGGGGGTTGAACTCAGGCCCTTGTGCTCGCCAGAGAAGCACTTATTCCACTGAGCCATCTCCCAAGCCCCTGTATTTTCTTTTTTTTTTTTTTTTTTGGTGAAACTGGGGGTTGAACTCAGGCCCTTGTGCTCGCCAGAGAAGCACTTATTCCACTGAGCCATCTCCCAAGCCCCTGTATCTTTAATTAATACTAAATAATTTGTTGTTTACACAAGTAGTTTATTTGCCATAAGTCACAATTAGATTTGAAAATAGGACAGAATATAATTTTTAAAATTTTAAATAAAGCTTTTGAAATAAGTACCTAGAGGGTGAATGGGAAGCTCAGTGTTAGAGCATTTTTCTAGCATGTGCAAGGCCCAGTTCCTATTCTCAAAGCTACCAGAACAAAATGGAATAGAGTAATAAATATCCTAATCGAATAATAATGTGTATTTAAAAATCACTAGGAGGGTTTTGAAGGAGCTCGGTGCTCTGCCTCCTGCCTGGCAAGTACTAGGATGGAAGTTTAATCCCATGTACCACATGCAGCCCCAGCCCTGGAGCCCTGCTTAGGGTGCTGTGCTGGCCCAAAACCAGGCGTAGTGGTGCAGGCTTGTAATCACAGCACTAGGAAGGCTGAGACAGGAG
>NW_004524590.1:15012047-15026341 GCF_000260255.1 Octodon degus
GATATTAATGTTATACTCTTGTTTAAAGCCTAAGCTAGCCAGATGACATAGGTAAAATCCCTTGTACTTTAATCTTTTCACTGATAAATACAGAAGATCAGATAATTTATAAAGATTCTCCAAAATTTAAAATGACCCATTATTCTAAAGTAAAACTGATGGATCTAAATAAATGTCCATATTTTATTCTTTATATGGCTTGGTTATCTTTGAAAGCCTGCATAATATATGTATTACTTATATATAATGTATTTGGCTCAGTCTTTCTACTTAGCCAGGACTTGTAGTAATCCTCTGTTTCAGCCTCCCCAGTGCTGTGATTACAGGCATGAGCTGTGCTGTCTCAGTGGCCAGCTCAGCACACTGGGGCAGGGCCGGCACAGCATGTGGTACCAGGAACGGATCCCAGGCTCTTGTGCCTGCCTAGGTAGGCACTTAGATCACTGAGCAATCCCCATGGCCCTTTTAAAATTAATTTTATTGATACATTTCAAATATGCATAAGGATCACATTCATCATAGTGAATTTATACCTGTACATGCTCTGTCTTGATTTTCTTATTCCCATTCCCTTAGTGTCCCATCAACTTCTCTTTCTCTCCTTGTTTAAAAAATAACACTTTGTATTTTTTCCCTTCTTTTCTCGAATTTTTCTTTTTTCTGTGAGACTGACTTTGGCAATTGTAATAAAAATTAGTTAGATCTAGAGAGCAAAATGTTGTACAAATTCACTGGGCTGTATAGGGTTAAGTTGCTGAACACAAGGATCTGAGACTGGTGTAAAGAGCAAATATAGCATGCTCTGAGGTCAAGGTAACTATAGTTGATGCAGCCAAGCATGTGGGTACTGACACTCTGTATTACAGAGTAATGAAATGGCTGACTGTAGTGATGAGACAGTTTTCATAATTGGCAAACTTTCTTACTCAGAGAGTCTTTGAATTGATTCCCACAGTCTTGCTTGGTTCTCACACTCACTTGCCTCAGTACCTCCTTGCTTTGTTTGCAAACCAAATATATGCACTACCTAGAAGAGTTCTTTTCTCAGACCCCAGGGTTTCATGAATTCTGTTACAGGATTTTGGTCCCTCTGGAGCCCAGAATCATGTAATTTGTTGCTTTTATTTAAGATGTTCACTGTTCATTTGTTTTGGAGATAGGGGCTAGGACAAGACCCTGGCAACTGGCACCCAAATCAGGTACTTGAAATCCTTGGATGTAAATATTTACTATAAATGAGTAAATACACTCAGAGTAGGATACATTCCTGAGAAGGCCTTCACAGGAAGAAACTTCTTTCTTTGAGAAGAGAGGAAAACTAAAGCCTTCCACAAGGAAGAAGGACTGGTGCAGAATTCTCCAAGCACAGCTCTTCCAACTCCAATTAATCATTCATTGCTTGCAACTAAGAAAAAGAAAAGGAGAAGACAAGTAGAATAATTGAGACACAACTAAGCTAGACATCAGTGAACAGTTTGGAAACTAGAGCATAGTAAGTCCCAGGAACACAGAATGCCAGAGGCAGACTAAACAAGTTGACCTCTTGTTCAGTTGCTTATCCAAAGGTGTCTAGACTTGGTTTTCCTGTCTGATAACTACAGTACAGAGAGCTCTGAGAATGTTGTTTTCCCTGTTCTTGGCAGAACACTGAGACCTTGCACTGTTGACCCCATTATGCACTGTCTCTTCTTTGTTCTTTGTAGGAAAAGATGCAGGTCACAATATGTTGTTTTTGACTCTATCAGAGGGATGCATCACACCTGGTCCCAGCTTTCCTTTCTTTATATGTCTTGCCTCTCTCATCACCCCCTCTCAGGACCCATAAGCTGCATGGAGCACAGCAAGTCATAAGGAACTTAGTTCCTGCACTAAAGTACTCTACATTTTTAGATACAACAATGTATGCTGGTGGTTTATTGCAACTGCATACTGCAAAACCAGGGTGATCAGGTTCAATCCCTCTATGGAATCATGTTAAAGTTGATGCTATATCCGTACCCTGATTTGTTTATGTCAGTGTGATCTGGGACCATTGTCTTCTGCATAGTGACAGATCATGATAGAGTCTCCTTGATGGAGTGGAGTGACTCCATTGGTTGTGTTGCATCCTCTGTTAGTGGGTCAAATTCGCTCTACGCCTTTGGATGTGATTGTGACTTGGATCTTGTTGGCAGGTAGAGGAAACTGTAAATGAATTGCTATCTCTTCCAAGATTGAAAGATTTAATGTAATTAACTTGCCAGATGGTGGTTTCATTTCGAGAGAAGTAACCATGTGAACTGCTGAGCTTTTATCTGCATCTTGTGGTTAGAGCAGCAGAAATAGTTAAATCAACTGTAGGAAGTCAGAGCTGTTGCTGTGACACCCATAAATAACTTCTGTCTGAGCCAATAGAGTTACTTTATAAATCATTTCTTTGTGCCAGTACAATTTTGACCAATACAGCACCTGGCTACTGTGTATTAAGTCATTTCATTTAATTGGCATTTAGATCCTCCATTGTGTTATATGTTCTCTGGTATCTGCATAAACATAAAGAGTTTTCATATTTCTGACTATTCCCATAGGTTCATCCATGTCTATGTTATATAGTCTCCCAACGCCTTTGACTAACTAGTCTCTGAATCCACATAAACTCCAACATCAGTACCTTTATATATACAAAGTAGAAGACTGGATATACTGTGTGAAATCTTGCACTTCAGGAGACTCCTTCCTAACACTGTCTTTCCAGCCATCCGTGAGTAGAGATATTGTACAACTTTTTGGCCTTGTCCATATGTTTCTGTAGAGTTTGTGCATCCATGTAAAATTCTTGGACTTTCCACCTATTACCAGTGGATCCTGTGTGTTCTGCCATGCAGCTTTTTGTATGATCTGAGAAAAGGTCGTGGGGGAAAACAGTAGATGTTATGGTGGAGTAAGATGCACCTTATGCAGAGTTTATGCATGCTGTATCTCCAGACTGCAATTCAGGACCACTTAAATCTCACCTCTGGTTACTTCAGGACCTGTTCAGTCTATGAGTTTGTCCTGTCAAAGCTCAGCTCATAGTAGCCAGCCATCTCTATAAGGTCTAACTGGTATGTTGGGAGCAAGTTTTTGAAATGTGTTGAGCTCCTTGTTTCCACTGTTTTAGAATTTACTACAGAATAATAAAGGCTTATATTGTACATTATTCTGGGCCTTGCTATAAACTCTAGATTTTTTTTCAACACAGATATATCTAATATGATCCCACAAGATCCCACAAATTGAGTGACTTCTTGCACCACATCCTGGATTTGCTGCAGTATTTGCTTATTCTGGGCATAGTCAAAACTTATGGTCTTAACTTATCCTCAAATGTATGGTTCAGTTGAATTCCCAAGTGTCTCAGAAGTCCACAATGTGCCATACTTTCTTCAGAGTAGTAAGAAATACAAGCTGAAATTGTTTAGCTTTGCAAAGAATATTATATATTATTAACCATCCCTATAATTCTGTGCTGGATCTGACATACTCTCTGAAGTGTTCTTTTTTTGTTTGTTTGCTTTTGTTTTTTTTTTTTTTTTTGGTGGAACCGGGGATTGAACTCAGGCCTTTGTGCTTGCCGGGGAAGCACTTATTCCACTGAGCCATCTCCCCGGCCCCCAGAAGTGTTTCTTTTAATAAGCAATTATGCTCAAGTTTATCCCCTATCCTTTCAGAAGCCTATAATCCCTATTTGTATCAGGTAGTCTATATAACCATATTTCTTACATTCAACTATTGTCTTTAGAGAAAATATGCTAAAGACTTCTCAGTGATTCTGATATCTTTATCATTCACATATTCATTATTTTGGCAAATGAAGTAAGTCTAGAAGGTGAGTTGTAAACTTTTGGGTGCCCCAAACTTCACAGAATCCACCTTAGCATGTCCCATTTGATGGTCACATTGCCTAGCTATTGTACTGTCATGATGGTTTATGCATTTCTGTTTTATTTATTGCAAAATGTTGCATTTTTCAAGCTTTCAATAGCCATACAAGCACTAGTTTATTCAGTTTCTATGTATTTTATTTTCCCTTTATTAACTTTTTTGAAACAGGTCTCAATGTGTAGTCTAAGCTGGCCTTGAACTCTCTGTGTCCCAGGCTTGCCTCGAGCTCATGGCAATTGCCCTGACTGGGCCTCCTGCATGCTGGGATTACAGACATGTGCCATCATACCCGGCTTCCAAGCATCTTTTTCAGTGTGTTAACTTCTATACATTGGAAGAGAAATTCCACTTAAATAAATTCATGTTGGCAACAAATTATAGATTGAATCTAGGTCCCAGAGGCCTCACTGATGCTGTGATGCTACAAGGCAATATTAGACTGGCATATAATCACCTCTGTCCTCTGAATCGTCCAAACGGATCCTCATCAGCATAGGATCCTCATAAATGTATGATCATCCTGGACCTCTAAATCATCCTATACTCCTTCTAATCATTGTGTGTGCCAAATAAGCAGTGACTGGCTCAGAGTGTCATTGTCTCTACCATACTGACATATTGACCTCCCAGCCCCTCTTTTATGAACTACTAAATTCCTCTCTGCTTTTTGCTTATCCTTCCCAGTAGCCCTCATACAGGCATCTGGATATGTTGACTAGGGCCCTGATAAGCTTGTCTTTCTACAAGTTCACAATTCACCCCTCCTCCTTTATGTGTCACTCTCAGAATCCATTCTTACATTCCTTGTCCCTGTTCTTGTCTATGTCTTGGCTAGTTCTAAAGGCATCCAATGATCAGTTGTTTGTTTGTTTGTTTGTTTGTTTTTCCTTCTTTTTAAAATCTAATACTTTCCTGTCTTACATTGCAACTTAGGCCAATTTAATAGTCATGGGATGTGCTTTTTATATTTGAGAATTTGGAAAGCAGAACGTGGTTCTCAGTTCTGCTCCTATACCCTGTCCACATCTCTCCTAGCAAATTAATTTAGTATTCAGATTTTTATTCTTATATAAATGCCTTCTATCCTTAATTCCTCTTATCCTGATATATATGACTAGGTAAACGTGAAGTCCCTTATGTCCCTGCTAAGTTTTTACTCCAGTGAAAATCTGGATATAAAAATTATCGTACTGTCCACAGATCTGTGCTAAGCATACTTAAGCATTTAGTTTAATGCCTATTATTGTCACTTAATGAAATGGCATTTGAAATGAGAGAAGTACATGCAACAGGAGATTAGATCATTGTATTACTTATGATCTTATTCCAGAATGTACTTTAAATCAATTTTAATGAATAAAGTTAACTTGAATGTGGAGAATCTTTATTATTGACTGCATCCTTTCTTGTCTCAGGAATAGTCCCAACTCCTTGAGTGATCACACAACACAAGGGCCTATAATTTTATGCATGAATTCATACTGTAAATATAGATGTTGCACAAAAAAAGTTAAATGAAAATTTTAGTTGTTCTTTTATTAATTTTTTTAATGGGGAGATGGCTCAGTAGAATAAGCACTTCCCTGGCAAGTTCAAGGGCCTGAGTTCAACCCCCAGTTCCAGGAAAAAAAAAAAAAGCAAGAAAGAAAAGAAAAAAATTTAAGCCAAAAGTTTAAACCAGGGACAGCAGTAAGTAGGAGCTCTGTGGAGGTGGCAGCTGGTACCTGGTAGTGGCTACAGGGACTTCTCTGAGATTAACTTCCAGTTGTCGTGACTCCTTCCTTCCCCTCCCTCCCCCTTTTTTGTTTTCCGTTCCCCTTCCCTTTCCCTCCCCGTCCCCGACAACCAGGTCCTGAACAGGAAGCTTCGAGGGCAGCTGCTGAGTTCTCCGTGAAGGTTTTTCATTTCTCCCATCCCCTCCCCTCCCCACTCCATCCATTAATATTATTATTTTGAAGATTCTTCGTTGTCAAGTCGCCAAAGTGGAGAGTGCGATTGCAGAAGGGGGTGCTTCTCGTTTCAGTGCTTCTTTGGGTGGAGGAGGAAGTAGGGGTGCACCTCAGCACCATCCCAAGACTGCTGGTAATAGCGAGTTCCTGGGGAAAACCCCAGGGCAAACGCTCAGGAATGAATTCCTGCACGAAGCAGTATAGGAGATGACAACTTCGCAGCAAACAACTCTGCCGATGAAAAAGAACGACACGATGCAATCTTCAGGAAAGTAAGAGGAAGATTAAATAAACTTATTCCTGAGAAGTTTGACAAGCTATGCCTTGAGCTCCTCAATGTGGGTGTACAGTCTAAACTCATCCTTAAAGGGGTCATACTGCTGATTATGAGAAAGCCCTAGAAGAGCCAAAGTATAGCTCACTGTATGCTCAGCTATGTCTGTGATTGGCAGAAGATGCACCAGACTTTGATGGCCCAGCAGAAGAAGGTCAACCAGGACAGATGCAAAGCACAACATTCAGATGCCTCGTAATTTCCAAATTACACGATGAATTTGAAAACCGAAGCAGAAATGTAGATGTCTATGATAAGCGTGCAAATCCCCTCCTCCCCGAGGAGGAGGAACAGAGAGCCATTGCTAAGATCAAGATGTTGGGGAACATCAAATTCATTGGAGAACTTGGCAAGCTTGATCTTATTCATGAATCTATCCTTCATAAGTGCATCAAAACACTTTTGGAAAAGGAGAGTCCAACCCAAAGATATGGGAGAGGATTTGGAGTGCCTCTGTCAGATAATGAGGACAGTGGGACCTAGGTTAGGCCACAAAAGAGCCAAGTCTTTAATGGATCAGTATTTTGCCCGAATGTGCTCCTTGATGTTAAGTAAGGAATTGCCAGCAAGGATTGATTTCCTGCTGCAGGATACTGTAGAGTTGCGAGATCACCACTGGGTTCCTCGCAAGGCTTTTCTTCAATGGACAAAAGATGATCAATCAAATCCATCAAGATTCAGTAAAAGATCTATGAGTCTTTATTCCTGCTCCTATGGCTCAAGGGATGAGAAGTGACTTCTTTCTGGAGGGATCGTTCATGCCATCCAGGATGAAAATGTATAGGGACCCACTTGGAGGATTTGCTGATATGTTTGAACAAATGCCAGGTAGCAGAATTGGAACTGGTCCAGGAGTTATCCAGGATAGATTTTCACCCACCATGGGGCGTCATCGTTCAAATCAGCTCTTTAATGGCCATGGAGGACACATCATGCCTCCCACACAATCACAGTTTGGAGAGATGGGAGGTAAGTTTATGAAAAGCCAGGGGCTAAGCTAGCTCTACCATAACCAGAGTCAGGGACTCTTATCCCAGCGGCAAGGACAGTTGAAGGATATGCCACCTAGGTTTTCTAAGAAAGGACAGCTTAATGTAGATGAGATTAGCTTGAGGCCTGCTCAGTCATTCCTAATGAATAAAAATCAAGTGCCAAAGCTTCAGCCCCAGATAACTATGATTCCTCCTAGTGCGCAACCGCTATGCACTCAGACACCATCTCTGGGACAGACACCTCAGCTTGGTTTCAAAAATAATCCACCACTTATCCAGGAAAAGCCTGCCAAGACCAGCAAAAAGCCACCACCATCGAAGGAAGAACTATTTAAACTAACTGAAACTGTTTTAACTGAGGATCTGAATAGTGGAAATGCAAATGAGGCTGTCAATGGCGTACGAGAAATGAGAGCTCCCAGACACTTTCTTCCTGAGATGTTAAGCAAAGTAATCATCCTGCTACTAGATAGAAGCGATGAAAATAAAGAAAAAGCAAGTTCTTTGATTAGTTTACTCAAACAAGAAGGGACTGCCACAAGTGATAACTTCATGCAGGCTTTCCTGAATGTATTGAACCAGTGCCCCAAACTGGAAGTTGACTTCCCCTTGGTGAAATCGTACTTAGCACAGTTTGCAGCTTGTGCCATCATTTCAGAGCTGGTGAGTATTTCAGAACTGGCTCAACCATTGGAGAGTGGTACCCACTTTCCTCCTCTCTTACTGTGTCTTCAGCAGTTAGCTAAACTACAAGATTGAGAATGGCTAACAGAACTTTTCAACAAAGCAAGGTCAATATGCAGAAAATGCTCCCAGAAATTGATCAGGATAAGGACCAGATGTTGGAGATTTTGGAAGGAAAGGGACTGAGTTTCTTATTCCCACTCCTCAAACTGGAGAAGGAACTGTTGAAGCAAATAAAGTTGAATCCATACCCTCAAACCATACATAAATGGATAAAATATAATATCTCTCCTAAACTTCACATAAATAAAGGATTTGTTAACATCTTAATGACTAGCTTCTTGCAGTATATTTCTAGTGAAGTAAGCCCACCCAGCAATGAAACAGATTCTTTCTCTGCTCCTTCCAAACAACAGAGCAGGAAAAACAACTGCTGCTTTCTTTCAAGGCAGTGATGCAGAAATTCCTTCATGATCATGTGGATCTACAGGCCAGTGCCCTGTGTGCTCCGCAGGTGACTGTTACAAAGCAACTTCCCAAAAGGCATGTTACTCTGCTTTTTTGTTCACTTCTATGACATGGAAATTATTGAGGAGGAAGCTTTCTTGGCTTGGAAAGAAGGTATAACCCAAGAGTTTCCAGGAAAGGCAAGGCTTTGTTCCAGGTGAATCAGTGGCTGACTTGGCTAGAAACTGCTGAAGAAGAAGAATCTGAAGAAGAAGCTGACTAAAGAACTAGCCAAAGCCTTAAATTGTGCAAAACATGCTGTTGCTATGATGTAACTGTATTTGACCTAACCACTGCAAAAATTCATTCCACTATAATGTTTTCACAATATTTAAAGCAGAAGCACGTCACTTTAGAATTTCCTTCTGCATAAGTTTTTTTTTTTTTTTTTTTGTAGTGTAATGTCTTAATCATAGTCTACCATCAAATATTTTAGGAGAATCTTTAATGTTTAGATAGTATATTAGCAGCATGCAATAATTACATCATAAGTTCTCAAGCAGAGGCAGTCTATTTCAAGGAACTTTTTCTATGTCAGTTATCATAGCCTGTTTTAAGTTAGAAAACTGAATAGCAACACTGAATACTGTAGAAATGCACTTTGCTCAGTAATGCTTGAGTTGTTACAATATTTGATTATCCATTTGGTTGTTACAGAAAAAATCTTAACTGTAATTGATGGTTGTTGCCGTAATAGTATATTGCCTGTATTTCTACCTCTAGTAATGGGCTTTGTGTGCTAGATTTTAGTATCCTTCAGCCTGGGCAAATGCACAAGTCTTTTTAAAAGAAACATGATTTACTTGCACAACACTGATCAGTTTTGAGAGATCATTAATGCCCTTGAAGTGGTTTTTGTGGGTATGAAACAAATGGTGAGAATTTGAATTGGTCCCTCTTATTACAGAATTGAAATTAAGTCTATTTAATTTATCAAGTCATGTTCATGCCCTGATTTTATATACTTGTATCTATCAATAAACATTGTGATACTTGAAAAAATATTTAAACAAAGAAAAAATACTACACGCAAAGAACCAAAAACAAAGACTTTCTTCTTACTGTTCTTGCATTATGGCATAACAAAGGATCTCATAAGTAAAGAAAAGATACAGCACAGCATAGACTTATCCTACCAAAGGCCTTGGACAGCTGGGGCAAGCTTACCTCAGGCCATAGGACTGTGAATCAGTGAGAAAGACTGTTTTGTGTTTTGGAGGACTTATGGACAGTGTGCTTCTTGAAAAACATGGGGAATAAAAACAAGATGGAATACAACTGTATCAGTAATTTCAGATGGCATCCAGATGCCTAAATTATATTGCCTTTGAAGTGTTTTTGGAAAAATGAAGATGATAAAAGGTTTTTTAATTTTATTTTTATTTGTTTAGCAAATATTTGGTAGTTTCATATCACATGCCATGTGTTATGCTAAATCTGAGATGCTAGTTGAGCAATTAGATATGTTCCCTACCCTTGTGGCAACCTACATTATGAAGCATACCAAAAATATATATTCAAACTTAATTCTAATTTTCAAGCTCTTTTTGTGCAACTAAACTTAAATTTAGGTCTATTTACACAAGAAAATGGCTACTTTTAAAATGTAAAATAGTTAAAAACTTTAAATCTACAAGAAGACAAAGTCATAGTTAATCTGTCACTTGCTATGTAAGCTTGAGCTACTCACTTTGACAAGTGTACTTTGGCTGACATTCCTCTGTATAATATTAAATAAGTGTGATTGTTCATTTTTATTATCCTAGTTCAAAATATTCTAATGGGCACCATTTTGTTATCTTCTTAGATCACTACTCTTACTTTGTCTTTATTTTTTCCATCAGTACCTGAGAAAGAAAAGTGTAAAGAAACAGACTTTCTGATTTGCCTTGGTCCATGACTTTAAATTGCTATGCTTGTTACCAGCTTTCTTGCCTGCTCAGCACTGCTTTATCAATCTCCTCAGTGTGGTGTCTTTCATTCATATATATAGACTGAAGGTAGCTCAAATTCGTTCTTGCTCCCTACATCAGGAAGTAAATTTAATTTCTCATTCCCTTCAATGTGAATTGGATTGTGACTGCCTCGCCATGGAGCATGGTGGAAGTTAGACTATGCGTTGCTTTCAAAGTCTAGCAAAATCTGCCCCATCTTTATATGAAAGCTGCTTCTTACATCATATGCTTTCCGAGGCCAGGAGCCGCACTCTGAGAAGCGCAAGCCACCTGTGCCAGCTGTTATTTGCAGCTGACCTAGCTGTGTTCACAGCTTAGTACCAGTTTGAAATCCAAGCCACATGAAGGAGTCATTTAGGTTCAGCAATCTGTCAAACATTCAGATAACATTTGTATCAGCTATAACTCTTACTTCTTAGTTGAGTCTATCCATCCTCAAAAAATTAGGTGAGAGATAATTATAATTTACAGGAATAAGCAGTGGTATTGGAGACAGGTAGGGTTTTTTGGTTGTTTGGTTTGTTATTTTTTAAATTTTTTTATATTTTAGAGAAAGGTCTACAGGGTGTTCGTGGTCTCACTACTAAATCAGACTCGTAGTGATGTTCCTATTTAGAGCCTCTTAAGTACTGGGATTACAGGTGCATGCCACCATGCTCACTCTCAGTTGCTATCTCAGTGCACCCCGGGGGCAGGGCCGGCATGGCAGGCCGAGGGATAGAATTCTTGGCCCCTATGCCTGCTTGCACGCTGTGTAAACCGCTGAGCTATTTGACTGGCCCTAAAGGTTATTTTTGTTTATGCAATTTAAGCACCCTCAATAGCTTTTTTGTTTGCTTGTTTTTGTTACCGAGGATTGAACTCAAGACCTTGCGCTTGCCAGGCACTCGCTTACACTACTGAGCTATCTCCCCATCCTTGGGACAGGTAGTTATAATGCAGAAAAAAATGCAAAAATTGGATTGACAATTAGCTTAATATTCATAATTTTTGATAGATCTCTCAACTATACAATATTCAATACATGACGTCTTGCTTTCTCTGACTTCTCTTATCCTACTTGCTGGATTGTTTCTTCCATTCTCTTCTTACCCAAACTCTTACCCTACGAATGGAATGACCTTAAAAATCTTACTTCAGTGCTCGCTTCTGCAGCACATATACTAAAAATGTCACTTCATCATGGTAAAGTGATCATTCAGATTTAGAGAGTTATTATAGTTCTATAATTTGGAAAGTCACTTGATTTAGTTTCAATTTAGTTCTAGTTATCTATCTTTAGAGAAAAACAGTGTGTTTGTCTTAGTTATTTTTTTGTTGCTGGCACAAAATACTCAACACCCAAAGTTGTAGGAAGAAATATTTATTTCAGCTCACAATTCACAGAGGTTTCAGTCCCTCATAGACTGGCTGTTAGTCAGGGTGGCATGGTACACAGGCATTGCAGAGAAGATACAGTTCATAGTGAGAAGGGAACTAAACAAGCGAACAGACTTTCATAGCTTTTCTCCCCATATTTTTATTGAGAAACAAATAGCTATGAGACAGTTTCAAACCAAATTGGTAGGACAGTTTCAATAATTAATACATTGCATACATGCTTCCTAGTGGTTAATTGCTGTACAAGATGCAGACATGATATCCTATTTGCAAACATTATTAGAACAAATCCCTCTATTCATTAGGAGAATGTAACTATATATCCTAACCATTTTGAATACACAGGCACAAAATGGGCATTCATCTGTATCCCCCTTTTCTGGTAAGTTCTGTTATTTGAATATTATAGGTGTGTTAACTCAGCAAAATATCCTAAAAGAGTCCAGTAGTCCATAATAGTACTGAGTCTTCTGCTTCACTGGCAATGTCAGAAATTGTAGGGGGCCTGCCCCTTAGCTCAGTTCTTTAAGCGGCTGCTTCAACAAAGCAGTCAAGCTCAGGTTGCTGTGGTTCAATCCTCACAACTCAAGCCAGCCAAATCTGCCCTGAAGGCATTCGGAGCAAAATAAAATAAAAAATAAAATAAATAAAATAAAATAAAATAAAATAAAATAAAATAAAATAAAATGTAAAGTAAAGTAAAGTAAAGTAAAGTAAAGTAAAGTAATCCTTCTGCCTTTTGGGCTGGGGAGATGGCTCAGTGGAATAAGTGCTTCCCTGGCAAGCTCAAGGGCCTGATGAGTTCAATCCCCAGTTCCGAAAAACAAAACAAAACAAAACAAAAAAAAGAAATACTAAAGAAAAATAAATAAAAGAAATTGTTGACCCGAGTCCCCTACAGTTCAACATAACAGCATGGCTTTACTTCTTATACTTCGTTTTTATACTTTTCTGCTGGATGGTTAAGATCAAGGAAAAGCAGGACCTATCATAGCTTTTTGACACATGTTTTATACTGTATCTAAGCTACCAGGATTCAGGAAGGTGCCAAACAAATCAGCGGACTGATTTTATAATCACATACCCGTAATCCCAGCATCACACACTCTTGACCATGCCACCTCTGAAAAATGCCTCATCTAAAACTGCATGAGGCTTTGGAGGTACATCTAGACACATGCTATAACAATGTCCCTGTATGGTTGTGGAACAGATTATAAAAGAAATGTAATGTGTGTCACCTAGCACTTTACTCTTGGTCATAGCTAACAATATGAACTCAGTAAATATTTACTCCATTTTTATCTCCATCCTTAATTATGTTCATATTGATGACTGTTGTATCACTTGTTCAGGCCAAGAAGGTTCATTTGAGATTTGGCCAGCTCCCAAAAAGTGAAGAGCAGCAGGTATTGCTGACATGCCTTTACAGTGACATAGGGAGAAAGGTCGCTAAGCCCCACCTTTGTATAGCACAGAAGACAAAGTGGGAAAATTACCCAAAATTCACATAATGCAGATTGCTTGTTCATATCTTTATCGTACAAATGCAGGTTATCTACCATGTGTTGATGCTCTAGCCAAAGAAGGCCTAGAGCAAAATGATTGAGCTTTGACATCTTGGGTAAACACACCACACAATGGTGTCCTTACAGAGTGACATGGATAGCTACTATCTGGTCCCTGCCAGTCCCAATTTCCTTCACACACATGGGCTGAGGTTACTGAAAACATAAAATCTTCAGTGGGAGAAATTTTCTGTAGCTCATTAGGTAAGCCCCTATCTAAAAGAGTCTGATTATGGCTTTGAAAAGAAATCCTCCCATGGTTGTTTCTAGATATTGATTCTAAACAATGGTTTGTTCAATTAGCACAATTTGTATCAACTCACAGAGGCACTTTTACATATTCTCACACTGTTGCATGTTTACCCAAAATAGACAAACTAATTACTTAAGAAAATTGTCAGTATTTATAGAACTGGGCATTATAAGAAAAACAAACTGAAAATGTGAAACAGAGGATGAAAAAATGCCAAATTCTTATTTTGTTTCATTTGTAAAATGTTAATAGAGTCTTTAATTATTATGGAGTTCAGCACAAGTGAATGAATAAGTATTTTTGCCATATTTAAAAAGGGGAAATGAATCTTCTCTGGACTAATTATCATGAATTCCTAAAACCTAAGAAATTGCGGGTATACTTAATGTAGCTGCTCACTGTATAATCCACATGGAGAAGATTGGTGTGCAGTAGAGGAGTTAAATGTTTTAAGAAGTCACTTAATCAAATTACGAAGAATATGACAAATTACATTATGAACTAAATTTTCTTTAAAATGAAATAAGAGAAAGGTATGGAATTTAATTTGACTCTCCATTAGCTTTTACATTTTTACTTTTCCAAAGCAAAATACTTAGAAGAAAGGCATGGGGATGGGAGATGTAAAACAGGTTTTTCAGATACTAAGGAAACTATTTTATTTCCCACAAGGATTACTTATGTAAATGATAATTTTACCTTTCTACTGATGTTCCAAAAAGTAGAATGAGAACTATACTTCTTTACAGCATAATTTGGGGGTGGGAGA
>NW_004524590.1:15026441-15051167 GCF_000260255.1 Octodon degus
TATATATGACTAGTGTGATAAAACCATGCCATTTAACAGTAAAATTGATATACATTTAAAATGCTAGACAAACATGGGAGAACACATTAATGTTATTCTGTCCAGGAGGAAGTGAACAAATAAATGACTTTTAAATGAACCTGGCTGATGTGTGCCCGGCACCTTCATCCTTCCTCATGTATATTGAATAAATACAATAAATGTAGTGAAATGAAGATATTTTCAAAGAGAATAATATTGAGAAAGGTAGACATAACATGAAATGTTGAGTTGTCATGTTTTAATGAGTTCTTAGGTTACATTAATAGAAACTTATTAAGCATTAAGTTTTGGCAATAACTTCAAGGGCTCAACTAATCACAAGATATATATGAAACAAATAACATTGGTCCCTGATGTTTACACTACAATATGGCCTGTCCCAGACTCAACATACAAGTGAACATTGTCACAGAAAGGATATCTGGTCTATAAAACATTCTTCAATTACATTGTTATAATTTTACAGTTTATACAGTACTTCATGATCTATGAAGTCATATGTTGTAGCTCAGTGTATTTGATTTAAACAGGATATCCCAAGCACATTACATTAAAAGCATTCCACAGATAAGCACTGTCAACCTAATAAGACCGATATAAGGCATGAAGATCTCTTTTGTCTGGACTTGTGTTTCTGATAGATTTACAAGGGAGTTCATCAAGATCATCTCATTTCTTCTTTTCCAAAAAGGTTAGGGATAAAGCACTTTTCAAGCTGTACTGACACTTCAGTTTCATATTTTCAAAGGGAAAATCTACAAAAGGAAAACCAGCAGTTTTTATATCTTGCCATATTTTATCTTAAGTATTGGCTTTGGAATGTGAATGATCTGGTGGCAAATCTGGTTTCAAATATTATGGGTATGTTGTAAGTTATTTAAACTTCCTCTGAAGCATTTCTTTACTTAGAAATTGTGAAAAACCAAGATAGCAAGCTCACTACATTCTTACGAGGATTAATAAGGCAGGAAACACTGAACACAGTGCCAAGTCTAGAACAGGTACTCAGCAAGCATTTTTAATTCCTTATTTCCCTCTCTCCTCTCCCAGATGCCAAATGTTCTCATTCATGTAGACTGAATGAAGCTTAGGCTACTCATTTCTCAAATTAAAGACCTTGAATCTTGGTCAATTGATTGCATGTTTCTTTTTCATATCTGAGTATTTCACATACTGCACAAGTTATTCAGTTTCTATTTGGTAGCTTTGTGATTATGAGATAGGTATTAAATGTCTGAAGTATGCAAAGGTAGAGCTTTTAGAAAGAAACTGGATGATGAGAAGTAATCCAGTGAAGAGTTCCTAGATGAATGCAGCTAGGAGGTGGGGCCCTGGTAGAGGAGACAGATCACTGGGGGCTTGGCTTTGGAGAAGTCTCTCAGTCCCGCTCTTCACTTGTCTCTCTGCTTTCAGATGACATGAGTGGAACCACTTCCCTCTGTCCTATCCTTCCTCACAGTGCTTTTATCTTAGAACTGGTTGAGTGGATTGAAACCTCTGAAACAGGGTCAAATAATCTGTTCTTCCTATAAACTTCAGGTGGCATGTATAATGTCCCGGCCACCAGACAGTTGACCAATGCACTGTGATTCCTAACAAGATTATAAACTTTATAAATATAGGAAACATTTCATGTGTCTACAAACTGTTAGGACAAGGCTAGGTACACAAACATAGCTGATGTTCCACTGGCTGACTGATTCCTGCTGATGGGTTGGAACTCAGGGTCAAAGAAAATACGCAGTTTGATCAAATCGTGACTCATTGGGAAATCAAAATTCTAGAAGAAATTAGTCTTTGTATTTTTATTTATACAAAATTAACCTATCAAATTCTATAATGTGAAACTTCCATGTAAGTTAGAAAGGATAGTGCATGAAACATTGAAAGTTTTGAGATATTTTAAAATGGATTTTCATACATTCTTTCAATTATTCTACCTCCAGAAGAATAAGGACTTTTCCTGCCAAAACCACATAACAATCACCCAAATCAGAAAATTCTACATTGAGACAGGGCTGTTGCATAACTTTTTGTTCCTATCAAGTTCCTTGTCTCAATAATAATCCTTTACTCCTATTAAATCTTGCCCCTTGGTGCCTCCTTGAGCATGAGTCAGCCTGGCAATCTCATGAAAGTAGCATTGGATCAGACAGTGCAGGTGTCCAAAACACATATTTGGGATTTTTCTTTCTTGACTTTGAAAAACTTGTAGAATACAAGCCAAAGATTTATAGACCATCCACTAATATAGGCACTGCCTGATGTATCTTTCTGATTATATTTAGGCTTCAGATATTTTCCAGAAATACAGCAGACGTATTTTGTTCTTTACAAAAAAATATCAGTACCAAAAGAAAGTAAGACTTTGTCTCAATATTCAGGATATTGAATTTAATATCTTAGTAGATTTTTTTTCCAGAATTTCTACTATAATGATAGAATAGAGTAAAAAATAATCACATAGTACTGAAAAACATACTATATTAAATTCTTGTTCTTCATGAAGTAGCTATTAGGGTTAACACATATTTATTGCTTCTAATTTCATAATTCCTTTTGTATTTAATTATGACTTAGTGCTGGAATGTATCCTTCCTACGACATGGCTTTATTCTATGAGCATTTTTTGCTTTCTGGTGTGCTAAAGTGTTCCCAGGTCATCCTATAGTTTTTCATCCCTCAATCCCAGGCATTAAACATTTCTGAAAGAATCTTGATTTGAGTGCTTGACATGATTTAATTTAGTCACCATGCTGTTGTTTTATATCCTATTGCATCTAAAACTATGATATTTAAATATCTCATTTATTTCCTATGTAGTACAAGTACTTATTTATTTAAACTGAATCACACAGAAAATAATTTCAGAGATGCTAAGCTATACATACCACTATGAAAAGCATTTCAATTAATTAAAACTCAAAGTGTTCTTTGTGCTTTGTTTTTCCCATGGAGGGAACATAAATTATATACATTAAAGTACATAAAACTTAAGCTCGTTTCATCTACATGAGTCTCCTCATCAAACACACTCAGCCATTTTATCTTTGACAAAAGGACCAAGGATATTCACTGGAAGAGAGATAGTCTCTCTAATAAATGGTGTTGGAAAAACTGGCTTTACACATGTTGAAGACTAAAAGTAGACCTACGTCTTTCACCATGCACTAAATAAAAAATAACATGGATCAAAGTCAATGTTAAAACAGAAAACATACATCTTCTGGAAGAGAGAATAAATATAATTGTCTTTTAAACAATTTTATTTTGTGGAAAAAAGTAAAATAAAAATCCATAATAAAATTATAGGAGAATAAAAATATGTTACATGTTAATTTCTCTCTGTCTCTGTCTCTGTCTCTGTCTCTATCTCTGTCTCTGTCTCTCTATCTCTGTCTCTCTGTTTCTCTCCCTGTCTCTCTCTGTCTCTGTCTGTCTCTGTCTCTGTCTCTCTGTCTCTGTCTCTCTCTCTGTCTCTCTCTGTCTCTCTGTTTCTCTCTCTGTTTCTCTCTGTCTCTCTCTCTCTCTGTCTCTCTCTGTCTCTCTCTCTCTCTCTCTCTCTCTCTCTCTCTCTCTCTCTCTCTCTCTTCTCAGTACGAGAGATAGAACTCCCTGGCTCACATATATTGTTATCTTCAAAGTAGTTACTGAAGGTACAAGATATGGCCATAAAATTCTTCTAATTCATATTAGCACAATCCTTTGTGTTTAAAGAATTTAGAAGCACTAATAGCATAGAAGATTTGCACTTTCCCTTCTCCCTACTGTCTTTTACCATTTCACCGCTGTCATTCCATTTTCCTTTTGAATAATTTGTGCTCACTACACAAGTTCTATTGTATTTTAGAACTTATTTACCCTTTAATAGTCTCACACCAGAAAGACAATATGATTTTTACACATATGAGTCTGATGTATTTCATTTATGAGTATGGTCTCAAGTTGCATGCATTTACCTATAATAGTCTTGAGTTTATCCTTCATGTTTGAATGATACCCTACTGTATAAAAATACCACATCTTTTTAATCAATTCATTGGTTGATGAGCATTTGGTGGTTTCCAAGATTATCTATTACAGGCAGTGCTACAATAAACAAGAGAGCACATGTATCACTGTGGTATGATGTTTTCTTAATTATTCTGGAAAGATACCCACAAGGGGAATAGCAGGATTGAATACGACTTCCACTGCTAGCATTTTGAGAAATCTCCACACTGATTACCATCGTGGTTTCACCAAGCTACATTCTCGTCAACAGTGGAGGATTTCTTCTTTCTCATAAATCCTCTAACATTTGTTGTTGTTTGATTTCTGATGGCAGCCATTCTTTCTGGAGAGAAATGGAATGTCAGTACTGTTTTACTTTGCATTTCTTGAATGATAAAGTGTGCTGAATTTTTTTATATTTATTTGCCATTTGTATTTCTTTTTTTTAATTATATATTGTTGATTCACCATTATGTATAAGTGGCCTTGGATGTTCTTTTTTTTCCCCATAATTTTATTGATAAACAAATAGGAATGAGACAATTTCAAATCAAATTGGTAGGACAGTTTCAATAATAACACAATGTATACATTCTTCCTAGTGGTTAATTGCTATACAAGATGCAGACATGATATCCTATTTACAAACACCATTAGAACAAATCACTCTATTCCTTGAGAGAATGTAACTATATATCTATCCTAACCAATTTGAATACACAGATACAAAATGGACATTCATCTGTATACCATTTTTTGTTAAGTCCCGTTATTTGAATATTATAGGTGTGTAAACTCAGCAAAATATTCTAAAAGAGTCCAGTAGCCCATAATAGTATTGGGTCTTCCTCTTGACTGGCAATGTCAGAAATTGTTTACCTGAGTCCCCCATAGCTCAACATAATAGCATGGCTTTACTTCTTATACTTCATTTTTATATTTTTCTACTGGATGGTTAAGACCAAGGTAAAGCAGGACTTATGCAACAAGACTTGCAGCTTTTGGGTCTGATAAGGTCAGTGAAATCCCCTCAGGATTTATCCTGAGATCCTGTACCTCAGATTGTAGAACCTTTGTCAGTGTCAGCCATGTGGATGAGTCACGGCCATTGCTTGGCCAATGTGCTCTCTGTGAAAGACAGAGAATGTTTTCTCTCCATGTGACTCTCCTTAGGCACACTCTACATCATCGATCACTTTCCTCTTTGGCCCCATAATCTCCTTGATCAGAAAATTTGGGACACTACTGAGTTACATGACATTACAGTACAAGTTCTCATATGTCCTGAGTCTTAATTGACCTTAGAAGGCTAGGGCCAACTGTTAGGTTTTCCTTGTAGCTCTCTTTTTTGTCTAATTTTGGGCTGCAAACTTCAGTTGTTAACCATCCAGAAGACAAGCTTATTGTTATTACCATGCAACTTAGGCTGCTAAGCTTAACCCCACTATAAGTCTGCATATCAAACATCTTAGGCATACTATGGAACAGGTATTTTTCATCAAGTATTGATATGTTGAACTTTAAGTCCCTACAGAATATGATAAAAAAAAACATTTATTTATTTATTTATTTTTTAATAGCCTAAATTCTATTTCAGAAATGTATCTCCATTAAGTTGGAAATAGAAATATAATTTGTACAAGTTAAAATATAAGATTAGAGTGAGGCATTATTTCATCCTATAAAACGAAGCTCTTTTTGTCCTTGCTGTCCTAGCTAATCTTTTTTTTTCCCCATCATTTGTATTTCTTCATTTGAGAAGATTGTACTTATCTCAGATGCACATTTTTTATTGGGGTTTGAATTTGGTGACCTAATTTTTAAGAAAATATCTTTATATGCTCTTTGTTTGAGAGATAATTGACTAAAATTTCTCCCACTCTCTTGTTTTTCAATTTTGTTGGTGATTATTTTCACAGAGAAGAAAAGTATTCTAATAAGATAAGATCCAGGCCAGGGAGATGGCTCAGTGGAATAAGCACTTGCCTGGCAAGCGCAAAGGCCTGAGTTCAATTCCTGGTTCCACAAAAAAAAAAAAAAGTTAAGATGCAAACTATTGATTTTAGAAATGTTTCCCATGCATTTTTTTTTTCATGAACACCCTACCTACTTGTATATATTTAAGATTTCTACATAGTTTCTCATCCAGTACAGTGTCTCTATTTTAATATTGAGATTTTTGATCCATTTTACTTCAGTTTAGTTCATGATGATAGACATGAGTCTAGTTTTAGTCTTCACATGTAATGAAACAGTTTCCCAGCACCATTGGTTAAAGAGGTTATCTTTTCCCCAATAAACATTTGGCACCTTTATAAAGACAAGGTGGCTAAGCATGTCTGTAGTTGTTTCTGAATCTTCTATTCTGTCCCACTGGTAATCTGGTCTCCATTTTTGCCAGTACCATGCTGATTTTTGTCACAGGTACCTTTGCAGTATAATTTCATGGTAGGGAAATCATGTACAAAATCATGTTGTAATACCTGCTGTCTCACCTTTATAGCCCAGAATTGCCTTTGATGCCTGGGTCTTTTCAGGTTCCAGATGAATTTTGGGAATGACTTATCTAGTCCTGTGAGGTATACCCATGGTATTTTGAACAGGATCATATTAAATATATATAAAGATCTTGGGAAAATGATAATTTTCATTATGCTCACTCTTCCTATCCATGAGCAAGGGATATCTTTCCATTTACACATATCCATGTCAGTCTCCTTTTACAGAGTATTTAATTTCCATTATGTAGATCCTTAACTTCTGTTGATTCCTAAGTATTTTATTTTGGATGATGTTATTTCAAAGGAGATGGTTATCTTAATTTTTCTCTCAATGAATTTGTTTTTTGTGTGCAGGAATGTTATTAATTTTTATGTTGACATTGTATTAAGCTATGCTACTAAATTTGCTTATTAAATCTAGAAGTATTTTGTTGGAGTTTTGTATTCTTTAGGTAGAATATCATATCATCTGAAAATAATGATAATTTGGATTTTCCATCCTATCATTATTCCTTTTATTTTTCTCTGTTGTCTAATTGCTCTGGCTAATATTTTCAAAACCATATAGAATAGAAATGGCGATAGTGTATATCCTTCTCTTATACTTGATTTTAGATAGAAAGTATTGAATTTTTGTCCATAATTATGATGTTGGCTGTGTCATAGACAGCTTTTGACAGATTGAGATGAAGTTCAACTTTTCCAATTTTCTATACACTATTTTACTACGAATGTTGGAGTTATGAAAATCTTTTTTTTTGGCACTTACTGAAATGATTATGTGGGTTTTTACTTTGACAGTACTAATAGGTTGTATTACATATATTGATCTACATATGTTGAACGATTCCTGCATTTATGCAATAAATCCCACTTCATCATGGTGTATAATCTTATGGATAGTTTGCTACATTCCTTTTGCTGTTATTTTATTGGTAATTTTTCAATCTGTGTTCATTAGGGAGATTAGCCTGTACATCTCTATTTTTCTGAGTCTTTCTCTGCATTTAGTATCAGGGTAATATTACTCTCTAGGAATGAGTTAGGGCATAATGCTTCCTTTTCAATTTCATGAAAGAGTTTGCAGACTATTGGTACTAAGTCTTCTTAAAATTTATTGTAGAATTTAGCACTAAATCCAATCAGGACCTGGGATTTTTTTTTGTCGATAAGTTTTTAATTGCTTTTTCATTTAACTGACTGATATTGAGTTACTTAGGGTATTTATATTTTCCTGATTCAGTGTCCATACGTCATATGTATAAATGAATTTGTCCTTTCTTCATTTTCCATCCTATGAGAGTAAGGTTTGCCATGTAGGTATCAATTAGGTTCTGCATTTTCACAAGGTCTCTGCAATTTCACCCTTTTAATTCCTCATTGTATAAATTTAAGTGTTTTCTTTCTTTCTTTTTTCTTTTTTGATAAGATTGACTCTTTTTATTCATTGAAAGAATCAATTCTTTAATTTTATATTGTTTTATTCATCCCTATTGTATTAATTTCTGTTCTAATCTTTCCAATTTCTTCACTAACATAGAATTTAGGCTTGACTTATTGTTCTTTTTCTAGAAACTTGAGTTATAACATTATGTTACTTATTTGTGCTCATTCTATTTTCTTGATGTAAGAATTTGTCACTGTAAATTTCCTTTTTAGAACTACTTTCATTGCATACCAGGGATTCTGGTATGCTACAACTGCATTCTCATTTATTTTCAGATATTGTTTAATGTCTTTTTTTATTTCATTTCTCACCCATTGTTGGTTTAGAGGGGTGTTATTTAATTTCCATGTATTTTTTTCCTGCTGTTCCTCATCCATTAATTTTCAATTTCTTTGCACTAAGATAGCATGCATAAAATAATTGCAGTTCCTTTGCATCTACTTAACCATGTTCAGGGGGCTGGTATATGGCCTATCTTAGAGAAAATCCCATGTGCAGATGGGAAAAGGAAGTATTCTGATGATGCCTGGTAGAATATTCTGAAAGAATCTATGGAATTCATTTGTTCACAGATTTGATTCAGCTCTGATATACCTTTGCTGATTTTTTGTCTCTTTGGTCGATGTGTTTGTGACAGAAGAGCATTAGTTCACCCATTACAACTATGTTATTGCTTATTTGATTTTTCATGTCTATCAATAGTTGTCTTATACAGTCAGATGCTCCCCTATTTGGTGTGTCCATATTGATTATTGTTATAGGCTCCTTATGAAGTTTCCCCTAACTAGTGTATATTGGCATTCTTTATCTCTTTTCTTCTTTTTTTTCTTTTGATCAGTCTTGATTTGAAGTTCACATTGTCAGTCTTCAGAATACAATCTGTTTTTTTCTGGGTTCTTGTTCCATGAAGTATTTTTTTCTATCCTTTGGCTTATCCTACAAATTTTCTTTGTCTTAAATATGTTTCTTACAGAATTTTGTGATATCTTGTTTCTTGATATATTCTACAAGTTCTTTTGACTGATGAATTGGAGCCAGGTACGTTGCTGATTATCACTGACGTAGATTGGTAATGTGAGGAAAGAGAGGCAAAGATTAATAGGTTAGAACAAAAATTCAGTGTCCATATGTCATATGTATAAATGAATTTGTCCTTTCTTCATTTTCCATCCTATGAGAGTAAGGTAAATAAAAGACAAAACACATTGATAAAGGGATGGGAAACAAACCGCCTTCTATCAAGAAAATAAAATAAAATAAAATTCCACTGGTGTCTTCTGAGAAAGTCCTAAATTACTAGATAACATTACCAAATCTGCAGTCTATTTTGTGCTAGATTTGAGGATGATCTTGCCCTCCAGATGTAGGGACTGGAGCCACAGTCCTCAGCCAGTACTCTCTGTATGTCTCTCTTCAGCCTTGTACTCATTACCCTGGTTCATTTGGCAGTATATGTCCCTTAGTTGCTGTGCTGTTTTAGGACAGAGCCAGGGGCTATTGCCAGTCCAACGCACCTTCAGCTCCTTCTGGTCGTTGCCCACCCTTCCATGTTCCCATTCTTCCAGCAAGTCTCTGTCTGCCCAGGTTATTTGTTGCTGGATGTTCAGGATGTTGTGATGTGGTCTGCTCCTGCTGTTGCAGGGCAAGACTGCCCAGTTCCAAGTTTTATTTCTCTTCTGAGGTGTGATTCTATCTTTCCATTCATGGCTTTAGAAGTTCCACTGCCACTGTCACCCACCTCTGCTATAGTCTGTAACTTCCTCAGGCAAATCAGCTGGCTGTGGGGTGCCTTCCTCTCCCACCCCTAGCAGTGTGGGACAGCCTGGGGCTACACAGTCCAGTAGTGGAAGGCTGTCTAATTCCCTATGCATCTATAACCACAGGTCATGGGTGACGGTTAGCTATTTCATTTACTACATATCCCTGCAGTCTTTAATCGTGTTCCTGGTGGTATCAGTTAGCACTCTGGTGCACAGAAGGAAGCGGGGGATAGAAAGAAAAGGAAATGTAAAAGATAAATTTTTTAAAAAGTAAACAAAAAAATCTAAAAAAGGGAAGCTGGTTGATTATCTGGGAGGGAGCTGCTCGTGTTGGCAGAATTTATTACTGGACTCCAGCATCTTATATTTAAATCAATAGTTTCTTTCATTTAAAAGTAGTTAAGATTCAAACTAGTTATTTTCCTGAGATGTTAATGGTTATCATAAAAACACTATTCTAACTCTTTTGAGATAATTAACAATTTATCTTCATTAGATTGCCTTTTGGTGAACTGAGGTTATCTAATTTAAAGTAATTGTTTAAACCTTTCATCATGCCTAATTGCCATTAATTTCCAATTGTGTAAAATATTGAAAATAATGGAAAAAGTAGTCTATGGCCTATGCTGTTTTTAATATAAAATAATTTTTATTTTGTTCTAATTAATTTAAATAAAATTAAATTTGATTTCAGATTGCAAGCTATACAGGAGAATTTTTGTAATCTAAATCACAGTCTTTACTTGTCACAATAAAAGTAGCAACCAAAACATTCATGGTCACAAAAAGAATGAGTTTAAAACTAGGAAAATTCAGGAATGATGAACAGCTGAGTAGAAGTTAATTCACAAGGAGATATATATATATATATATATTATATATAAAGAATCAAAGACCTAGAAGCAGACCTACACAAAAAATGGGGTTGGATATCTGTCAGAGTTACCTTGATGGTCTCCCCAGAAAATGATGGTGGAATAATTAGATAATAAATTATAAAAAGTTGCAATTAGTATTTTCATTATGTACAAAGCAAATTTGTGCACATAAGCCTTAAACATGAAAATAATACACTAAGAGATTTTTAGAAGAAAATCTTTAAAAATAGAAATATTATTTTTGGTTGAAGTAAGAATTTTCTCATAAGAGATAAAATTTGCAGACTATAAAACCTGACTTAAAAAAAATCCTGATTGATACACTGATTTTACTGATTTTTAAAAAATGAAATAAAATGTGTCTATTGAAATTATCACATATTAAATGCTTCTTTTCATGCAAAAACACAGGAAACAATGAAAATTTTAATCTGGAAGGAGCATATACAATATAGATAATAATGAATAATAATATAAATTATCTTTTAAAGTCTTCTAAAATTATAATTTACAAGTCCAAGGATAAATACAGAAAATTGAGATGAAGATAATATGTATGGGTAAGAAATATGTAAAACTTTATAGGGGCCAACCATTAAATAGTGAAAGTTAAAATAATAATTTCATTTTGAATAATCCTCCTTGGCAACTGAATGTGTTAATAACAAGTATATGATGAAAGTATGGTGCAGAGGTAACTCTAGACACTGATGAGAAATATTGAATAGAACAAATTTTAAGAACTATTTACATATTATTGGGACATATACAACCTACCAGTTCCCACTGATATTAGGCATAATAGTCAGTAGCTGCAAGGTGCAAATTTCTTTGGAAGAAAGAAAGAGGGTTCCAATAATAAGGGGAAAATTCTAGTCTCATTAAAATAATTTCTTACATTTGGTAATCTTTGTAACCTAAGTAATGGTCCTAAATGTCAGTGTTTTTTAGTATGTTTATTTTATGCTGTTTTGCATATCATATAATATATATTATTATTAATTTCCAAAGAAATTGATAATTATAAAAGATATGTGCTCTGAGAGGTTTTCCAATTTATATGACAGAAATATAAACATTCTGAGATATTTTTATCAGGTAGTGGAGGGAAAACAGTGATATCTTATTTAATTCAGATTGCATGAAATTTTGCACATCTATTTTTAGATAATCTGATGTGGTATTTGAGCTTTTGTTCTGCAATTAGTCTTCTTTTTTCTCCCTTTAAATACAGAGAATATCTATACTTGTCTAAAAAGAGAAAAAAAAAAAAACCTGAGAACAGGAAAATGAAGAAAAACCGCAATCTTCCAGCCAATGGGCTCCTGAGAGGAGACAATAGGAGATTAAGAAAAATATAAATAAATAAAAAATAACTAGACACATTCTAAAAGGAAAGATGGCACTGGTTGGGGCCTCACTTCACTGATGAAGAAGCAGTGACAACTCAGTGGGCTATGTAACTTTATTTATAACAGGGGAAAAGGATAAGTGTATGACAAAGTCAAAAGTGCAAGATTCTGTCCTTTACTGAGAACATTGAAAGTGAAACATTATCAGAACTATGTGGCAGTTAACAAGGAGGAACACCAATGCCACAGGCGTGCTGGACTGGCCTTGCTCATGGGGTTTGCCAACCTAAAACTCAGCCTCAGCTCAGCTGCTTTCCATATCTCCCTCTTCTCTATTTCTTAGTTGCAAGTGATGAGTGGTTAGAGTTGGAAGAGCCTTGTTGAGAGGATTTTGCAGAGTGATTTCATTGTGGAAGGCTTTCTTTTCTCTACCTTCTCCAGGTGTCTCAGTAGGTTTCTTCCTCTGAAGGCCTTTTTCTGTCTTGAACCTTTGCTACTCTGAATGTACTTATTCATTTAGGCTAAAAATTCACAATTCAAGAATTTCATGTTCTTGTGTTCAGCAACAACCTTATGCAGCCTGTTAACCCATAATGGTAGTCATTTACCAATGTAGCTAGAAATTGTAAGGTGTAAGTGATTTGAATTTCTTTTAAAAGCTAATTAGTTATGGTGGCATTGTTTTATCCATCTTATGAATATAATTTTCTGCTGGAAGTTCAAGACCAAGTTGAAGTGAGATCTATATCAGTTGAAATTAATCTCTTGCTATGTAGCAAGTTCAGTTAAATTTCCTCAGGATTTACTTTGGAGCCATGCACAGTACCTCTCAGTTCTTCTGTCAGTGTGAGTCAACTGGATGAGTCACAGCCATTGCATGACCAAATTGGTTTCTGTGAAATCTTCATACATTTCTTTCCTGGTTCCTCTCCTTAGCCACACTACACACTGTTGGTCTCCTTCCTCTGTAGCCCAGTGATCTTCTTGGTCAGGAGGTCATATAACTCACTAGACTTGGAAAATGTTACAGAAAAGGGTCCCTCAGGTCATGCATCCTTATTGACCTAAGAACATCAGGGCAAAAATATTGACTGTTATCTTAGTCCAGCTATATTTCTACTTTTTGGTGTCCTAATCTCAGATATTTAACATCCAGAAAATACGCTTAATGACATTACATTTTAATTGAAGCAGTAAGCTTAATTATTTAAAATTTTAGCTGAATATAAAGCTCGGTGTATTATAAACTATAGCCAGAGACCTGTTATTTCTTACCAACCATGGATGTTTTGATAGCTTACTCCTTGTAGAATATTTACAAACAACAGTTACATAGTTTTACACTGAAAATCTGAAATTAAAAACCGTATATAGTATTATAGCACAACAATCATGATGACATTTTTCTAACACACTAAAATTTCTATCTCTCTATAGAATAGCCTTTTTAATCAATCAACTCTATGTAGGACAGAAGAAGATCTCATCTAATTGATTTTTAATGAAATATTATTGAAGTGTGTGATATTGTCTAGATTGTTTAACTTAAACATCTCTAAGTACAGTGGCACATACCTAGCAAGCACCTCTCATAATTTTTGGTAAAAAAATAATTTGAATGTTCACTGCATGTTGGTTTGGCATGGAACACCTATCACTACTAGCTGGAGCAGAAAAGAAAGGTAGATATCTGAATCTGAAAGGAAAAATGTTTACCACCATGCACAATACCAGTTTTATACTTTAGAAGATGTGTGTATCTGAAGGAATGAACACATTTAATATACCATGAGATTAGTTGCAATTGTCATAGCTAATGAAAACTTTGATTTCTTACTTTTATACTGGGGCATCTTTAAATCAGAAAACCTCATAGTTTGATATTTGTGAACTAAGTAACTACACTGAGGAGAGCAACGTGTAATACTAATACGGCTTGAAATATCCGTCATCTTGGTCTTCTAAATGTTATATAAATTATTACTGTACTCTCTGTAATTTTTTAAAAAAGATAATGAAAGAAAATGAGAGACGAGAACAAAAAAAATTTAACTTTTGATGAGGAACAATGTAAATATATCACAATAATATATATCGAATAAAATTTATTCAGGCATCTCCCATAAGGCTATATAGATTAATTAGGGTTCGCCACTAATGAACAAGAGCTGGGTAATTATTTCCAGGCAACTGCTTCCTTATGCAAAGAGTGAAGCCATGTCCAATAATTTCTCTTCACCCTAAGGGATTGCTGTTTAACATTAGCAAATTTTTATGACTTATAAGAATCAAACCAGGGCCGGGGAGATCACTCATGGAATAAGCACTTCCCTGGCAAGCGCAAGGGCCTGAGTTCAATCCCAAGTTCCACAGAAAAAGAATAATCAGATCATAACATTTAACACATTATTCTATACAATCAGAAACCCTTCAGTCATAACACAAAAACAATAATGTGCATTATATATAAAGCCATTGTAATATTATTTTGAAGAAATGGCTACTTAGGTGGAGGCATATCTTTAATTTTGATGACATTTATGTATAAACTGAATAAAATTACCAAAAATGTTTCAGAAATCCTAAATTTCAAAAAGAAAAATTTGTTGAGCTTAAAATAAACAAATATTGGCAGATTGGATAGACAATCAAATACACAGTTGGCTTATAAAATTAGGGTGCACTTTGATATATATTTTTCCCAAGTTAAATAATAATAACATTCGAGTAAAAGATCATGAATTCTATTCCTGGTTAAAAAAATAATAATTTAGTTTTAGAAACTTTAATTTCAAAAAGACTAGTCAGTAATTTTTGCAAGTCAAAGAGCAGAGATATCTGATACAGTGAATTTGGAAGGAATCAACTCCTTCTATCTATATTAATTTTTGTATTTTATTTTGTCAATATTAGCAACTATTGTATTCCTTTCCTTCATGTATCTTCCAGCTCAATTGTCTCCAAACATTCGAACACTCAGACTTTCTTTTCCTTTAACAGCATTCGCTTGTTATAAGACTTAATTTGGATTAACACTATCACTTATGTAGATTTCCTTTGCTGCCGCTTTTTTTTTTTTTTTTTTTTTTTCAGAACCGGGGATTGAACTCAGGCCCTTGCGCTTTCTAGACAAGCATTTATTCTACTGAGCCATCTCCCCAGTCCCTGCTGTTGATTTTGATCTATCTTTTTCCTCAGCCATGGCCTGCCCCCTTTCTCCTGGGTTGCCATGGCTAGGCCTAAACATTTCTCCGCTGGCTGCAGATGCTGTAGCCATTTATGATGTAAGACCAGTGATCATGTGCACTCAGAGAAAGGGTGGAGACTTGTGTGCTCCAGTTTGATTGAGGATCGTAAAAGGAGAGCCACAGTTGTCTATCTGTCTGGGACAGAGACACTGCTGCCATAGGTTGCACCAGCCAAGATACACAGCCCACGTTCTCCATGGCAGCTAGCATAACCCAAACAGGCAATATGGGTTCCTTTCAACTTCTTATCCTGGCAAGATCCAGGTTCAGCAAAGCTCTTTTTTCCTGCCTCCTTCTGTTGGCTTGTGCCCAACAATCCTATACCCACTTCACCCAGGACTCTGTGAGAACTGTTGAGAAGAGTCAAAAGGAGTGGTTCCTCCTTATTAAATAAACCTTTAAAAGTCTGGAGGGGTGCTGATTTGCTTTTTCCCTAAACTTGCTTTCCCAACTTCTTCCAAGTATGTAAATGTGTAGTTTCTTCTGAAAACCAATAAATAAATGGACAAAATTTTTCAGGCTGGGCAGTATTGACAGGCATTCCTTTAACTTTAAGCAGAGCTTCAAGCATTTTAATATACAAAGAATGTACTTTAGATCTTGAATTACCCATTGTTTTACACCCAGTAAAGCACTCTGTGCTTTATTTATGCTGTGCACATTTCCAGAGTCTCTCCTCTTGGCTTACTGTCTTCCCCCTCCTGAGGGCCCACACTTGGGCACCACCTACCGAGATTTTCACAGTCAGCCAAGTCTTGAGAAGGAGAAATGGATTATGAAAAACAAACAAACAAACTAGACACATACTTAAAGGAAAGCTGGGACCAGGGGGACCTGACCTCTCTGGTGGAGAGGCAGCAACAACCCAGTGCGGCTTGCATCTTTTTTTATACACAGTGAAAAAGTGGAGACATTACAATGGAGTGAAAAGTGCAAGTCTCAGTGTTTCTCTGAGAACAATAAAAGTGAAAATTTTTCAGAAATATCTGTGTTGCAGTTAACAGGGAAGAACACCAAAGCCAAACATTTGCTGGACTGGCCTTGATCTAGTTGCATGTAGTTTGCCAACCTAAAGCTCAGTCTCAGCTCAGCTGCTCCTCACAGACAACTGATCAAAAATGAAGTGTTCTTGAAATAAATGCAAGAAAATGAAATTAGAAGGGGAACATTATTCAACTTTTAGCTTTACATGTTTTCTTTTAATTATTTATAATAGATATTCTTAGCATCAAGTTACTTAAAACTATTTTAGCACAATCCATAAATTATTTCCAAGTTTTTCTCATTTCAATTAATATTTTTATTTCCAATGAAAGCTTTTTTTCTATTTGCTTATGTCAGTTTCTGTTCTCAGGATAACTACAATATCAAGATATATCACATGCTCCAATCTCTGGGATTGAACTTTTACAGTTTTTCTATAGCAGCCAGACATCTGATCAAAGCTTTGAACTTTGATTTGACACTTATTCTGTAAATGTTACTTAAGTCCCTGAGCCCTAAGTGACTTTTTTAAAAAGAAGAACTGATGAGGTAAGCTAAGAATCAACTCATTTTTCTACTCTGTACAAGATGTGTAATACTAAACAAAATAGTAGCTTCTCTTTATCCATTCACATGTCCACAAATCAGCTTTACTGGTTTATCATTTTCAGGGTCACTATATGACAATAATATGACTTAATGTTTCTATCAATATGTACAATGCGTACCACATGACAGAGTACTACTTCTTCAAATCACATTATATTTTTATTTATTTATCAGGCTAGTTCTTTTGACTCAAATAACTTTGAAAGATATTTCTATTTTATAAAGGTAAAATTGACCACATTTATGAATTTATTCTTTTGTTGGAGAAGATTTTCTGAAACTAAGTAGTTGAGGGTATAGGTAAACTCACAATTGATGATCTCTTATATCACTAGAATTAATGGAACAAGATGAAGTAATTAAATATATATTCCCAGTTTTTTCTTTGTTTCATTTAATGTTGACTTCACAACTGCTAATATTTGAAGAACAAAAAAATACTAAATATAAAAAGTTTTACCCAGTCTACACTTAATCCATTGGAATAATATCAATTTTGTACCACCAAAGATATAAAAAACAAATAGCCTTAACATTTCTACTACACTTGATGACTTCTTGTTTCAGGCAGGGAAATTTAAGACCCCACACTGTTGTTTCAAAATGTCAAGCTAAGGTGTTTCTTCTATTCATGCTTTGCTCAATCCAGTACAGTGTGCTAAAAGAGACTTCACTCTGACAGATGTTACTCTTCAGAAGGAAGTATGTGCCTCTCCATTTCCTGCTGCACAAGGACTTGTCTTCAGATTGATGATATTGTTTCTTGAATGTTAAAATATAAAGTTTTTTTGTTTCCATTATTTTTCACTGTACCCTGGACAGGAAAGTCCAACCCCTTCTTATACCACATACATCTATTTTCTTATCAAGTTGTTCCTCATTAAATACTCTCTAGACTTTTGCTAACATAATTTTAATTGCTACGGTTTTTTCATTATCAAAGTCTCCAAATTTCTAAGTTAAATTTTAGTTGCTGGCACATTCTGCACAGAATTTAAAAATATTTTTTGAACATTTACATATATATATATATATATATATATATATATATTTGCAAAGTCATGTAACCTTCAATATTTCAGTCAAAAACAGGCTGCATACATAGGATTAGTCTCATAAAATTACAGAAGAATTTTGCAATTCCTTATTTCTAAGCCATGATGAATTCCTCTAATCCCAGCACTTGAGAGGAGTAGGTGGGAAGACTGCCATGAGTTTGAGGCCATAATGGGCTAAATAGTGAGTTTGAGACCAGTCTTCACTGTATAGTGAGATACTATCTAAAAAAATGAAATAAAATAATACAAAAAACAAAGTAAAAATATCTCTATTTCCTAGTACCACTATGTCTCTGGTAACAGAGCAAGTAATAGTGCAAAATGTATTGCTTCACTGTGGTATGATAGTGTAAACTAATCAACAAGATCTTCTTATAAAATTAAGATGAGCCATGTCTAATTGTCCATAGTGATAATCTCAGCACTCAGGGGGCTGAAAACGGAAAATCACATGTTTAATGCTCACCTGAAACATAGAGAAAATCTGTATCAAAAATGAAAAAAAAATATGGCACAATTATGTTGAGAACATAATATTAGAGAGTGATAACAAATGATTATTTTCTGGCTAAGTAGTTTTATTTTTCTTTTACTTTTTCTTATTTGATATTGTAAACTTTTTACAGTGGCTCCTTGGTACTCATTGTTAATTAGTTTCAAAAATGTACAAGTACCAAAAATTGTTAATACCAAACAAATTGTTTAGCCTGGACAATGTAGAGACCAATGGAGTGATCAGTATCAATTTCTAACTTGTTCATCTAGTATCAAACAAATGATGAGAAATGAGACAAAATTTTCACATTAAATACATCAAGTACCCATTTCAAGATGCTTAAAGTTGATTGAATAGTAAAGTATGAGTGTACTTACAAAAATAAAAATTGACAGTATGCCATGTTATAAAATTTATTGGTTAGAGTTCTCTACAGGAACATAGTTAATAGAAGAGTTTTGCACATATGAAATTATGCAAGAGAATTTATTATTTAGATTTACAGTATCAAAGGGTGAGAGCTCACCATGACCACCTGTGTCCTGGAGAACAGGAGGGTTTATGTTTGGACAGAGCTTGCTGCTCTGTCAAAAGTTCTGGAACCTGAAGAAAATGCAGGATCAAAGATGCAGCACCATCAGAGACTAAGGCCTGCAGGCTCTCTGAAAAGTAGCTGATATGAGTCCAAAATGAAAGGCTGAATATATTGCAGTCTGATAGCTACAGGTGATGACAAAGACAAAAGATCTACATACTTAGCTTTCCAACACAAGCTAAATCCATTCTCCTCTCATTTCACTAGAGACATGTTCCAATGAGATAGTGCTAACTGCAAGTCGTCCACCTTCAATTTGCTGTTCCATATGACAACCAATTCTGGTCACATTACAGACACCACTAAAGGTTTATATAATCTTGTAGCTGTCTCTTAATCTAGTCAAATTGGCAATCACCATAACTACCACAATGTATAAGCCACTCTGATTTCACCTTTATCTTGTTTTAATTTTTTATTCTTTAAAGAGAGTACAAAGAATTAAAACAAAAATACTACAAGTGACATAGAATTTCATTTAACAAAATAATATGAATTTCACAGTATTTGTTGTAATACCTAGTATTGTCTTCCAACTAGTTATTTATATTACCAGATATATGCATTTAAAATTTGAAAAGAAAGAAATGTATATGAAATTAAGTAAAGAAAAATTAGGAACAATTGAAAAAAGAGACAAAACAATTTAAAGCATTAACTACTTCTTTCCAAAGTTCAGCAGAAATGCACAACATAGTTGTCCAAACCAACCTGATTACATACATAGATAAATCTATCTCCCACACTCCCTCACCTGTCATTCTTCTCATATCAGCAGCTTTTTCCTTTTTAATAAGTTCATTCCTGCACAACAACTGAAGAATGAATAAAGAAGATATAGTATTTTTACACAATAGAGTATTATACCGCTATAAAACAAGATACTTTCGAATCTTTTGTAGGTAAATGGATGCAACTAGAGAACATATTCTTAAGTGAAATGAATCAGACCTGCATGTGCAAACATTGTATTATCTCTTTAGTAAGAGAACCTGAAAGAAACATGGAATCTGAAGGGTATAATAAATACTCATGTTATCATAACCTTTGATTGTGTCATTTTCTCAAGCATGATTTACTCTTGTGTTTTGTTAATCAAAACCCCTTAGCATACAAAGTCCACTACTTTCATCATTATTAATAGGTCATGGCACATGAATAACCTGGAAATTAGAATGATTAAGGATACTGATGTAGAAAAAGTCAGTGCTAGCTGTTGTTCCCCAGATAGGAATATTCTATTTCATTATAGCTAGAATCTTCAAGAACAAGAACAGAGTGAATGAAGGTGTTTTTTTTTTTGAATGAAGTTTTTAAAACATCTCCTGTAACAAGAATGCCACATGAGTAACAAAAGTGTAAAAAGAACCTATATCAAATATGGAGATACTTACAATGATCTTTGTCTGGCCAAACATAGATGTAGATCTCTCTTAGTACTATAACTGTCATGGTCAAAGGCAAAAAGGTCTTTGTGTTGAAAGGAAAAAAATAGACCTGAGTATGGTGGTGAATTACCACTGGTTCTGGATATATGACTCAAAATTTTCTATAATTAATTACATAATGTGGAAATAAGAGGTGAGTCTGCAAGTTGTGATGTGAAGGCAGTTGGAAATTTTTAGAACCTCTATATCAATTAACTACACAGAATAATTAGAACAAAGATAGGGAAAGGAATCTAGAATACCAAATTTGGGACAATTGACAGACAAAGAGTGATGTCATAGAGCCAAGGCATGGTATCTATACCAGATAGGTCTGTGTAATGACATTCTGTAATGTTTGCACAGCGATGACATTAGCAAACAACACCACCCTTGAAAGGTGTCTATGTTGTCAAGTGACGCTTGATGTGTGTCTAGAAAACACTAGGTGAAAATCTTTCTGAAAAAATACTAGAAGCTAAACAACTGATCAATGTAGGCAGGATGAAGTTATGACTAAGGCTTATAGTGAAATATAAACTATGAATTTGCACAATTTGTTAGATAAAAATATATCACATGACTTTAATCTTCATAGTAATGGAAGACAGGTGAGAAAGTCAATCAGTTACAATTGGCTCTGTATGAACAAGTTAAAATAAAAACAAATCTTGTGACACCTGAGATTTACTGATACAAATAATTTCTCATGCTCCTTAGAAAGAGGATATCATACAGTGTTTTGATCTTTCCCAACAGCATCATTTAGGATCTATACTAATGATATTTGTGCTATGTTTTCTCATAATTGCCTGCAATACATTTCTATGACAACCTAGTAAAATGCAGTTCAGTGAGATAAACTCTACTGGACATCTTTCTGACTTTGTTCACATATTGGCCTCTGATAGCTTGGGTTAAGCAAAAGATCAATTTTAGATTGTTGAGAGAAAGCAGAAATGGTAACTGTTAGAAAATCTTCCATAAATTTCTCTCAGCTGTACTTTTATACAACATGGATGGAACATTTCAAATAAAGCAAAGATATTGTTCACTGACTTTAAATGTAATACTAGATTTATAAATTGGTCTGACTGAGGATATGTGTGGCATTCCCTTATAAAGTTGGGGTGTCAGTTCAATCCCCAGTTCTGCTAAAGAAAAAAATTGAGCTGTCAAAATAAGGTAGAATTTATGTAAAAATCATGCATAACTAAGGAAAATACAACCCATAGAACCTGAGAGAACACCAAGAAACTATCAGTTTATGAAATTATAACAAAATTGAAATAGAAAGTAGTGAGCTAGCACAGAAATGTCTCCTTTCAAGAAAAAACAGGAATGTGGCTGGAAAAATAGCTCAGTAGAATAAGCGATTGCCTGGCAAATGCAAGGGCCTGAGTTCAATCCTGGGTTCCACCAAAAAAAAATGCCTCCATTACTATTTATTACTATGTGTTTGATTGATTTCAATATCTAAACAGTGGAACATTATTTCCAGAATATGATTTTTAGGGCTTAGTACATAGGTAAATAAGTTTCTGAAGAATCAACCTTAAAATATAGGCATTGCAGCTGATTGTAATTAATTACAAGACCACTTTCCCATTGAGGCCACTTTGTTTTTAGAATAATTACATGGTATATAATAATTAAATACAGAAAGACATTTCTTCCCAAAATCTGTACTGTGAGATCATGCATTGAGTACATAAAAATGCTTAAATAATTGATACATTGGCAAAAATGAATAGGTAGAGCTTTAACATTTAAGGAGCTGTGAAGCTCTTACTATTATGTCTACAAGAAAGATATTGAAAAAACTGAAAAACTGTCGTTTTCATGGTATATGACAGTGTTAATTTATTTAATTAGGTGTTTCAAGTTTTGGTGCCTATATATAAGTGTCATGTCTTCTTGTTGGATTGTTCCCTTATAGAATATGTAGTAACATTCTATGCCATTTAATATTAGTTTTAGCTTGAAGTTCACTTTGTCTAAGTGTAGAATTGCTACCCATGCTTGCTTTTTAGGTTTTAGTGCATAAAATACTATTCTCCATCCTTTGTATATTACTGTGTGAAATTCCCTTTGAATTTGATGGGTTTATTGAATGTAGCACACAGTTGGTTCCTGTCTTTTGAACCAATGTCCAAACCTTTGACTTTTAATTGGGTTGCTAAGGCCATTTACTGAGAATTACTGAGAATTATTGCTGAAGTTTACTGATTTATTCTGTGATGATGTTCTGTTACTGTTGATGACTCATTTATTTTCCTTTGTTGCTTAAGTACTTGTCTTACTGAATGAGTTAATTAAATACTATTATTTGGTTCTGTTGCCTTCGTCCAGGATACGCTCAAGTTCTGTTTGTTTATTTTATTTTTTGGTACGCTTATTTGGTGCTCATGTATTTCTTAAGGCGTTCTTTATTGTGGAATGTCTTTATTTTTTAGTCTAATTTGAAAGATAATTTTCAGATATATTCATTAAAATGGAAGTTGTGTTTTTAGGGTTTGAAATACTTTACTCAAGGATCTACTCGTGTATGAAGTTTGTGTTAAGAAATGCACTGTCATTTCAATGTGTTTACCTTTATACTTTTTTTTTTTTTTTTTTTTTTTTTTTTTTGCGGAACCGGGGATTGAGCTCAGGCCCTTGCGCTTGTCAGGGAAGCACTTATTCCACTGAGCCATCTCCCCGGCCCCTACATTATTTTTAAAAATTTCTGATATTTCTGCTTGAGGCCTCAGTGTATAGTCTATACTTCTGGTAAATTTGTCATTCATGTTAGTCTATACTTCTGGTAAATTTGTCATTTATGCTTTCAAGTTTTGGTTAGCTTTTTTCAATTTTTTATTTGCTTCTCTCATATCAACATTGGCCAGTTTATATGAGTTCCTTTATCCACTGGGTCATGCCCTCTTTGAACTCACCAAGTTTCTTCCTGAATCATTTCATAAACCTCTTCTGCCTGCCTATGTTTGATTTCCTTTCCATTGGTGTCTCCTCTGTTTGGAGAGAATTGGGAGACTTTTGATTCATATGGATATTTTGGTCCTGGACATTTAGGTCAATAGACTTCCTATGGATTATAGTTCATATGAATGTATTTTATGTTAGATTCTCTCTTCTGTTGATGATTTTTTGTGGATTTATTAGTCTAGATATAGCACCTATCACTGTTGTAGGGAGCTAAATTTGATAGAAATATCACAGATAGTCAGACAGGGATAGGCCCTCAGAAGGAGCCAATTTGTGGAAGAAACATGCCTCGTGACTGTAGGAGAGACAGACACTCCCACTATGGGCCAAATCTCAAGACAAAAGATAAAACAAAAGCTTACCTCTCTAGAAATAAGCATCTTGTATTGATAATCACCCTGAGGAAGCCAAGAAGGCTTTCAATCCCATATAGGATAAGTCCCTGTTCTGTATTCAAGCCTATTTGCTATGTGACACACTTTCACACTGGGACCTAAATTTGATCAATTTTACCTGAGCAACTGTGCTTATAATCTTATTGATTGACCATAGTGTTCTTCCACCTTATGTTTGAGTTCCTATGTTTTCTACTTTATACTTGCCTAACCTCATAATTTTGCTCTATAAAAATGTCTGGAAAAGAGAAGTTCCTAGGCAATATGATTGGGTCATCTCTCCCTCTCTCAGACAGAAGCTTACACTCCCTCAGTAAATATATGCTGCACTTAACCTCCATTGTTCCAAAAATTCACTCTTCAGTTTTACAGAACATGAAACTTCTCCCACATGTCTCTTAGGTTGGGAGTTCCAGTCCCCTACATCACCACTTCAGGTATGGAGTTTAAACTGACTGATTCCTACCATTGTGTTGTGTAGAGAAAATTTGTGCTGGTTATTCCAGAATCAACAGATCTGATCATACATCATGCTATGAATTAAACCTTCCCTTTTACAATTCAGCCTTTATCAGTACTCTCTGCAGCCTCACCATGCTGTTGTTAGCTGTTGACCTGCAATGTGAAAGCAGAAAGAAAGGATAGAGATGGAGGAAATGGTGAAGTAGTGGGCTAAGCCATTCAGAAAACAAGCAAATAGCAGAAATACTCATAGCTTAAAAAATAGAGGGTCAGATTCCATTGGAGTATTTTTATAGTTTGAATAAAGGGGTAAGGTTAACAGATGGGTAAAGCAAGAAAGAGTAACAACAGTACAGTAAGAAGTACTGAATGTTAGTATGAGAAAAAACTAAGAAAGACTGCATAAAAGAATACAGGGATGGGGCCAGGGAGATAGCTCAGCAGAGTAAGTGCTTGCCTGGCAAGCACGAGGGCCTGAGTTCAATACCTGGTTC
>NW_004524590.1:15051267-15055734 GCF_000260255.1 Octodon degus
TCAAAACTTAGAAGAAACAGGTAAAAATGTGTATTGATAACGAGGCAAATTTAAAGAAAATTAATGAGGAAAAAAGAAAAAGAAGTGAATAAAGGGATAAAGAAAACAATGAGGAAAAGGAAAAGAAAAAACTCTACTGGCAACCCAGAACAAGATTACGTCTAGTAAGAAAATGAACAGGCAAGGCTTATGCACCCATCATGCCATAAAGCCTCTGTGTCCAAAGAATTTCCTGCTTCAGTCATGGTTGATTTGTAGGCAGCTACTACACCCACCTACCAGTCTGCAGGCTGCTTACCAGCCTGCCTGAGAGTGACGAGGAGTGTTAGTTTCTTCAATCCTACCTCCTTGATGCAGGCTGTGTTTAGGGTAGAGTTAATTGTTTTTTCCCCATCCCATAATGCAACCGGTTCACTTAACTTGAGAAGATGTGAAGAAGACATAGTTGTTCCATGGTGCTGGCTTCCCTTTGTGGATGAAAAACCTGCATGGTCTCACTTCAGAGACTTTCCACTTAGTCTGTCACTAGAAGTTCTCGGACCCGACCTATCCTGCCCCTTCCTTTGTATTCAGATCCTGAAATGACCTAGTCTCAAGAGCTCTCCTTTATAGTCAATGGCATGGGAAGAATCCCTGTGCATTATTTACTGACTCCTTCTCCCTCTAAGTGTGCAGTGGTTGCTATTCTGGATTTCCTGCTAACTCAGATTTTTCTGGTATGTAGAAATGCTAGGGAAAAGCTCACTTTGGACTGTCTGTTCAGTTTCACCCTCCTTCTCAGGGCTTAGTATGGCCCTGCTGCCTGCTGTGTTTAGCCTCTTTCAGTACAGACAGGAAAGTTTCCCTGGACTGTATCGAAGGCTGAGGGGAGGCCAGCAAGATGCAGTGTTCTCCAGTGTTTGGCGGATGCTGGGAAGAAGAGCCTACTACTAAAGTGTGTTCAGAACAACTAGCTCATTTCCCAGGCTAGTAAGTTGCTCTGAGATGGCAGAGTAGGAGGCAGAGGCAGTGAAGCCGACTAATTTCCCTTTGTGGAGGGAAAACCTGCATGTTCTCACTTAGAAACTTTCCACTTAGTCTGTCACTAGAAGTTCTCTGACCCAACCTATCCTGCCCTTTCCTTTGTACTCAGATCTTCCCCTTTACAGTTATCTGATATTGCTTTGTCTTTCTGATGGATTTTGCTCATTCATAGAGTGACCACTCTCCTTCAGGGTGCATGTACTTTTGGAGACTCTTCTCTGGGTATCTGTGAGTCAATCCCTCTTTCTCTCCATTTCTACAATCTCAACTTTGATTGCAGCCAACGCTAAAGGAACACTTCCGTCATAGTATTTGCTCATGTGGTATGAGGCTAAATTTTGTCCTGTTTGACATCTTTGACCATGTCTTATATTCTCAAGTCCATAAACTGATTTTAACAAATAAAATTATCACTCTAATGGAATAGAATTGAATTTGTGTTGTATGAATGATAGCTGATCTCAATACTTAATCATATTTTGCTTGACTTGAGTGAAAAATAAGGTTATTGCCAAACAAAAACAGAAAAGGAACTTTTAAATGTTATTAAAAAAATTAATTCAAGGGACTGGGGAGATAGCTCAGTGGAATAAGTTCTTGCCTAGCAAGTGCAAGGTCTGAGTTTAATCCCTGGTACCACCAGAAAAAAAAAATTGATTAATTAATTAATTCAAATGGGCATGATGGGTTCATGCCAGTAAACTCAAAACTTGTGAGGCTTAGGCAGAAAGACCAACCATGGCTTCAAAGTGAGCTGAAGGCTAGTTTGAGCTGCATAGTGAGACCCTAAATCAAAAGCAAACACACACACACACACACACACACACACACACACACACACACACAAATTCAGTTTAATTTCAAAGAAAATTTGGAAACGTGTAAATGACGTGGACCTTAAGTACAAGGGAAATGACCAAAATCAGGAAATCTATAGAATTTGAACATGTAAATGAACATAAAAGTGAAAATTAAGTGACATTTTTTTTTTTTTTTTTTGCGGAACTGGGATTGAACTCAGGCCTTTAAGCTTGCCAGGCAAGTGGTTATTCCACTGAGCCATCTCCCTAGCCCCTAAGTAACATTTTTGCAAAAGTATAATTTGAGGAAGGTCTACAGAAGAAAAGGGTAAGACTGCCTGCAGTTATATAAATGATGAGGATATAAATAATAAGGAGGCAGTGTGCATCCTGTGGCGGAAGTAGGTAGATGGTATGACACAAAAGGAAACTGCTGCTATCAGAAGGGATAAATAGAGCAAAATCCAGGTGTTGACCAATTCGGGGAAAATATTCATGGAACAAAATATTGAGGAACTGAAAGGAGTACATACATACTTTGCCTTTCTTCTTTAGTTCTATCTTCCTTAACTCTAACAATCTTCTTTATTTTACGTTACATTCATTATTCAAGACTGATTATCAAAACTATTCAGTTCATTAGTTAAACATAGTGTTTCATAAACCTCACACTATGTGATTTTTGCTTGTGTTTGGGTTACTGTACTTATATTTCTTTGAATAAATTTATTTTGTAGTTTCTAAAGTTTATTCATTTATTTCATTTATTTATTTATTTTGGTGGTACCAGAGATTGAACTCAGGACCTTGTGCTTGCCAGGAAAGCATTTGTTTCATTGAGCTATCTTCCTGATCCTCTCTAAGAATTTTTTAATGTGTGCTCTAGCTTCCCAGAGGGAAAATTACAAACATTTCTGGTGATCACTTGGTTTTTCTTCTGTTGTAGTTTATCTCCTTTTCTATGTTTTTACTTATTTTCCCATCAACATTTTAGTTCAAATTAGATTTTCATTAGTTATTTGACTGTGTCTGACAATTTAATAGCCATATATTTTAACTGCAAAATAAATAACATTGTGAGAACCTCAATTCTCTCTTCATGTTAGTACTTAATAATTGCTAAAGAATTGGGCACATGCAGGTACTTTAGTCATTATTACTATGTCTGGTCATCTCTGATGTGCTGCAGCTGTCCCCACCAAAAAAAAAATTATTGATTCCTGGTTGTTTCCACTTGAAATTATTTCTCATCATCCAGTTCTATTTGTTTAATACCTTATGATTGTTTCAGAGACAAATATTCAGTGATATAAACAAAATAAATTATTATATTACAACAATTTCCACTGGTAAGTCATGCTATCTAAATAAGGCAGTTTTCAAACATAAATATAACTAATTGCATAAAGAAATGTTTTCTTAGAGACTATAAATTCTATATTGTCTCCAAAGATAATGATTTGTGCTGACTTGTGTTGCAACCCTGTTATTCTTGAAAAAATTTCTTGCTGTGAATATTTGTGAGTGAAAATTAAAATCTCTTTGAACAAATGAGACATGAAGATTACTGAAACCCATTTCATGTACTGCAGTAGTGCTTGTACTCAATCATTAAAGTTCTTCTAGTACCCAAATTATTTGAATGAATTGGAGGATGGAAATTTAACAAACAGCTTCAGAGACTCAGAAGCTCAGTGAAAGAGAAAAAAAAAGCAAGAGATTCATGTACTTTCAGGACTGGAAAGTGAATTTTATGATTAGCATTAAAAATGCAAAAGCAAAGGCAACAGATAAAATAGATTCTTGCTTCTAATGCAATGGTTATTCATATGTATTTTGTATTCATCAAAATAAAAAGCTGAGAAAAGGTAAAAAGAATAAAGGCATATAAAGTGTTTTAATTATAATTAATGTATACTTTAATTTATGCTTTATACTTTTTAAATTATAATATAATTGCACGAATAGAGTGTATATGAATGAATGGGGGATTAAAATAAAATAGCATACAATCTTCATTGTGTTACTCAGATGAAACTAGGTGTTCAGATAAAAATGTTGTGTGGATAGTTACCAATATCCAAATATTAAAGCACCTGCAAGCAGGCACACAGGCAGGGGGTTCAATCCCTGGTGCCTGCCATGTCACCCCCTCCCCAGGGTGTGCTGAGAGTGATTGAGACTGGGCATGGTGGTGTGCACCTGCAGTCCTAGCACTTGGGAGGCTGTAAACAGGAGAATCACTACAAGTCTGATCTAGTAGTGAGATGCTGAACACCTTGTTGACATTTCCTTAAAAATAAAAAAATATAAAAAATAAAATATCCAAAAGAACATCACTAAAGTGTAAAATATGAAAACTGAAAGAGAACTCGAGCTCAGTATGGTGGAAAACTCCTGTAATTCCAGCCTTTAGGAGCTTGACATATGCAGATTGCCCCTTCGAGCCTATCCTAGGCAAACTGGCAGCATAAGGAGAATAGGCCTCAATATTCAAAACAAATAAATTTTGAAAGACATATATATTTTGGGCTGCGGTTTTCAGTTTGTCATTAGATTACTGTCTTGTCTCAAGTAATATGCATTACTCTACCAAGACCCAGCCAACTCAGTCTTCTTGTTGCCTTGATATTCCTTGTGTTAG
>NW_004524590.1:15055834-15065513 GCF_000260255.1 Octodon degus
TTTTTTTCGGAACCAGGGATTGAACTCAGGCCTTTGCGCTTGCCAGGGAAGCTCTTATTCCAGTGAGCCATCTCCCTGGCCTCCAGTTTGGGGATTTTGGATCATGTAAAGTCAGAAGGTAAGATGGGTAATAAGAAAGAATAATGCTTGAAAATGGGATTCCGGGAAGTTTGCATTCATGCATAATCCTAGTACAGTCTACAGACAACTAGAATTCCCAAGACATTTGTGGCAATATTTGAATCATCCAGGGCTATAGAAGTATCAATGTTCGTTGGTTCGCTCGTAGGTAAATGTTAAGCAATGTGAGAAGGTGCTGCACTACCAAACATTGCTAAGAGGAGGATTATCAAATTTTAAATGTGATGTTCCTAGGAATATGGAAAGAATTTTATCAATACTCAGTATTTAAAGAAAAAAGGGAAACAACAGATTTGATGTGAAGAGGAGGATAGTCCAAGTCCACATCCAGTCCTATGAGCATTCAGCAAAGTGAAAGGACTTTGAATTGTGAGGCAGTATTTCAGCATGTGGAAGTTTAATCAGAATAAGAAACTAAAAATGTGATTTAGATGAGCTGGGCATGGTAGCATATGTGTATAATCCTAGCACTCTAGGAAGTGGAGGCAGGAGGACAGGATGCGTGAGCGCAGCCTAGGTAATGTAGTGATTTACTGAAGTACCGTCTCGAAATAATAAAGATAAAGAGCTGAGGATGTAGCTCACTGTGAAAACATGATGATGATGTTCAATCCCCAGTACTGTTGTAAAAAAGAGTTTTAGGCAAGAAGAATATCATTTATTTCTGCTTAACAAGCCACTCAAATATTAGAATTTAAAGACAGAATCTTTTTTTTTTTTTTTTTGTAAGTTTACATACTAATCAGAAAGCTCAATTGATGTGGACCAGAATTGTTGGTCAGAATTGAACTTGTGCAGGCATCTGCAATTAGCTATAGACTTGGCTGGGGCTGACTGGACAAGATGGTCCCAGTTCTGCTTTGAGTGCTTTGTGTATCCAATTTGCTTTCCCCACACCTACAATAAATGCAGATTTGAATTAACCATTTAGAAACTAAGTGTAAGAGCTTCCCTAATTAGTAATCAGTGACCTACTAATTAAAACATCGAAATGATAATTCATGCAACTTAATATATGCTTATAAAATTAATTCCTTGATGCTAATGGGGCAAAACATACTCTCATTTACTTTGGAGGAAAGAATAAATTAGTCTTCCTTTTCTGGAAAGAATTATAGAAACATACATCTATATTTAAATTGAAGCTACATTTGATCCCCAAACTATTCTTCCAGGTATTAATCATGAAAGAGTACTAATCAAATAACATTACTCAGAGTATATAAAAAAATAAATATTTTAAAATTCTCATTATAACTTTATGAAGCTGCAAGTGCTGGAAACAGTTATGAATGCATAATTTTAGTTGAATAATAGTAGTAAATCTTAGACTTTGATGAAAATAAGTTGCACACTGAAAGTGTATGACTGAGAATAGGTTACTGAAGGCATATCTTACAGTAATATGTACATTAACAAACCAAAAAAGGTGATGCAGTTATTAGCAGTGGGCCCTCCCAGCATTCTCCTGCCTAATCAGAAACTCAGGATAGCTAGATGCTGGATACAGCCTGATGACAGGTGTGATGTACAGCCCAGGAAATGGGCAAACTACTGAGAAGAAAGCATGAGGAAGGAAGGGAATAAGTGCCCAGCTTGCTTGCCCCTTCCTTCTACATTTCCTGCCATGGCTCTCTTCGCACTGGTATCATTACAGCCAGAAGCTCAAGTGCCAAAGGTGCCAATGCTTTGAGCTCATCACTGACCCTTTCCAGTGTGGCCTCTCAGAATCCAGAGCACAGTGGGCGAGGGTGGGGACAGGGTCTGAAGAGTCCGGGAAAGTGGAGTTGGGTACCAAGGAGCAGATGGAAGGCATCTGAGGTCAGCTTGTACCTATGGATACAAAATGACTTCTCAACAGGTTAGGTGCAAAACAACTAAGTACAACTATAATAATCTCAATCTATAAAATAAGTGGACATCTAGTGTTAATTATATGAACACTATTTTTGCACACTGAAACAAGTAGCAATATGTACAATAAGTTGTTAACCACGACTATCCTTCACAAGGGCAGTATGCAGTGGAAATGGCTAGAGACAAGAGGAAGGGATTTTTTTTTTCACCAGAATTTTACATCTTACAATGAATATAGATTTTTACATTAAGTTTAATTTCAAAAATTTAGGTCAATAAATGTAGTGCTAAAATTATGTAGAGCTAATTGAGCAAAGGTGGGAGAAGGAGCAAGATTTTTCTTCTGAAAGCAAACAATTTCTGTTCTAGCATATGCAACATAAGGAACCAAGGAAACTTCAATGAAGACTATTCCTTCTCTTAAGGGAATCATTTGTCAACTTATACCAATTCCACAACATCTTTTTATAATTATCAGCAAAGAAAATTACAAGTGTATCCTGGCTTTTTATGTAATGGGCATGCACAGCTTTTCCATTTATCACAAATAAATGATTTTGAGTTCACTGTGGTGCTGCATGCCTGTAATTCTAACACCTTTGGAGGCTGAGGCAAGGAGATGCCAGGTGTGAGCCAGAAGCAGCCAGCTTAGTATCTTAGGGAGACCTATCTCAAATTTTAAAAGGGCTGAGTATGTAGCTCCATGGAAGGCACTAGATTCAATCTCCAAGCCCAGAAGACAGATCTATAAAAACGGAGCGGGGGCAGAAATGCTTTCTTATATATTGTCAGATACAGATAACAATGACTGAGGCATAAGAAGTGTCACTGACTTTCTCCAAATAGGTTCAGTGAGTTACTGGCAGCACAAAAAACAGAAAACATTTCTTCATAGTTCTGGCCCGGGGACACCTGCACTTCATTGTCTGCTAATCAAGGTTGGTTTCCACATGAGAAATTCTGCATGCACATCAGATTTACAGTCTAGCCCTTACTTCTGAAGTATTTGAGAAGAGTTATGCTTTCACAGGAAGCTCAGCTACAATCCAAAACTTTGCTTCTCAAATACAGGGCAAAATTCCCCAGGGCACCCTGGTGAACTTCCAAAAGTGCTAAAATGGATTTCAAATTTTGATGAAAACCCCTATGACACTATTTGATGACACTGAAAGTACTGCAAACTCTAAGAAATCCGAAGTTACGTTCAGTTGCCCTGCATGCTCTTCAATTATGTCATAATTTTAAAACCAAGGGTTTTTTAATTTTTTAAATTAATTTTATTTAGAAACAAATAGCAATGAGACAGTTTCAAAACCAATTAGTAGGACAGTTTCAATAATTAATACATTGTATAATGTTGTCTTAATAGTGGATACTCATATTACAAGATGCAGACATGATATCCTGTCCAAACATCATTAGTACAAGTTTTTCTTATCACAGAATTATGAGAAAGTAGTTGTATATCTATCTTAACTATTTTGTATAAGGAGAGTCACATGGAGAGAAAACATTCTCTCAGGCTTTCACAGAAAGCACATTGGTTAAGCAATAGCCATGTCTCATCCACATGTTTGACACTGACAAAGGATCTACAAATTGTGGTACAGGGTTTCAGAGTAAATTCTGAGAGGATCTGACTGACCTTGTCAGACACAGAAGTTACATTTCTTGTTATATAGGTCTTGGTTTATCTTGGTCTTAATCATCCAGCAGAAAAGTATAAAAACGAGGTATAAAACTGGAAAACCCACTACTATTATGGATTAGTGGACTATATTGGATTATTTTGTTGAATTCACACACCTACAATATTTAAATGGCAAAAAATACCCTTCTCTGAAAAAACTAAACCAAAAAAAAGGGGATACAAATGAAGGACCATTTTGTGAAGCCAAGTATTTGTTCTGTGAAACAGGAAATGAGCTTGGCTGTGGCCAGGATGATTCATATGGTTAAGAAGTTATGTGGTGATAAATATACATACTTTTAATTTAATTGTTCATGTGTTCAAATATGTTTGAATATTTAATCAAATGGTTGCTAGTTCAGCCAAAAAGCTCAGCGGAAGAAAGTGCCTGCTTAAACAGGCACAGCGACCCGAGATTGATCCTGCCCTGCCAGCCCCCAGCGTGCTGAGACAGCGACTGAGACCAGGTGTGGTGGTGTAATCTCGGCATGTGGGAGGCTAAAAACAGGAGGCTCACTATGAGTCCAATCTGTGTAGTGAGACCCTGTAATCCCTGTACTACAATACATTAAAAAATGGCTGCCAATTTCTTAAGACCTGAGATGTTTGTGTTTACCTCAGTCAAGTCATTTCTTTTGCCATAGAGACACTGGGGAAAGACCACTGACATATTCTGGGCTTCTTGGGCAGCAATACTTTGGAAACTGCTCTTCTAACTTCTGACAATCTTGCTAAAACATCATACTCAACCAAACTATAGATGTTCCAGGACAAGAATAAGCAAAAATCATGGGCAGTTTAATAGTTTCAAAGTTATCCTTCTTCTACTTTTGAATTTTCAAGCAGCATTCCATTATTATTTATTTTCCTGTGGAGGAGGTTAATTTATATGATCTGGTCTTTTATAATGTGTCTAGATGAAATGTTTCTCATGGAGTATAAATAGAACAAAAGCTTTATCCCTTTCACGTGCTAAGATAATTTCCCTAACTTTTGTTAATCACTTGTAACTCTCTTGGCAAAAGAATATACTAATCTGCAGAGACTATCAGAAGCAGGTGCATTGCACTGTGGAATAATACTGCTTGATATGCTGGTGAACCGTGATATAAAGTTGGAGGGAGTAATTCTGTCTTATATTACAGAGTTCTGAGCTAAGACTTAGGACATGATCTGTACCCCCACTTACTTATTATTAACATGAGCTTGTTTAGCTGTCAAGCTTGGAAAAAGGTACATAATTCACAAGTATTTGAATTAATTCGAAGATTTTCATAATAATCACACATGCAGCATGGTCTCAGCGACCATATATTCTTTTACTTTTAATTTTAGTACAGGATCTACAGGGTCTCACTATGTAGATTGGACGCATAGAGATTCTCCTGTTCACAGCCTCCCAAGCACTGGGATTACAGGCTGGCTGGCACCTCCACACCTAGTCTTGATAGTAGTCTCAGTGTGCCCTGGGGTGGGGCCAGCATGGCATGCTGGGGATTGAGCTCCAGGTGCCTACGCAGGCTCTTCAGTCTGCTGAGCGCTCTGGCCAGCCCTACCATACACTCTTACTAGGTCGGGTTCTTTACACAATTTGTTAGATACCCGCAGTTACTTCTCATTTGAGAAGCACTCATAAGAATTCCAGAAAACAAAATCAAACATTTTATTTTAGCACATCTGGTCTAGCCTTTTAAAAACTGACCATTATTTTTGTAATTTTGTATTCTGTCTATAACCAAATTAAATTATTATCAATTTCTCATGATGGGTTATATGGGTTCCTTTTTCCATGTCCTAAATCACTTTTATTTATTTATTTTTTATTAATTTTATTGAGTAACAAATACCAATGAGACACTATCAAAACCAACTTAGGACTGTTTCAATAATTAATACATTGCATATTGTTGTCTTCATAGTGAATATTCATAGTACAAGATGCAGAAATGATATCCTGTCCACAAACACTATTAGTACAAATCTTTCTTCTCAGTGAATTAAGAGAAAGTAGCTGGATATCTATCCTAACTATTTTGTCTATACAGATATAAAATGCTCCTTCTTTTATATCCCCTTTTTCTGTTTAGCTTTGTCAGAGAAGGGTATTCCATTGCTATTTAAATATTGTATGTGTGTGAATTCAGCAAAATAAACCAATATAATCCAGTAGTCCATAATAGTAGTGGGTTATCCTTAGGACTAGCAAAGTCAGAGTTGTTGACTTGAGCCCTTTACGGTTCACTGTATTAATATGGATTTACTTTTCATACCCCATTATTATACTTTTCTGTTGGATGGTTAAGACCAAGATAAAGCAAGACCAATATAACAAGAAGTGTAACTTCTGTATCTGACAAGGTCAGTCAAATCCCCTCAGGATTTGCCCTGAAACCCTGTACCACAGTTTGTAGATCCTTTGTCAGTGTCAGCCATATGGATGAGTCACGGCCATTGATTGTCCATTTTGCTCTCTCTGAAAGCCTGAGAGAATGTTTTCACTCTATGTGACTCTCCTTAGGCACACTCTATATTGTCAGTCACTTTCCTCTGTGGTCCCATAAGCTCCTCAATCAAAAAATTTGGCATATCACTGAGTTACAAAATGTTACAATACAGGTTCGCTTATGTTCTGTATCCTCATTGAACTTGAATGTCTAGGGCCTAAATGGTGGCTGTCCCAGCAGCCCTTCTTTTTACTAATTTTTGGTATGCAAACATAAGTTGCTAACCCTCCAGAAGAGAAGCTTAATGATATTATTACCCTGTAACATAGGCAGTTGAGCTTAACCTCATTATCTGTCTGAATATCAAACATCTTATATACAACATGGAACAGGTATTTTCCATAAAGTGTTGATATGTTAAACTTTAAATCCCTACAGAATGTGAAGAAAAACACAAAACATAAAAAATATTAAAAATAAGAATAAACAATTTACATATTTTCACACAGAAATTTAGAAATTAACCACATATAGCATTGTAGCAGAACAGTCTAAATCAAATTTAGTAAGGACATTTTTAATATATGAATGAAGAAAATTATTTTAAAATCCTGTGATGCCTGATGGAAGAAATTGGGAAGATGGGTGAACCAACATGTGCTATAAGAGCTGGTTCGAGAGCTCAGTGGACTAAACACTTGCTTAGGTAAGTGCAGGGGCCGGGGTTGTGTCCCTAATCCTGCCTACCATGCTGACACCACACTGCCCAGCCTCTGTGTGCACTGAACAGGGAATGGAGTACAGGTGTGTTGGTGCATGCCTGTAATCTCAGCAGTAGGGATGCAGAAAACAGGAGGATCACTACAGATCCAAGCTGCATAGTGAGACCCTGCACACACACAAAAAAAAATGTACTATAAGAATTCAGGGAAAGAAGCCAATTTGTACAGGAAAAATAATAGCAAAAAATGACATATGTACTATTATAGAGGACCAGAAGTATTAAAAGAGGACTTTCATTCTCCATGGTTTCTGTCAAGAGAGGATTCAATGTAATATTTTTCTCTCTGGGTCTCTTCCACTCTGCACCTCAGTAGACAGAGCTTAATTATATTTTTTATTGTTGTTGTTCTGATATAAAAGGAAAATCAGGTCTATTCCAGTATTAGATTCAACAAATATAGGTATTGGAAAGTGTCACTCCACACATTTTAATAAGAAGACAATAAGAGCAAGTCACAATTGATGATTTCCTCGATCATAGGAGTGAGATTGTAGAAAAAATCCTAATCTGGAAAGACAAGTGCATCCAGAGAGTCGTAGCCAGCAGATGCTTACCTGGAAAGAAGCCATGGGTGTCAAAAGTTTAATGATAATTTTGATTAATTGCTAGAGGCTTAGGATGGACTGGTGTTCCTGAGAAACTACAAGCACTTCAGTCCTGGTGCTTCCAATGTTCTGCGGATTTTACAGGCCAGAGCACCACCAGGCTCCTACGATGAAGGTAAGAGAGAAGCACTTTCTTGGTTCTGATAGGAAAAAAGAGAAAAAAACTCATTAAAAAATACTTCACATTTTCCCTGTCCTTTTTGTTATACTTTATTTTAAAGATAGTATATAATCAATAAGACCTTAGGAATGTTGCAGATTTAGAAAACCAAGATGAGAGGCATTCAACGACAAGTTTTGTACTACACATTACTGTCCTCAATGTAGCTACTCAGATAGCAGATATCAGCATACAGAGTTAGTCAAGGAGAAAATTCTAACCATTGACTGCTATTTTCAAAAACACTTGTGGAAATTATGAGTACAATCATCTTCCTGCCTTCCTGTTTTCCTATCTTTTTCTCCTTTCTCTTATCTTCATTATTTAACCCTTAAGTTCAGTTTCTTTCTGTTTTGCTATTAAGATTTCTTGAAAGCTAGCACAAATATTCAATTATTTCCCCATTCTTGTATAACTATATCTACTAATCTGAGCAACAAATTCGAAGATAAAAATACATAATATAACAGTCATTGTTAATTAGATATTTCTGTTTTGTAAAATCTGTAACTTATTCATTGTTTTGTTACCCTCTTTCTGTTTGCTTTTTTATATGTTTTTGCTTCTGTTTCTGCTCTTCAAAATAAAATAACTTATAAAAATATGTTACAAACATACTCAATAACAAAAAATGTACTTTCCAAATAATAGTTTAACAGAACCCTTTTTGCAGAAGGGGAAGAATTTGGTATTTTTCCAATATCAACCTCCCCATAGTTACTTTGCCTTACCAAATTGAAGGTGAAATGGGCTGGAAGATCCATATGCCTCTGCAGAAACACCAGGGATGAGCTCAGTGCTGGCCTCAGGTGCATTAAAAGAGTAATTTTAATCTTAAGATTATGAGTCCTTAGGCACACTCTACATCATCGATCACTTTCCTCTTTGGCCCCATAATCTCCTTGATCAGAAAATTTGGGACACTACTGAGTTACATGACGCTACGGTACAGGTTCTCATATATCCAGAGTCTTAATTGACCTTAGAAGGCTAGGGCCAAAATATTGGCTTTCTTTGCAGCCCTCCTTTTTCTCTAATTTTGGTCTGCAAACTTAGGTTGTTAACCATCCAGAAGACAAGCTTATTGTTATTACCATGCAACTTAGGCTGCTAAGCTTAACCTCACTATCTGTCTGCATATCAAACATCTTAGGCATACTATAGAACAGGAATTTTTCATCAAGTATTGATTTGTTGATCTTTAAGTCCCTACAGAATATGATACAAAACATTTAAAAATTAGAATATATTTTAAAAATAGGCATAAAGAATTATATACTTCTCATGTCTACACATAAGTCCAAAAATCTCGCCATATACAACATTGAAACAGGACAGTCCCACATTATTCCTTTTCCTGTCTCTTGCTTTCCTTCACTACTCCCTTCTTCTGGAACAATTTTCTACCTGAGAGACATCATAGTAGCAACTGTCAGTCATGACAAGCAGCACATATTCAGAAGACCAGAATGACAAGCACTCCAAGCATGAAACTACTGTTACAAATTACCATCTGGAGTGCAGTAGCTTAGTTCACAGGTATCAGTTACATAGTTAGTCAAGGTGAGAATCTTTCCAATTTACTGCTAGATTAAAAAATCTGAAGATTCTCAGGATCATTGCCTTGCCCATCTTCTACATATAACTATATGGCTTGATTTATTCATGTTTTCTAGCTCTTCTCCTTTCCCTCTCTTGGTTGGTTAGTCCTTGAGATCCTGCTTTCCTTTTACTTGTATTATACCTTTCTATTTGTATTTCTTCTTTTGAGTTCTTATACAAGGGAAACTATATGATATTTACACATGTGTGTCTGGTTTATTTCACTTATGAGTATATGTTCAAGTGGCATCCACTTCAATATAAAGGCTTGCACTTTATCATTCTTAATAACTGAATGATGCTCCATTGTGTAAAAATACCACATCTTTTTCAACCATTCCTCAGGTGATGGGCATCTTGGTTGTTTCCAAGATTTGGCTATCACAAATTGTGCTG
>NW_004524590.1:15065908-15067249 GCF_000260255.1 Octodon degus
GTGAGATGATATCTCAATGTTTTTTTAATTTGCATTTCGTGGATTTTGTATCTTTGTGTTCAAAGTGGTTAGGATAGATATATAGTTACAATCTCTTAATGCATACAGCGATTTGTTCTAATGATTTTTGTAAATAGGATATCATGTCTGCATCTTGTACAGCAATTAACCACTAGGAAGAATGTATGCAATGTGTGAATTATTGAAACTGTCCTACCAATTGATTTGAAACTGTCTCATTGCTATTTGTTTATCAATAAAATTATGAGAAAAAATATATATAACTATGTAGCTATCATCAAGTTAAAAATAAAGTTCAAAAACCATTTAAAAAAAGAAAGACTTGCATTTACTTAAACATTAAGCTATTTATCAGTCAATTCAGTCAATCAGACAGTTTTTCTTATTGAACAGCTGTGTACTGGGGACTGGACTTGGCTACACAGTACCTTAATCAAAAGCATGGAAACAAGCACTGTTTTGGTGAAATTTAAATTCTGATGGAACAAAAAATATGTTAACACTTTAAAAAAAAAGATTATGAGTCCTTTCTGGACCAGGATGATGGCTCAGTGGAGTAAGCTCTTCCCTGGTAAGTGCAAGGACCTGAGTTCAATCCCAGGTTCTGGAAAAAAAAAAAGAGTCCTTTCTTACCATCCTTCATAGTTGTACACATACTACCAGTTTATTGATAGGATACCAGGAGAAGGCAGCTACAGGTACAATATATATAAGGTTAAGACCTTTCCTAAGATAAGGTTCAGGGAAACCCAAGGTCAATGGTAAAGATTAAACACAACAGGATAACTTAAAGCATTTGGTGTTTAAAGCTACACAAAATATTAAACAGAGCCTAACTTGTAGTCAGAGGACAAAAATCCTTATACTGAAGTCCTATTTACCTAAAATTTTATTTCTGATTTCAATGTCTGAATTTTAAAAACCAAAAACATTACAAAATTTGCCAAATGCCAAAAATGAAAACAAAACAGAAATCATAGATCAAAGAAAGCAAGTATCAGACCTAAACTGAAAGTGGTATAAATTATGAAATAGTTAGACAAAAATCATAGCTGTGATTAATATGTTAAAAGCACTAATCAAAAATGTAGAGTGCCTCCCCCACCCCGCCGAGTGCCTCCCCCACCCCGCCCGCCGAGTAGGATTTTTTGCTGTGTTCCGGGAGCCCCCAGACCCAGTCCTAGCCCAGGTCCGGTGAGTGTGCGGAGAGTTTCCTGCTACCCTGCGCTGGCGTGACCAGTCCCAGCCCAGGCGCAGCGTGGCCCGGACCCTCTCCCAGCCCCTCGGGCCGACCCCACCACTCCTCAGTGCCTCCCCCAC
>NW_004524590.1:15074090-15080199 GCF_000260255.1 Octodon degus
ACTGGACTATATTGGAGTACTTTGTTGAATTCACACACTTGACATATTCAAATGGCAATGTAATACACATCTGTGACAAAACTAAAGCAAAAAAGATGATATAAATGAAGGACCATTTTGTATCTGTATGAACAAAGCAGGATAGATATAAAGCTACTTTCTCTTAATTCAATGAGAAGAAAGATTTGTTCTAATAGTGTTTGGACAGAATATCATGTCTGCACCTTGTACTGTGAACAACTACTATGACAACAACAATATGCAATGTATTAATTATTGGAACTGTCCAACTAACCTATTTTGAAACTGTCTCATTGCTATTTGTTTCTCAATAAATTTAATTTTAAAAAGGTAAGTACATAGGTAGTGAAGATGCATGAATTATGAAGAAAAAAATGATAGTGATAACTAAAATTAAATGAAGAATGTTTTTGATATGTTCATCAGTGGGCTGGATACACCAGACATAAGAATGAAGACTCTTAGAAATAGTCCAATGCACAATTTCCAGTAGCTGTAGAATTTCAACCTGCGAATACAGTGTGGGGAATGGTTGACCTGGAGGTCGACCACACACTCAGTGCTGAAACAAGGCCCACACTGAGAGCAGAGAGCTCCAGAGGAGAGTCATGTGAACAAGTTGTTGGGACTAGAGCAAGGGCAGTGCAGCAGGTGTCTGGCCTTGGTGTTCTTCCTTGTCAACTACAGCACAGGTAGTTCTGAGAATGTCTTGCTTTCAGTTTTCTCAGTGAACACCAAGGCCTAGAACTTTTGGCCCCATCACAACCCTCTCCCTGTGCCTAAATAAAGACACAGATCTTACTCGGCTGTCACTGCCTCTCCTTAGAGAGGTCAGCTACCACCCTACACAACTTTCCTTTTAATATGTATATACTATGTAGATGTAAAAAACCTCAGCAAAACAGAAGTATGTGAAATCAAACTGTATCAAAATAACACCAAAACTGTGTGATTTATTCCAGGTATATCACACCGGTTCAAAAGTCAGATGCTGTAATTCAGCACATCAGGTGATTTAAAAAAAATGTATCTGTTAATTTTTTTTTTCTGTATTTTAGGGAAGGGCCTACAGGGTGTTCAGGGTCTCACTACTAGATCAGACTCCTAGTGATCAGCCTGTTTACAGCCTTCCAAGTACTGTGATTACATGCATGTGGCGCTACCCCCAATCTCAATTGCCATCTCAGTGCACCCCAAGGCCGGGCCAGCACAGCAAACTGGGGGATCTAACTTGCAGCCCCTGTGTCTGCTTGCGGGCACCTTAATGCGCTGAGCTATTTGACTGGCCCAGTTGATTTTTAAATATTAATAAAATTCTAATGCTTATTTATGTCTAAAACTGAACAAAAATCCCCCTAGAGAACTAAAAATAAAAAATAACATTCTAAAGTCAATAAAGAACACATACAGAAAACTGACATCTGTAATCATACTTATTGACTGAAAATTGGACATCTATCCCAAAGTTTTAGAAAAAAGAAAGGGTGTAGCTCCTTTTTTAGATTTGTACCAGTTAATGAAATAAGACACAAAATGTATACATTATGAACCCTGAGAAGGAAGATATATAATTGTCTTTCTTCATAGATGGCATGATTTATATATGAAGAAACCTCAAATAATAAAACAAACTATCTTGCAATTAGGAATCACAGCACCTAGATCATATATAAATCAAGTTAATCCAAAACAAGTTTGACATAGAAGAAAGTTCACTTCTGTGTATCAACAATAAGATTTCAAATTATGACTACAATCAAATATATATATATATATATATATATATATATATATTCTAAAGACAGAAAGCTACAAAACTGATGAAAGAAATCAGAGGCTTAAATAGAGAGGTATATTGCAAAGTTTTAGTTTTCTCCAAACTGATGTTCACATTTAACACAATTCCTATGAAAACTTCAATAAATCTTTCAGTTGTGTTAGAGATTATTTGTGAATTCACACAGAAAGGCAAAGGAAGCTGAATAGTCAGGGGAGAAATAGCTTTGAAAAAATAAAGACGCCAGCCAAATAGCTCAGCGGATTAAAGCACCTCCTCGCAGGCACAGGGGCTGGGAGTTCCATCCCTGGGTCTTAGGTGATGGCCCCGCCCCCGCGGCCGATGAGAGAGCAATTGAGACAGGGCGTGATGGCGTACGCCTGTAATCCCAGCACTTGGGAGGCTGCAAACAGGAGGATCACTAGGAGTGCGATCTAGTTAGTGAGACCCTGAACACCGTGTAGACGCTTTGCTAAAATATCAATCAATCATAAATAAATAAAGGACAATGGAACACCATCTCTGACAAAAACAAAAGAAAAAAGGGGGGGAATAAATGAAAGACCATTGTGCAGTGGAAAAAAATATATATGCATATTCAAAATAGTTACACAAAACAGGATAGATACACAGCTACTTTCTCTTAGTTCAAAAAGAAGAAAGATTTGTACTGATATTGTTTAGACAAGAGATCATGTCTGCATCTTGTAATGTGAATAACTTACAAAGACAACACTATGCAGTGTATTAGTCATTGTGACTGTCCTACTAACTTGTTTTGAAACTGTCTCATTGCTATTTCTTTCTTATTAAAATTAATAAAAAATAGAAAAATAAATAAATAAAAGTGGATAATACAGGTCATTATCTTTAAACATATCTTATACAAAGTATTCAAAACTGTTTCTTACCAGTGGAGTGATAGACATGTAAGTCATTGTACTAGTTAATTTTATGCTTTCTGATACCTCTTCACAGCTTGAGCTACAAGAATCTTTCCTCCCTTAACTTTGTGCCTCAAGTTTTTTGTCTCAGTAATGAGACAAGTAACTAAAACTGTTAGAAAACCTCATCAGATCTCAACCTGTTATTTTGGTTGCTTTTTCTATATTTCCAGCACTGTTGTAAACCTTTTCAATTTTCACAACGCTATGATGATTTTGCTCCATTCGAGGGATAGACATGTAAGTATAGTCACAAAAACAGTGACTGGGATACAAATCCAGATAACAGGTGCAGTTTGTGGATCTGGCTCCAGAGTCTGGATTCTTAATTAGTGGTAATATTGCCTCTCAGATACAAACATTCATAGATGATCAGTATGAGGGTTGGGAGGTGTGAATTTTAATTGCTTATCTTTATTTATGGCTCAGCTTCGACTCTTGGCAAATCTGCACTATTGTGAATGTATCAGAGAGGTGTTATACAGCACTTAACCTCAGTAATAAATACCTGTACATAATTAACACCATCTTCAATGAATGAAGGAAGCAGGATGAAAGTAAGTTTTTAAATTGGACTTCATATATTTTATTTTAATAGGCTGTACAACTACTTGATACATAGTGTTCTAACTAACTTTAATTTTCAATACTATCAATACCTTCATTTATTCATCCATTAATTCTGGGGTCTCTGTTCTAATCTTCTAAGGAAGGTTGTTCAAAAAACACTGTCCTAGGATCATCTATGAAAAAAAAAAAAAAACATGCAAAGCTCTGCTTCCCTTATAATACTTCCATCTTCCTACTTCTGTCTTTTGGATTTGCCTATCAATGAGGAGAGTTGGAAATCTCTCAAAACGTAAATTAGCTTGGAATAAGGGAGAAACCAAAATAGTAGTTTGAGGGAAGTTTGTATGTTCTTTTGTAGACATTGTTAGAGTAATTAAGTGTTTCTATGCAACTGGGGCTGTATTTTATTTTATTTCTTAATATAGCAGTTCATTTTACATATACAACTTATAAGAGATCTTGCCATTGAAAGAGTTAACTAAATTTTAATTATATTTCTATTCTGTTTGTATTAGGTCAATTGAATATAAGTCAGCTTCCTATGTAAGCCAATCTATTGTTGACAAAAGTCAAACAGACATGATTTCTATAGAGATTGTCAAATAGAAAAGGAATTATAATAAATGCATTGCACATTGTAACTGAGAAGTAGAACTACTGAGATGTTGATATTATTTAAAACATCTTTACAAAGACTACATCTGGAGAGTTTCTTTTTTTTATTGCCTTCAGGTTTGGCCATCTTAAAATGTTCCCATAATTGCCTTGCTTGTGGGCAGAGGAAAGAGGAATACATATAGCAGAAAATTGGTGCTAAAAGCTGAAACCTCCAAATCATAATGAAAAGCAAACTACTTCTTTAAAATTCAAAGTCAGAACCATAAAGCTATATTTATTGTTCATCTCCAGAGTGAGAAAATATTTTTATTATGAATTGACATAAGACCAATGATACAGAGTTCTTTAATTTCCCATTTCAGAAATGTGAAATTGTGCATACATATACTCTAATTAAAATCGGTAACATTTGTTTTACTGAACAACTTTCCAGAGAATAACTTTATAGGCTACCATGATTAACCTTTATTTCAATGTAAAATTAAGTTGTATAATTTTTCTTCATTACTCTTTTGCTAGAGGAAAACATAACAGCATCAACTATTTTTATGCAGCACGTGTCAAATTTACAGTAAGTAGCTACACTCTTTGAAAATATAAAATCATGTGTTCCTTTACTAATTGCTACTTTTAAGAATTAGTTACTGAGTAAACAACAGCAATGACAAGTGGAGAGACAGCACTGATGAAACACCCTTTGTAGAGGGCTCTCTTTCCCTGTAGTTGCATGACCCAGAGAAGACACCTGTGTAAATTCGTTTCAGTTCATGTAAAGAAGAGGCAAAGTTACCTCTAAGTGTGCTACAAGAGGAAAATGACAACGTGGATGTAATGTGTTTCCAGAATATAATAGACATTATTACTTTTATACTATACATATTTAAGGTAGATATTATTAAACCTTCTTAAGATTTTATCATGATTGGATAAGGAAAAATGTACATATTTATGTGGTTTAAGGTTATATGATATATCTAAATTAATTGTACTTTCTTTTAACACCTAAATGTTAAGTGATATGTAACATACACTGATCAAAGCCAAACACCTTTCCCACCCCTCCAACTTTTCCAACCTCTAGGAATCACAGTTCTACTTTCAGTTCAACATTTTTTTTCTAATCTTCTGACTAAAAGAATATGTTTACTTTTCATTCTATCTGGATTCTTAAAAAAATATCCTCTAGTTCCATCTATTCTCAAAAAATAAGAAAGTTTAATTCTTATGGCTGACTAGCCATCCATTTTTCATGTATACCATGTTTTCTTCATCAGTTGATCTATTGGTAGGAACCTAGAGTGATTCCATATCTTAGGTCTTTTGAGTAATTCCACCCGAAACGTGGCTGTGCACTATCTGGTCTGCTGATTTCATTTCCTTTGGATACATATGCCAGAGTGAGATACTTACAGTACATCTATAAGCTTTTGAAGGCCCTCCATGCCATGAGAGCAGCACTGGTGCTGCAGCAAATACGCAGAGTCCCTTCCTTCAGTGCAGAATCCAAGGAATCCCAGGCAAGATCAGTATCAGTGGGCATACAACAGAAAACTCACATTAATTGTGCAAAATCACATCCAATGTTTACCTTTCAACAAAAATCTGTTTGTATTATTGAAAGCTCTCTTGTGCTTTTAAGACAAAAGATGCTAATGTATGTGTGATTCGCTCCACACTAAAACCTCAGTATTGTTTTTGTTGTTTTCTGCACTTTAGTAAACGTTGTACAGGTGTTCAGGGTCTCACTACTTAATTGGACTCGTAGTGGTCCACCTTTTTACAGCCTCCTAAATTCTGGGATTACAGGAGCATGCCACCACGCCCAGGCTCAGTGGACATCAGTGTGCCCTGGAGGCGGGGCCAGCATTGCAGGCCTGGAATTCGAACCTGGAACCCTGAGCCTGCTTGGAGGTGCTTTAATCCGCTGAGTATCTGGCTGGACCAAATCTCAGTATTGTATTCAGATTTAAATGCAGTGTTGGCAATTTGTGGTAAATAAGAGGGTTTAGCATTGGAGTTTGGGCACTTGGCTCTGGAGTGACACAGTCACTGCTCTATACTGTTCTCAAAAGATGCTGCACAGGGGCTGGAGAGATGGCTCAGTGGTCTAAAGCACCTACTTAGAACAAGCTTAGCAAAAGCATCAGGGACCGCGGTTCAATCCCCCAGCACCACATGC
>NW_004524590.1:15087443-15097566 GCF_000260255.1 Octodon degus
TCGCTTTCGCTTCCTAATTGTGAGAATTGTCCTACCCTAGGATACGCGGTTTCACCGCATCACCTGCCTTTTCACGGCAGCCCGGGTCTCCCTTCCGGACCCGTTAATCTCCCTGGCGCGTCCGCCAGTATCCGCCTCTTCACGGCGCTCCCTGCCTCTTCACGGCAGCCCCGGGTCTCTCTAATGGACCCACCCCCTCCTTCGGCTCCTTGGCCGGGGGTGAAGTAAATACAAAAAAGAACAAAGGAGTACTTACACCCTCTTACTTACTTTGAAGAGAGGAGGGTACGAGGGTTCCCCGTACGGGCCACCACTTGACCGGCGCTGGAAAAGGACGAGACGGAGCCTCCTTCTTTGTTTTCGTTCCCTTTATTTTCACGTGTCCTTCTTCCTCCTCTCTCTTCTTCTTCTTCCTCCACTTCCTCTAGCCCCTCCTTATATCCCCTCCCCGGACCTATCAGTGGGCGCCATGTACATCACCTGACGTGGGCAATAGGCCAATAGTCAGCTGCTTCGTAGGGCTATGTGAACCAATCAAATCTTACCAGCAGGGACCAAAAGCTATACAGAAAACAAGGCTCATGGCATAAGCTCCAGCGGAAGGGGCAAGGCTGAGGAGCAGGGCGCCCACGCCCGACAGAAAAAACAGGAGAATCTCCATGAGTCTGAGTTGTGTAGTGGAACCCTGTATCAAACACATAAAATAAAAAAAATTTGAAAGGCATCTGTTTGATTTCTCTATCAGTCTGTGTTGAGATATAGAATAGACATCAAAAGATAACACAAAGCTTGAGTTAACCTGACTCTACACGTGAGTATTTGATGTTTTACATGTGCTTTTATCCCTGTGAATGGGAACACGAAGGAATGACCACCTCTGTCCCTGGAGAGTCTACAGGGCCTGGCACACAAGTATTTCACAGGCACCTGCGACTGAGAGAATAAATTAATTAATTGGCTTCACATGCTCTATAGAAGCACCGGTGGCATTCAGATGAAGGTGTGACTTCTCTTGCATGAGGTGATCAGAAAGCTTTATGAAAAAGGTTGGAAGGCTGGAACACTAATGTTTGGAGGAGAAAAGAATGGAAAACATTGTACAACGGAGATATATGTGCACCCAGGCGTAAGACAGTACAGTTTGTCATTGGTAAATCTTGGAAACAACCCAAATGTCCATCAACTGAAGAATGGATACAAAAGATGTATTTTTACACAATGGAATATTACTCAGCTATCAAAAAAGTTAACCTTGAGGCTTTTCTAGGTAAATGAATGCAACTAGAGACCATAATGGTAAGTGAAATAAACCAGACCCTCACGTGCAAACATCATATAGTTTTGTTTGTATAAGAAGCTGAAAAGTAAATAATAATGTAAGGGTACAATAGATATTTGAAAGAGAATCTGTTCAAATATAAGGAAAAATATATTTATGTATATGTACAGAATAGCTTGGATAGTTGTACCTCTCATTTCTGCTGGTCTAATGAAAGAAGCAGTTATTGCTTAACTTTTTTTCTTTTTTTCTTCTCCTTTTTGATTTCTTTTAACCTTTTTATAAACAAGTTTGCATACTTATATCTGGCAATACAAACAACTAATTTGGGGACAACATTATGCAATAAAACAACCATTGCTTGATTTCTATTATTCTGTTTAGTGAAATTCTGAATTGTTTCCAATGTTTTTGCTATTTTTTATTCTTTTTAGTGAATAGAAAAAGAAATTGTATAAGATCAGCACTTATCTTCCTATTCCAATGCATTTTAGAAGTGCATTCCCACTGATTTAAGGAAATTAATTTGTGTTGTTTTTGGCACCTCCAACAATCTAACATGTTGGATATTTATTCTGTTATTGGAGAATTCTCAATGTAAATAGGACTAACATCAGATATTCCTGAACTGCTTCATCTGAAATTTACTGGACATTCTCACAGCAAGAAAATCCCACAGATTAAATATCTATAAGTATCTATAAGTGTTCCAAATAACCTAAATATGCTTTTTATGATGTACAATATTCCTGCCTTTTCTCCTCAGCAGCTGTGCTTCCAACTAAGTTTTGTCATATATTTTCTTAAACCTTGACATATTCTGTGGTTTTTGTCTCCACACAAAATTTCTAACATGAAGTACAAAGAAATAAAGCCTGCAATTACAAGATTCAATTAACTAACAATGTGTATAAACTCCCAGGTTCAATTAAAACTGCCTCTTCTTGAAAAGTTGGAATGGCTTGGAGTGCTCTAATGTTAAGATTCAGATTTGATGTCCAGCTTTCTAGGAGTAAGCTAGTAATAGGTAAAGAATTGCATAACAAATGAAGTTTGAGTTAAAGTCCATTTCAATTTGTTTTATGCTTCAGAAATGACTGAAGTTAAACTTCTGTAGAGAGGATTTTTCATGGGCATATTCTTAGTCCAGGTAAATCCCAGTGGGTGCAACATCCAGATTACACAACTCCTGCTTCTGACAGTGTACAGGCCATCACAGAAGGTCTAGGAAAATTGCTGTATATTAGAAAGTGGCTAATGGAAATTATAACCCATTTTTTATCTCTACATTGAACCACTGTCATGAGTAGTTTAATAGTAAAAATATATAAAATTTAAGACAATTATTTGTTTCTATAATTGAAGCTTTTACAATGTGTGGGCATGTGGCCATTGAAATACACTGAAAACACTATGACCATATTGTTGCAGAAAATTATTTAAATATAAAGAAGGATGTATTCAAATTATTTTTTTGTTTTTGTTTTTAAGACAGTCTCAGAATAAGACCCAGGCTGGCCTTGAACTAACTATGTAACAAGGTTGACTTTGAACTAGTGAACCCCTGTCACAGATTCTGAAGTGTTAAGAGTACATGCAGGCAATATACCCAGCTCTATTACTTTTTTTTTTTTTTTTGAACAGGATCTACAAGATCTCACTACATAGATTAGATTAGTAGTGATCTGCCTGTGTTCAGCCTCGCAAGAACTGGGATTACAGGCATGTGCCACCACGCCCAGTCTCAATCACATTCTCAGTGTGCCCCAGTGGCAGGGAAGGGCACTGCACCCCAGCGATCAAACCCTAGCCACTGCATCTGCCTAAGCAGGCACTTTAATTCCCTGAACTATTTGGTAGGCCCTAGCTGTATTACTCTTTAGATAAAAATTATATTAATTGAAAGATTTAAGAAGCTCGGCAGTTAAAGAAATAGGAAGAGCCATCTTGTTTACCAAAAGTGACCACCATAATATGTGTTTATTTACCATTAAACTCTGGGCATGATATATTGGTCTACGGCACTCTAATATCTGCTTCTATGTTCTGATTGCTGCTTCCTCTTCTGTCTGTATCTTCTCATTCATTTTGAGGACCTATGGTGTTAGACTTAGGCAGGTAACACAGGATGGTCATCTTTCAAGATTATAACTTTATTGCTCCACAAAGGTTGTTTTCTCCAATTAGGTAACAGCCTCAATTTTTAGGCATTTAGAAGTGAATTTTCTTTTTAGGGGAACCATGCAACCTACTGTGTATAGCAAGATAAAGTGATGGAAATATAGACCAATCAATTTTTTTTTCAGTACCAGCGATTGAACTCAGGACCTTACACTTGCCAGGTAAGTGCTTATTCTACTGAGCTATCTCCCAGGCCCTAATTCTTGTTTTTGATAGTTACCTGTTACTGTATTACCTTGGCTTAAAGAAGATGCAATATTTTTCACTATTAGTGTTTTAGTCAGGGTTTTACCAGAGGAACAGATATAATACAAGGAAAGGGAAAACACAAGATGTGCCATTCAGAGTCAGATAAGGAAGTGAGCCAGGCGCATCTGCACACCACCCACTGAAAGACTCAGTCCCAAGATTTTATACTCACTGCAGTGTTCCATCTCTAACAGTCTCTAATGGTCTCAAACGGTCAGCCATTGGGTCTGCAATGGAAGTCTGAAGAATCTGCAAAGAAATCTGAGGGATCCAACCTGGAGGCTGAGGTGTCTATGCTGGAAGTGAGGAGATAAAGTCCAAGCGGACTGTGCATACTGAAGTTTGTCTGAGGAAGTGGAATGCCAAATTCTTTCTCAACCCCTTTTAGTGCTGAGTTACTCTGGGGCCAGGTGCTTGCAGCCCAGAGTGTGGAACTTCCAGGTGATGCAGCCAAAATGACACAATGTATTGACCTCCAGGCAATCTAGCCAAGTTGACACACTGTATCAACCACTAGAACCCACCCCTGGGCAATTTGGCAACTCAACCTATTTCTTTGAACTAGTCTCCAGACACAGAGATATGCATATAATTGTACCTAACATTATTACAGCTATACTATCCTGTGTACAAATGGAACTGCACTAATACCCTTACCAAAACAGAAGGTAAGGTTTCTTTGCTCAATGAATATGCTTCAACATTAACATAGGTTAAATAATCCTTATGAACTGGTACTAAATCTCCATGTTATATTATAACACAACTATATATGGGGTAAAATCATACAATTATAATCACCTTTTCTATAGCTGATCATGGGGTTGTAACTGACATTTAAAACTACATTCTTCTACTAGCCATTTGGTATTCTCTTGGCCCTTAGCAAGTACCTCAGCAGGTCTTGGTTCTTTCCCTGGTGGAGTGACCCACACCTTCATTCCTGAAGGCTCTGGACCATTCATCATTGTGACTGTATTAGGTTGTTGTAGTTTCCTATACACCTTAATAACAGGGCATGGCAATACTAGGAGGTGCCCCAAGGGATCTCCTGCATTCCATGTATAATCTTCCTTTCCTCCACTGTGGAGCAGTAATCCAAATTCCCCTAGATAGTCTGGGTCAATCACCCCTAAGAACACCATGATTCATTTTTTTAGCTTCTTTCCTCAGAAGCATGAGGAGACAAAAGTGACCAGGGGAAAATCTTAGCTTCCAGTTTGATGGTATCATTGCTGTGCTTCCTGCTACAAGCCTTTTCCCCTCTGGGACTAGGACTTGTAATCTAGCAGAATACAAGGTTGTGGGGACAGGAAGCAAAAAGCTTGCTAGTGGATCACTCGGGGTAATGGTGAGTGGTACTATTCCTACTCCCACCCCTTGATTCCTGGACCCATGAATCCTGGCTATGGGAGACACAGTACCATACAGACGGCACTGATTCAAAGCACATATGGCCTGTTGAAGTACATTACCCCAGCCCTGAAAACTATTGCCACCTAGCTGGCTCTGTAACTGCAAAAGACTATTCCACCATTCCATCAACTAGGCTGCTGATGGATGGTGAGGTACATGGTAAGACCAGAAAATTCCATGAGCCTGAGCCCATTACTTCAATTCTTTGGATGTAAAATGTATTCCTTGGTCATAGCAATACTGTGTGTAATTCCATGGTGGTGGAGAAGGCATTCTGTAAGTCCACAGAGGGTAGTTTTGCCCAAAGCATTACGTGCAGCAAAGTCAAATCCATATCCAGAATATGTGTCTATGCCAATGAGGACAAAGAGCAGCCCCTTCCATGATGAAAGTGGTCCAATATAATCAACCTGCCAGCCTGTTGCAGGCTGATTACCCTGAGGAATTGTGCCATATCGGGGACTCAGTGTTGGTTTCTGTTGCCGGTTTATTGGACATTCAGCAGTGGCTGCAGCCAGATCAGCCTTGGTGAGTGGGAGTCCATGGTAACCTTCATCCCAAGCCCATGCATAACCTCCATCTCTACCTCCATGACCACTCTGTCCATGGGCCCACTGGACAATAAGAAAGGAGGTTGGCCACTATCCACAGGAGTCATTTTATCCACTTGATTATTAAAGTCCTCTTCTGCTGATGTCACCTTTTCATGAGCATTCACATGTGAAACAAATAAGTTTATGTCTTTTGTCCACACAGAGATGTCTAGCCAAATACCTCCTCCCCAGATATCCTTGTCACAAATTTTCTAGTTATGCTCCTTCAAAGTTCCTGACCATCTGGTCAAACTGTTGGCTACGGCCCATGAGTCAGTATATATTCGCACATCTGGCCATTTCTTTCTCCAGGTGAAATGTACCAACAGGTGCACTGTCTAAAGTTCTGCCCACTGTGATGATTTCCCTTCACCACTGTCCTTTAGTGATGTACCAGAAAGGGGCTCTAATGCTGCCGCAGTTCACTTGCAGGTGGTGCCTGCCAAGAGTGCAGAGGCATCCATAAACCAGGCCCTAGTCTTCTCTTTCTCTGACAGCTGATTATAGGATACACCCCACAATGCCATAGGTGCATGCTGGGAAACAGAAGGCAATACAGCAGGTATAGGAACCATATGTATCTGGGCAACTTCCTTGTGTAATTTACTTTTACCCTCTGGACCTGCCCTGGCTCTATCATGAAAGTACCACTTCCATTTAATGATGGACTGTTGCTAAGCATGTCCAACTTTGTGATTTGATGGAACAGAAAATATCCAGGCCATGATAGGCAACTCAGATCTCATTGTGACCTGGTGTACTAGAATAAAGTGTTCAATTTCCACTAATGCCCAGTAGCAGGCCAAGAACTATTTCTCAAAAGGAGAATAGTTGTCTGCAGATGATGTCAGAGCCTTGTTCCAAAATCATAAAGACCTTCACTGAAATTCACCTATAGAGGCCTACCAGAGACTCCAAACAGCATCCTTATCTACTACTGATACTTCAAGTACCATTGGATCTGCTGTATCATATGGTCCTAGAAGTGGAACAGCCTGAACAACAGCCTTAATCTATTTCAGGGCTTTTTCCTGTTCTGGGCCCCACTCAAAATTAGCAGCTTTGCAAGTCACTTGGAAAATGGGCCAGAGTAAGATACCTAAGGGAGGAATATGTTGCCTCCAAAATCCAAATAAGCCCCCTAGGTGTTGTGCCTCCTTTTTGGTCATGAGGCGCCAGATGCAACAACTTATCTTTTACCTTAGAAGGAATAGCTATATATGTTCCACACCACTGGATTCCTAGAAACTTCCCTGAGGTAGAAGGCCCTTGAAGTTTGGTGGGATTTATTTCTCATCGTTTGGCTCTCAAATGCTGTACTCACAAATCCAAGGTGGTTGCCACCTCCTGCTCACTAGGCCCAACCAATATAACATCATCAATATAATGGACCAGTGTGATATCTTGAGGAAGAGAAAAGCGATCAAGGTCCCTATGAACTAAGTTGTGACACAGGGCAGGAGAGTTAATGTACCTTTGTGGTAAGACAGTAAAGGTATATTGCTGGCCTTGCCAAGTGAAAACAAATTGTTTCTGATGGTCCTTAGGATAGGTAAGGGGAAGAAGGTATTTACCAAATCAACAGCTGCATACCAACTACCAGGGGATGTGTTAATCTGCTCAAGCAAGGAAACCACATCAGGCACCTTAGCTGCACTTCGGGTAACCACATGGTTCAGTGTGTGGAAATTTACCATCATTCTCCAAGACCCATCTGTCTTCTGCACAGACTAAATGGGAGAATTAAATAGAGATGTGGTGAGGACCACCACCCCTGTCCTTCACGGTGGCACTAATCTCTACAATCCCTCCAGGAATGTGATACTGCTTTTGGTTCACTATTTTACCAACCAAGGGCAACTCTAATGGCTTCCATTTGGCCTTTCCAACCATAATAGCCCTCACATGGCAGATTAGGGAACCAATGTAAGGATTCTGTCAAGTACTAAGTATAATCTATCCCAATTATACATTCTGGACCAGGGGAAATAACTAAAGGATGGAATCATGGGCCTATTGGACCCACTGTGAGTCAGACATTTGCTAAAACTCCATTGATCACCTGCACTACATAGGCCCCTACTCTTACTGGAGGGGCAGTATAGTGTTTTGGATCCCCTGGACTCAGTGTCAGTTTAGAACCAGCGTCCAATACTCCCTGAAATGTCTGATCACTCTCTTTTCTGCAATGTATAGTTCCTCAGGCAAAAGGCCCTAGGTCCCTCTGTAGAAGCATAGGAGAAAAATTGACTGTACAAATTCTAGGGCATTAAGATCCTTCCCCAAGGATACCTGGCCTCTCCATCATTCAAGGGGCTCTGGGTCTATAAACTAGCCAAAATTTGTATTGGCTACTCTTATTTTGTTGCTGGCATAAATACCTGACACTCAAAATGAGGGGAGGAAAGGTTTATTTAGCTCAGTTACTGTAGGTTTCAAGACACTGCTCCCACTCTACAGGGTCTAGAGAGCCTGGGGCACTTCCATGTCCAGGATGACCCTCTCCACATCTCTAATAAAAGTCTCTATGGCCCCACCTCTCAAGCCCCACCCTGGTGGTTTAGTCACACCCTCAAGCCACACACTGCCCCTCAGGCAGCAACTGCCCCATGATTTATATGAAGCTTTGGGGGGACTACTAGATACAAACCATAACAATCAAAAAAATTCCAAGTAATGAAACATGAGGATTCCTCTAACACTACCTTACACAGAATTATATATAATCAATGAAATTTATTCCTAAGAGATTTTCTTAAAGCTCCCTAGAAAAAGATAATGATGAGATACAATCTGTTTTTGTTCTTTTAGATTTCTACTCCAGATCTTTTCTCTGATAACCAGCATACAGAGTAGATGATTAAATCCCAAGGCTATCTAGATATACAGGCAATATTAATTATCTCGTCCAGGATAAAATGTCTACAATCAATCTGAGAGCTAGGGCAGAAAATACTAAATAATCAAGGTCAGATGGAAGTTCTGATTCCAACTTCATTGCAACCTTTGATCTTTGGGCATGTCATTACTGAAAATATAAATAATTTTATTTACTAATTATTTTATGTGTAGAAAGTATTGTGAGTTTTATAAATGCTTATTTTTCTAACAAAATAAAAGTTACATGAGAAAAACAGTATAGTGTATAACTTCAGCGCTATTGATAATTTTTTTTAAATATCAGAAACAGTTATATGAATTTTCTTTGAAATCAGGTGATGGTTGCATGCAGGGTATAAAATTATTAATTATGGAAATTGGTTAGCATGGCACTTGCAAATGGGTATTTATACAAATTGCTAGAGGAAATGTATTTATGTATAGCTTGGCAGTATACAGTTCCACTTTCAGCTTGTATTCTTCCATGATCTAGCAGAGGGATAATTTTCCTTCTGGAGAAAGAAATCAATTTGAGAGATGACATTTTCCAAGTCCTATGATGTTCCAGCCTAAACCTGTCATACAAATAGATTAATGGTCCCTCATTTTCTGTTCATTGAAATATTTGTCAAAAGGATGAATGTATACTTTCTCCCCCTTCATTTTATGCCTTCATTATAGTCTTGTCAAAGAAAATGATTATCTATTATTATCATTTGGAAATATGTTCCCTGCTTAGTGTAAGCTCTGCTATTAGAATGATAAAGAAAAATATAACAATAATGTTTTATATATAATTCCCTGAAAATTGTTCATAAGACACTATATAAAGAAGCTCACAATAATACAAAATAACATTATTACCTCCGTTCCTGTAACAGTGTATTGGTTATTGGGAGAGAAAAAAGTCAGCCTGCTGTTACAATTACACTGAAACTTTCATTTCTCTTTTAGATTTCTACTTATTTTTCTCTGAATTCTTTAGATTTTGAGTCAAAGAACATACAACTATTGTATGAATTGCTCACGGAGTATTCATATCTGGGATAGTCTGCAGCAAGTTGTTCTGGAAAACAGTGTGAATGGCCTTGCTTCTTCCAGGACAGTGCAGAAGAAGTGCTTCTGGAGGAGCTTGCATGGTTTACTTCTCTTGCTATTTTCAGAATTTAATAGAGCACAAAACAAATATTGGATGTTTAAATATTTGCTAATTTCAGATGTAAAATGTAATATGCACATTTAAGTTAAAGGGAATCAGATAAGTGTTTCACATGAGATTTCTTTTGCCTTCCTGTACTAAATATAGGCATTTTTAGCTTTAACTAGTAATCCTAGCTAGACATATTGGATAAGAAATTCTCATCTTCCTAATAAAAATGAGACATGTAAGTATCTTGAAGTTTAGGCTGAATTATTTGGAGGATGCTATATTATATATTATTTTCTTTAGGTGGAAAATACTCATCTGGTGGAATGTGGAAGAAAAATATGGAAAGAGTTGGTCTCATATTTTGTAAATAGGTAA
>NW_004524590.1:15097666-15102440 GCF_000260255.1 Octodon degus
CTCTCTCTCTCTCTCTCTCTCTCTCTCTCTCTCTCTCTCTCTCTCAAATAAATAAATAAAATTTAAAAAATAAAAAAAGATGCTGCACAAATTTATATTGCAGCCAACAATCCCATTAATATGTAAACCTTTCCAATTTTTGGTCCTCAAATTCTTTCATCTGTGTTTTATATTTGTGGAAGTCTATCATCTCCTTTGCTATGTACATTCTTAAGTATTTTATTTAGTTGTTTTATTGTGAATAGGACTGCTGCCATGATTTCTTTCTCAGCAAGTCTATTACTGAGATACAGAAAGTGTACTGATTTTGTATGTTGATTTTTTTTTACTATTGTATAGAATTTATTTATCCATTCTTAAATGATTTAGGTGGAGACTTTAGAGTTCTCTATATGAAGAATTATGTCAACTATAGACAGGGATAAATTGTATGCCTATTGACTTGCACACCTTTTATTTCTCTCTCTAATTGCTGTGACTAAAATTTCTGATACTATGTTAAATAAGACTGCTAAGATTAGATGCTTTTCAATTATTTGTGATCAGAGAAAATGTGTCCAGCCTTCATCCATTCAGTATGATGTGGCCAGAGGATGTATAATACATGACAGTAATAATATCAAGGTGACATCCTTCTGTACCTAATTTGTTTAGGGTTTTTAGCATGCTGGCATATTGAATTTCATCAAATGATATTTTTGCATATTATTGATGATCATAAGTTTCTTAATATTCATTCTGTTGATGTGATGTATTGTTTATTGATTCACACATGTTGAATTTTCCTTGAATCAAAGTGTTAAAAATCATTTGTCCTTTTCCTCATTCCTGTTTCAGGTGCACTTTTGATACTTAAAATTAAATTTTGACATTAAAAAAAGACCTTTATTTATATCCACCTTTTTTGTTTTGTTTTGTCAGAGATGGGTGTTTCGTTGCTGTAAGAGAAGTTGTACTTGGAGAAATCTTTAAAGGATCTTTTCATACTTGCTGCCAGACCAAAGATCGTAGGTACTTGAATGTAGTAAAATAACCCAATATAGTCTAATAGTCCATATTTGTAATGGGTTATCAGCACACCTGGCAATTGTCTGAAGTTGGTGAACTGAACCTTTCACAGCTCATCATATTAACATAGCTTTACTTTTATACTTTGTGGTTACATTTTTCTGCTGGACAGTTAAGACCAAGTTAAAGCAAGAACTATATAACTAAAAATGTAACTTTTGCTATCTAACAAATAGCGATGAGGCAGTTTCAAAACTGATTAGTGAGACAGCTTCAATAATTAATGCATTACATATTATTATCTTTGTAGTGGTTATTCATAGTACAAGATGCAGACATAATGTCCTGTCCACAAACACTACTAGTACAAATCTTTCTTCTTATTGAATTAAGAGAAAGTACCAGTATATATATATCCTATTTTGCATATGTAGATACAAAATGGTCCCTCATTTATATCCCCTTTCCTGTTTAGTTTTGTCAGAGATGAGTATTCCATTGTTATTTAAATATTGTAGATGCATGAATTCAGCAAAATAATCCAATATAGTTCAGTAGTCCATAATAGTAGTGGATTATCTGAAGGACTGACAAAGTCAGAAGTTGTTGACTTGAGCCCTTTACAGCTCAGTATATTAATATGGCTTTACTTTTTATACATTGTTTTTATACTTTTCTGCCAGATGATGAAGACCAACATAAAGCAAGGCCTGTATAACAAGAAATGTAACTTCTGTATCTGACAAGATCAGTCAAATCCCCTCAGGATTTACCCTGAAACCCTGTACTGCACTTCATAGATCCTTTGTCAGTGTCAGCTATGTGGATGAGTCACAGCCATTGCTTGACCAATTTGCTCTCTGCGGAAGCCTGAAAGAATGTTTTCTCTCCATGTGACTCTCTTTAGGCATACTCTACATCATCAATCACTTTCCTCTGTGGCTCCATAATGGATTTAAAATTTAACATATTAATACTTGTTGGAAAATACCTGTTCCATGCTATGTCTAAGATGTTCGATATTCAGACAGAGAGTGAGGTTAAGCTCAATTGCCTATGTCATAGGGTAATAATATCATTAAACTTCTCTTCTGGAGGGTTAACAACTCAAATGTGCAGACCAAAATAGTAAAAAGAAGGGCTGCAACATTATGGCCTTAGCCTTTCAAGGTCAGTGAGGACTCAAGACATAAGAGAACCTGTAACGTAACCTCCTGTAACTCACTTGTGTCCCAAATTTTCTGATCAAGGTATGATTGCATTCATATTTGTATTTTGGCCTCATATTTGGCATATCTTATAACAATTGATGTGTTGATGAAAAGAAAGTGTATCTTGCAGCTGCTGGATGGCATTTTTTGTAAATGTCTGTGATGTCCATGATTCTGTTGCTACAGCAAAATAGTTTAACCTGGACTTTTTTATTTTACTTTTTTTGTGATGATCTGTTAATTGTTGAAAGTAGGAAGGTGACGTCTTTCACTATTATTATGCATGAGCCTATGCCTGCCTTTACGTCTAATAACACTTGCTTCACAAAAGTGGTGGCTTCCTAGTAGGCTCATGTAGATTTAATTTATTAACTCTTCTTGTTGAACTTGACCTCTTAGTCATTATATTATGACCTTTTTGTGGATCTTTATATTGTTTGCCAGAAAGTTAATTTGTTATACATAGGTACAACCATTCCTGTTTGCTTTAGGCTTCCATTTGCTGGGAATATGATTGTCTAACTTTTTTTGATAGTCTGTTTGTGTCTTTATTAGTAAAGTTAATTTCCAAGACACGGCACACTATTTTTGACCTACACAGCCATACCATATCCTTCAATGGAGAACTTAGTCTTTTACTTTTAATGTTATTATTTATAGGTAATGAACTACTAAGGTCATTTAAAAATGTTCTTTAGATATTGAACTACATCTACCCTCCCTTTATTTTGATACAGGGTCTCGTTACATTGCTGATTTACCCAGCTGGGGTTTGAACTTGCTATCATCCTGCCTCAGTTTCCTGAATTACTGATATTATAGTTACATGGTACCTTGTCCTCCATGTGGTATATTTAAGAAATGTTTCATTGAGTACTATGTGAACCTCACTAAATAAAAATCTTTCCCATTCTTTTTATTTTCTACTCATGCTCAACTTTGTGGTTTAATGATTTGCTATACTAATAATGATGATACATTTAAAAATGATGTAGCTGGGCCCGCGAGAGAGCTCAGTGGTCAAAAACACCTGTTTAGGCAAGCTTAGGCAAGACATTGGATTGTGGTTTGATCCCTGGCACCACATGCCATTCCAGTCCTGCTCCCAAGGTGGACTGAGCCAGCAACAATAAATAAATAAATGAACAAACAAATAAGAAAATAAATTGTGGCATTTCCTCCTGTAGATTTTAATGTTCTTTCTTGTCCTTTACCTTTATCAGTTTGACACAGTGAAGATTATTTTTACTCAAGTATATTTAAGGTCCTATAAACTGCCTGTATTTGAATGTCCATAGCTCTCCCAAGATTATGGCAGTTTATGTCCTTATTTTATTGAACAGATTGTCTATCCCTTAACTTTTTTCTCACTTCCAGATAGTAGATAAGTGAAGGTATTTTCTGTTTCAATGGAGAGAGAGAGAGAGAGAGAGAGAGAGAGAGAGAGAGAGAGAGAGAGAGCCACATAAGGTAACCAAGATGAGCTTGAGATCATCCTGTCTCAGCCTCTCAGAATACTGAGATTTCAGTAATACACCACCATACCAACTATCATAGATCTCAAAAGTCTTTTTTCTTATTATATTTATCTTCATATTCATTTTGCTTCTTCTTCACCCTTCCCGTCTCCCTCTCCTCTCCTACCCTTGCTGAGATATTTCAAAGAGCTGAGCTCTCATATATTTTGCCAATTGATCAAGTGTGTCACTGGAGCTTTCACATGTGGTTTCTCTTGAATTTATCAAGCTCTTCATTTCAAAAAAAATTGGCTTGGTTATTTTTAGATAATATCTATTTCTCTGTTGAAATAAACTTTTCTGCCTTCATAATTTCCTGTCACATTCATCTGTGTTCCTTTGGATATCTTTGAGCTTTTCAGTAATCCTCCTGCTAAGTCCTTATCAGGTATTTTATCTATTTGATTTCTTCAAAATCATCTGATAGAGGGTTAGTAGTAGTATGTTCTTTTGAGACATGTCTAAAATTTTCTCTGCTCTTACACTGAGCTTTGTGAATCTTATAGATTATATATTTCTAGTACTTTTAGATGTTTGTCTTCTAAATTATTTTTTTCTACTGAAAGTAAATCTTCAGGTGTGATTTCTGTTATATTGATTTTTTTTCTTGCTGGGTATCAGAGTATTCCTATAGTTTCATTTAAAAAGAAAACCTTAAAGTATTTTGACAGTACAATTAATATATAATATTTAAATTCATCTTTGCAGGTATTTACATATATTTTAACATATCTTTTTCTTTCCATTCCCTGGGCTGGAGAGATAGCTCAGTGGACTACGTGCCTACTGAAGCAAGTGCAGTGACAGAGTTTTAATGCCCAGCACCCCTGCCCTGCCTGCCCCACCCCTGGGTGTGATTTAACTGGCCACAGAGTCAGGATGTGATGGCACATGTCTCTAATCCCAGTGCTGGATAAGCTGAAAAATGACCGGCGCTGGAAAAGGATGACACGGAGCCTCCTTCTTTGTTTTCGTTCCCTTTATTTTCACGTGTCCTTCTTCCTCCTCTCTCTTCTTCTTCTTCCTCCACTTCCTCTA
>NW_004524590.1:15104332-15104950 GCF_000260255.1 Octodon degus
TCTCCCCCCCCTCCTTATTCTAGGGGTACCGGGCAGTCCCACATCTGCCTCAAGCCGAACCTGGGCAGCCGCAAGCATTTTTTGCAGCTCCTCTATAATGTCCTTATAAGGATGCGAGACAGGGGGTTCCTCTGAATCTCGCGTGGTCGCCTTGTCCCTCTGGAATGGCGGCTCGGGCTCGGGCTCCTCCTCAAAGGAAGAGTCCGAGCTCTGGCTGGCGGAGCCAAAAGACTCCGCCTTTGCTTGCTCAAAGGCCCTTCTACTGTCTTCTAAAAGGGCAGAGCAAGATTTATCCTTTAAACAGCCATGGATCATGGACCAGAGCGGGCGGACGCCAGGAGACAGCGTGCCATGGTCTGCAGCACAATCAAGGTCCCCACCTAACTTCTCCCAACTGGGAAGATCTATTCTGCCCGTGGGCAGGAACCAGGGTGCTATAGCGTCAATCTCGCCCAAAAAATCCCTTGTACTGCACTTATGCACCCGGAGGCCTCTCGATTTTAACAATGTATTAAGGGCAATCGTGAGGTGATGGCCGTTCACATTGCCCATGATAGTGTCGCTTTCGCTTCCTAATTGTGAGAATTGTCCTACCCTAGGATACGCGGTTTCACCGCA
>NW_004524590.1:15105050-15110860 GCF_000260255.1 Octodon degus
TTCTAATTGTCATTTGAATGTTCAACTAGATTTTAAATACCCAAAAACAGAAGTTAAACACAGGCAGGAAAGTCACAAACTGGAGGTCAAACTGAATGACTTAGGTGACCTGGGCCTTTTCCATTTCAGGGATCACAAATGTACAATGGGAATTTTAATCAAAGAAGGAGGAACATAGTGTCATAACAGCAATTCTAGAAAACCACAGCTTTGTGCAAATTCTGTTTATATCATTTACATTCTGCTTGATAATTTATCTATCCCATCTGAATCTGAATTTTCAATTTTTTTGAAGTAATAGCATTATACATATCATGCTTGTCTTGGGACTTGTTTTTAGCATTTGGAAAACACTAGGGATGCATTTGTAGTGTACAAAATACAACCATGGCTGAAAATGTTTAAAGTCCCTTATCCTTTATAAGAGGATATTTCTGGAAGCAGGAAATGAATGCACACTAGCCAGTACCAAGGTTAGTTCATCATTCATATTCCTTAAGGCAGCAAATTTATATTTTATATATGAGCAAAATAAAGTTCTCTAAAATATTGTCTCATAACAAGAAAGTGGGCCTTAACAAATATGAAAGTTCTTCTTGCAGACAAATGTTGAAAACAACATACAAGAGCTTGAACTGAAAGAAAACAATATTACTGTGATATATTTAAGATCCATGAAGGATTCTCATTATTTGGCCAATGGATCAAAATACTAGAGATAAATAATAATATTTTAAAGTTTATTGTAGTACTAAAGTGTTATGCATAGCACTTCTTTTGTTTAGTGTATATTTTCAAAACAGGATAGTGATGCACATTTTCTCAGATTAGTATATTTTGAGTATTTTTTTTCTTTCTCTCTATTTTCCCTTTGGTACCAGGATTAAACTCAGGACATTATGCTTGCCAGGAAAGCACTTATTCTACTGAGCCATCTCCCCAGCCCCAATTTTGAACATTTTCAATCCTATAGTCTCCTTGTCTTGGCGCCCCTAATCTGATATCCTTCTTCATCTCTAAGAATACTTTTATTGTTAGTTGATTCTTTACCATTTTCAGGAGACATTGATTTATATTTATGTACTTCTCATATACTAAAAATATGTAAGGAACCCAGTCCTAGCCCAGGCCCAGTGAGTGTGCAGGAGAGCATCTGGCTACCCTGCACCTGCAGGACCTATTACTGGTCCCAGCCTAGGTGCAGCGTGGGTGAGACCCTCTTCTACACACATGGGACACCACCCACCACTCCGCAGCACCTCCCCCACAACGCCCACCCAGTAGGAATTTCTGCCACGTTCCCAGAACCCCCAGACCCAGTCCTAGCCCAGGTCCGGTGATTGTGAGGGAGAGCTTCCAACTACCCTGTGCCAGCGGGACATATTACTGGTCCCAGCCCAGGCACAGCATGGGTGAGACCCTCTTCCACCCCCTTGGTACTCCCCCCACCACTCTGCAACAACTCCTGCAACCCGCCCGCCAAGTAGGAATTTCTGCCGTGTTCTGGCAACCCCCAAACCCAGTCCTAGCCGAGGCCCAGTGAGTGAGTGGGAGAGGTGCCTCTCCCATCTACTCCACCTTGTCCCCTCTGGGCTCAGCTCAGGCCTGGAATACAGGTCTGGGGTTACACCAGCTGCAAACCCTGCAGAGAGTGTAGAGGATAGAACAACCCAGCTAGTCCAGGAGCAGAAAAACTTGCCAGAGAGGAAAAACAAATTCACCCCCAAGGGCAGCAGCAGGAAGGAATTGAGCACAGCAGCCAGACCCAGGCCAGGCACAGCTGGATAAATGCAAACTTTGTAGATCTGCACCTGAACTTCAGGACGTGCTAAGGTTATAACTACAATGAAGATCTACAAAAAAAGTCAGAAGACAGTGCTATGCAAAATGATGAGAAGGAACAAAATGCAACCTCAGAACCCAACCCCACCCATAACGAGTGCAGAGGACACAAACACAGAACAAATTCAGAATCACACAGCTGAAAGCAATGAATCAACAGATTCTGAAATAAAAAAAATACAGCTTCAGAAAGGTATAGAAGAACTCAGATTAGAAATAAAAAAAGAAATCGCTGAATTAATAACATCTGCAGTAAAGAATCAATTGCAGAAACATAAGGAGGAAAACCAATACCCGATCAGAACAAGTGAGGAGGACACTAGCTCAGCTCAAATGCATGAATTAATAGCATTGATAGTAAATAAGCAGCGGCAGAAAGATATAGAGGAACATACAGTGCAATTCTTTTCTGAAATAAAAGAACTCTCAGAACACATAGCATCTGAAGTAAAGAATCAAGTACACAAACATAGGAAGGAAACCCAATCTGAAAAAAACACTTTAGTAAAAGAATTTATAACTGCTTCTAAGAAGACATTGATAAAAAAAATACAGAAGATAAGAAAAATGACAGATTGCTTTAATGAGCAATACAGGATAAAAATAGATCACATGAAGCAGAATCAAAGAGATATACAGGAAATTAAAATATCAATCACAAGCTTGCAAAACCGTTTAAGTAAAAGTGAAGAGAGAGTTTCAGATCTTGAAGATGCTGGTGCAGTTAGTGAAAAGGTAAGAAAGGATCTCTTAAAAACAATGAGGATACAGGAAAGAATAATCTATCACTTGCAAGATGATGCAAAGATAAACAATGAGAGACTAATAGGCATCAATGAGAAAGAAGGAATGAACACAAATGACATTAAAAAAATATGGGAAGAAGTAATAGCAGAAAACTTCCCAAATATGAGGAAAAAATCTGACATTCAGGTAAACGAAGCATACAGAACGCCAAGTAACCTCAATCCAATGAAAAACAAACTGAGACATATAATAGTCAAGATAACAGAAATTCAGCACAAGAATAATATACAGAAAGCAGCTAGAGAAAAGAAGCAGGTCATATTCAAAGGAAAACCCATCAGAATTACAGCCGACTTCTCTTTACAGACCACGAAGGCAAGAAGAGCATGGAGCAGAGTACTTCAAGTACTCTATGAAAACAAATTCAATCCCAGACTACCATACTCTGTAAAACTCTTTCAATTTTGATGGAAAAGTGAAATACTTTCATGACAAAGAACAGCTAAAGAATTTCATGATGACAAAGCCAACCCTACACAGGCTACTGAAAGATGTTCTAGACAGGGACCAAAATGATGGGAAGCCCACGAATGAGATCAGACACAACCAATTAAATAGGGCAAGCAATTAAACACAGGAGAAAAAGGAGTAAACAACAAAAGGTAAAAAATAGGTCAAAAGTAAGTCAATACATCTCAATTCTAGCCATCAATGTAATGGACTAAATTCATCAATTAAGAGAAATAGACTGGCACAGTGGATTAGGAAACAAAATCCAACAATATGCTGTATACAAGAAACACGTTCAACTCTTAAAGACATTCAGGGGCTGAAGTGAAAGGATGGAACACAATACTACATGACCCATCACCTCAAAAAGAAAAAAAGAAAAAAAAACAGGGGTAGCACTCCTATTCTCAGACATTCTCAACATCAAACCAACAATGATCAAGTGAAATAAAGAAAGCCATTATAGGGGTCGGAGAGATGGCTCAGTGGAATAAGTGCTTCCCTGGCAAGCACAAGGGTCTGAGTTCAATCCCCGGTTCCACCAAAAAACAAAAAACAAGGCCATTATATACTGGTTAGGGGAAAAACTCAAGAGGAAGAGATAACACACATTGATATGTATGCATCAAACACGGGAGCAACCAACTATATAAAGCAAATCTTAATGCGAATGAAAAATCTCATATCCAATATCGCAATTTTAACAGGATACCTTAACACTCTCTCATCTCCAAAAAATAGGTCAACCTAACAAAAACTTAGCAAAGAAATAACAGAACTGAACCAGAGCTTGAAGGAAATAGACTTGGTGGACTTCTACAGAGTGTTCCACCCAAACACAGCTGAATACACATTTTCCTCAGCTGCACATGGGTCATTTTCTAAAATAGACCACATACTGGTCCATAGGTCATGCTTAAGTACATGGAAGAAAACAGAAATTATCCCATGCACAGTATCTGACCACAGTGCAATGAAACTGGAAATAATGACAAAACAAACCAGAAAAAAACCTTAAATTCATGGAAATTAAATGACACCATACTCAGCAACCAATGGGTCATAGATGAAATTAAACAAGAAATTCAACAATATCTACAATTCAATGAAAATTCAAACACAACTTATCGGAATTTATGGGATACAAAGAAAGCAGTTCTCAGAAGGAAATTCATAGCTGTAAACTCACACATTGGGAAAACACAACGGGAAAAAATAAATACCCTAATGCTGCACCTTCAACAACTAGAAAGGGAAGAGCAAACCAAACCCAGAGCCCAATGATAGGAAGAAATCATAAAGAATAGAGCAGAAATTAATTCAATTGAGACGAAGAAAACAATTCAAAGAATTAAAAAAGAAAAAGCTGGTTCTTTGAAAGATTAAATAAAATTGATAAGCTCCTAGCTAAGCTCATCAAACAGAGGAAAGAAAAAATTCAAATACAAAAAATAAGGATTGAAAAGGGTATGATTGAAACAGACTTAGTGGAAATTCAGAAGATTATTAATAGCTACTTTGAGAAACTTTACTCTCACAGAATAGAAGACACAGAAGAAATGGACAGATTCCTAGAAAGGTATAAATTACCACAACTGAATCAACAAGATATAACCACTCTCAATAGCCCAATAACAGCCAATGAAATACGAGATGTAATTGAAAACCTATGGGTAAAGAAATGTGCAGGAATGGATGGATTCACAGCAGAATTCTACAAGACATTTACAGAAGATGTAGTCCCTATACTCCTCAAACTCTTCCATGAAATTAAAAGGAAGGAATCCTCCCAAAATCATTCCTGGAGGCAAGTATTATACTGATACCAAAACGAGGGAAAGATGCAACTAAGAAGGAGAACTACAGGCCGATCTCCCTCATGAACATAGATGCCAAAATCCTCAATAAAATCCTAGCAAATAGAATACAGCAAATCATCAAGAAGATCATACCTCATGACCAGGTAGGATTCATCCCAGGGATGCAAGGATCATTCAATATTCAAAAATCTATAAATGTAATACACTATATCAATAGAGCAAAAACTCAAAACCACATGGTCATCTCCATTAATACAGAGAAGGCTTTTGATAAAGTCCAACACTCATTCATGTTTAAAGTCCTACAGAAAATTAGAATAGATGGGCTCTACTTCAATCTGGTAAAAGCCAATTATGAAAACCCAACAGCTAATATCATAAATGGGGAAAACCTGAAATCTTTACTCTTAGATCTGGTACATGACAAGAATGGCCTCTATTACCACTCCTATTCAATATAGTTCTGGAATCATTAACTACAGCTATTAGACAAGAGAAAGAAATGAAGAGAATAGGAATAGGTAAAGAAGAAGTTAAGGTTGGGGAGATGGCTCAATGGAATAAGCGCTTCCCTGACAAGTGCAAGGGCCTGAGTTCAATTCCCGATTCTGAAAAAAAAAAAAAATCCCTTGGGTGCCTGGCCCTAGCTCAGTCCTTTAAGTGGCTGCTTCCACAAAGCTGTCAGCCTCAGGTTGCTGGAGTTCAAAACTCACAACTCTCCCGTTGGCCAAAAGTGCCCTGAAGGCATTGGAGGAAAAAAAAAAAAAAAGAAGAAGAAGAAGAAGAAGAAGAGGAAGAAGAAGAAGAAGAAGAAGAAGAAGAAGAAGAAGAAGAAGAAGAAGAAGAAGAGGAAGAAGAAGAAGAAGAAGAAGAAGAAGAAGAAGAAGAAGA
>NW_004524590.1:15111664-15126858 GCF_000260255.1 Octodon degus
TCAAACTTGACCCAGGTCTATCACCATGCACTAAACTAAAGTCAAAATGGATTAAAGATCTAAACATTAAAGCAGAGACACTAAATCTCCTGGAGGAGAAACTAGGAGGAACTCTTGAAGACATAGGGGTAGTCAAAGAGTTCATAGACAGAAATCAAATTGCACGGGAAACAGGTGAAAGAATTAACAACAGGGACTTGCTCTTTTTTTATTTTTTTTTAAATATTCTTTTTTTTTAACATTTATTTAGTGTGTGTGTGTGTGTGTGTGTGTGTGTGTGTGTGGCCAGCTCAGCCCACCAGGGGGCGCAGCTGGCTGGCATGTGGTGCCGGGGGATCAAACCATCATCCCTGTACTTTGCCAAGCTTGTTCCAAGTAGGTGCTTTAGACCACTGAGCCATCTCTCCAGCCCCTGGGACTTGCTCTTACTGAGAAGTTTTTTTCACGTCAGAAAAAATTACCAAAAGTGAAAAGGCAACCCACAATTTTGGAAAAAATCATGACAAATATGTTCTCAGACAAAGGTCTGCTCTCTAGAATCTATAAAGAACTAAAAATCACTAGGGCCCCAAATTTAAAAACCCAATCCAGAAATGTGCATGGGAGATGAACACACACTTCTCAGAGGAAGAAATTAAAGAAGCAAATAAATGTATGAAAAAAATGCTCCACATCACTGGCCATCCACAAAATGCAAATTAAATCAACATTGAGATATCATCTCACCCCAGAACGGATGGCGATCATAAAGAAATCACCCAACAACAATGTTGGAGAGCCTGTGGGGAAAAGGGAACACTTCTCTACTGCTGGTCGGAATGTACACTGGTGCAACCATTATGGAAATCAGTATGGAGACTCCTTAGAAAAGTTGGGCAAGAAATCCCATTTAAACCAGTTATTCTTCTACTGGGAATTTTCCCAGGGTTTCTGAAAACATCAAGTCATAGTGATATATGTGTGCCTATGTTTATAGCAGCACAACTTGTGATAGCCAAATCTTGGAAACAACCAAGATGCCCATCACCTGATGAAAGGTTGAAAAAGATGTGGTATTTTTACACAATGAAGTATTATTCATCTATTAAGAATGATAAAGTCAAAGCCTTTATTTTGAATTGGATGCCACTTGAGCATATACTCATAAGTGAAATAAACTGACACACACGTGTAAATATCATATAGTCTCCCTCGTATAAGAAATCTAAAGAAGGGACCAGGGAGATGGCTCAGTGGAATAAGCGCTTCCCTGGCAAGTGCAAGGGCCTGAGTTCAATCCCCGGTTCCAAAAAAAAAAAAAAAAAAAAGAAATCTAAAGAAGAAATACAAATAGAAATTTGTAATATATGTAAAAGGAAAGCAGGAACTCAAGGATTAACTAACCAAGAGAGGGAAAAGAGAAGATCTAGGAAACACGAATAAGTCAAGCCACACAGTTATATTTAGAAGATGGGCAAGGCAATGATCCTGAGAATCTTCAGATTTATTAATCTAGCAGTAAATTGGAAAGATTCTCACCTTTACTAGCTATGTATACTGATACCTGTGAATTAAGCAACTGCAGTGCAGATGGTAATTTGTAATAGTCGTTTCATGCTTGGAGTGCCTGTCATTCTGTTCTTCTGAATATGGGCTGCTTGTCTTGAAATGACAGTTGCTGTTATGATGTCTCTCATGTAGATGATTGTCCCAGAAGAAGGGGGTGGTCAATGAAAGCAAGAGACTGGAAAAGGAATAATGTGGGACTGTCTTGCTTCAAGATTGTATATGGTGAGATTTTTGGACTTATGTGTAAACATAAGAAATAAATAATTCTTTATGCCTATTTTTAAAATATTTTCTAAGTTTTAAATGTTTTTTTTATCATATTCTGTAGGGACTTAAATTTCAACATATCAATACTCGATGAAAAATACCTGTTCCATTTTATGTCTAAGATGTTTGATATTCAGACAGATAGTGAGGTTAAGCTTTACAACCCCAGTTGCATGGTTATAACAATAAGCTTGTCACCTGGATGGTTAACAACCTAAGTTTTCAGACTAAAATTAGAGAAAAAGGAGGGCTGCAAGGAAAGCCAACATTTTGTCCCTAGCCTTCCAAGGTCAAATAAGACTCAGTACATATGAGATCCTGTACCGTAACATCATGTAACTCAGTAGTGGTCCAAATTTTCTGATCAAGGAGATTATCGGGCCAAAGTGGAAAGTGATCAATGATGTGGAGTGTGCCTAAGGAGAGTCACTTGGATAGAAAATATTCTGTCAGGCTTTCACAGAGAGCACATTTGTGACAAGCGGTGGCGGTGACTCATCCACATGGCTGACACTGACAAAGGTTCTACAATCTGAGGTACAGGATCTCAGGATGAATCCTGAGGGCATTTCACTGACCTTCTCAGACCCAAAAGCTACAACTCTTGTTGCATAGTTTTTGCTTTACCTTGGTCTTAATCATCCAGCAGAAAAGTATAAAAAGGAAATATAAGAAGTAAAGCCATGCTGTTATGTTGTGCTGTAGGGGACTCAGGTCAACAATTTCTGACATTGCCAGTGAAGTGGAAGATCCAATACTATTATGGGTTACTGGACTCTTTTAGAATATTTTACTGAGTTTACACATCTATGATATTCAAATAACAGAACTTAACCAAAAAAGGGTATACAGATGAATGTCCATTTTATTTCTGTGTATTCAAAGTGGTTAGGATAGATATATAGTTACATTCTCTTAATGAATAGAGTGATTTGTTCTAATGGTGTTTGTAAATAGGATATCATGTCCGCATCTTGTGCAGCAGTTAACCACTAGGAAGAATGTATGTAATGTGTGAATTATTGAAACTGTCCTAACAATTTGATTTGAAACTGGCTCATTACTATTTATTTATGATTATAATTATGGAAAAAATAATAAAAACACAAATAAATAATAAATAAAATAAAACCATACAAAAATATGCATAATTAAAAAATGTAAGTATCTAATTAATGGAATAAATGCATAGTTTTAATTGTATTTCAATTACATAACAAATGGTTGATTTGTCCGAGGGTTTGATGCATTTCACACCTTGTTTTCCTTTTACATTAAACCCTTCAGACTTATTTGAATAAATATTTTGTTAATAAGTGAAAAATGTAAAGCTGAATTTCAATTCCATGAATACATACTTGTGCCTTTCAAAAAATTTTTTTAAAAAAGTATTTTAGCAAAATGAAATTATTGATATCAGAAGACATCCTTGAACATGTTCTCTTCATTCATACATTGTGCAGTGAAGAAAAACTCCAGAGAGTGTCTCATGACTGCAGGGGATGGAAGTGAGATCACAGTAATGAGACATTGGGTACAGACAATTATGGTAGAAAAGCATTTAATTAGCTTTAGATGTTGTCAGCATTCTGTATTTGATGGATTTGAATGTGTATTTTGTTTGTTTGTTTGTTTGTTTTTTCTGAGCTGATCTTCTTGGAAAAAAGTGAAATAAGGATAATGCCAACTACCTTTATCTTTAGAAATCACTTCCATTTGACTGTGTCAAGATATTTCAGGTATGTAGTATCTTAGACATATGGGAAGCTCATTTATTCATTGTAGTTTCAAGTTTGCATTTAAATGTTAGTCACAAACTAGCAATCAGATATGAAGACTCATCATTCAATTTAAAAAATTCCACATTTGGCTCTTAAAATCAAAACTAGCTTAAAATGTCACTGTTTTTCACCTTATGATTAAAACTATCAGTTGAATACAAATCTTATGGATATGTTACATTGTATTCCTAAAGAGATACAATGTAGATTTACATGTGCATGTTTTATTAGTCATTGTATTAAGTCAGTGTTTTAAATATTTAGTTTATTGACTGATTGAGTCACAATGAAGTTAGGAACTGTGCCCAACCTTATTATTAAGGAAGAAACATAGACAGTTTTCATTCCTTATAGCTCTTCCTCAGTTATCTTACACATTTGAAGGAATTCACCACTTAATTGGTGCTGATTGTGTTAAGCACTTACATTCCTTTATCACATTTTTGGTTGTCTACATTTTCTCAGGATTCCTTAATAAATTATTTCCAATTCAACTAATATAGGACCACATATAAATAGTCACATATATACCGATACTCTGTAGGGTGCTTTCTACAGATTAAAATAACAAATGGATATTTTCAGGATTCATAATACAGCTCAGGGGCACAGTGGTGGTTTAACATATGTAGGACCCTTGCTTCCATCTATAGATCTGAAAAAAATAAGGAAAAAATCAAAATAAAAATAGAGGAAGTAGAGTAATGGAAATTCAGAGTGTGTTTTCTACAGCATAAATTCCTATCCCTAAGAAACAAAAACTTCAGGATTCCTTCAAAATCCATAATGTTGATGTTTTTCTCCATTTTCTTTATGACTTTTGATTGCCTAAGAAAAAGATTGGAAGTCTTCTAATAAAAACAAAGTATGTACCATGTTGGCAAGTGCAGGGACTAGGGTTTGATGCCTCACGACCATCTCTCAGGGGTGCTGAGCCAGCGAATGAGTCTGAGCTTGGTGGCGCATGCCTAGAATCCCAGAGCTGGGGAGGCTGAGAACAGGAGGATTACTATGAGTCTGAGCTGTGAAGTGAGACCCTGCACCAAATATGTAATGAAAAAAAATTACATGAAAAAACTAAGCATGTTATTTTTCTCAAGTATATTATAAGAGTAATTCACAGGACTTAAGTTTTCCACTATTTTCAATCTCGCCAAGTGTCTAGATATTTTTAAATTTCTAATATCTCCACTGTGAAAATCGTGCAGCCCATTAATCTGGAAAAATGAAAGGCTCATAAACTTCATCTCTTTATATAACCAAATCTTATTTACTAGCAAATCTATATGTACTGAGAGTTTCTCCATTTGCAATATCGCCAGAAGAAAAAAGTACTTGAGATTTTTAACTCATACCTTACATTGAAGGGATTATACCCTCTTCACAGAAGATGAATTGAAGACATGCCAATGTGCATTATAGATCTTAATTGTAATTGTTTACATGAGATCATCATAATTTGGTCTGTGATGAACTTTCAATGACAATATATACAACATGGGGCTCAGCATACTAGGAGCCTGATTTGGCAAGCACAGAGATGGGGGTTTGATCCCAGTACAGCGTGTTGTGCTGGCACAATGCCCATGGCCTGCTGAGCTGTTGACTGAGTCCAGTTATGGTGGGCAGACTCCTGTAATCTCAGTGCTGGGGAGACTGAAAACAGGAAGATCACTTCCAGTCTGAGCTGCATAGCGAGACCCTGTACCAAATACATAACTAAAACAAAACAAAACACCAAAACAGCAACAACAAAGATACAGAGCCAGCCAGATAGCTCAGCTGACTAAAGCACCTGCTTAGACAAAGCACAGTAGTCAGGGTTCAATCCCCAGCATGCAGCCTACCCTGTCCTCCCACTCTACTTAGAGCCTTGTTGACCTGTATCCCAAACACCTAACGTTGCTAGAGTCATGGATAATATTGAGAGCTTTAAAAAATTACAAAAACAAGGAAGAAAAGACATTCTTAGACCTCTAGTCCAAGAGACAAGGTCATGGAAGAAATTGGAAGCGACACACCTGGACTTTCTGAGATGACAGCAACTGAAGTAAAGAAACAACTGCATCAGGCTATGGAGGAAATCAGATCAGAAATAATATCTCAGGTAAAAGTAGAAATGACGACATACATGAAAGAATTACATGTAATGAAGATATAGGTACAAAAATAAAAGAGAAAAGGAAAATGATGGAAATATTGGATAAACAACATAGAAATCAATTAGGATGCATGAAACAGATTCAAACAGATATCCAGGACATTAAGAATTCCATTGAAAACAGGATGATCACTATGAGTCCAAGCGGTGAGACCCTGAGAGTGCACACGCGCGCGTGCACATGCACACACACACACACACACACACAAAATCCATTGAAAGCTGACAAAACTGCTTGAATGAAACAAAAGATAAAATTTCAGACATTGAAGATAACATTGCAGCTAGTGAACACAGAAATAAACATCTCTTAAAATTAATGAGAAACCAGGAAACAACAATACAAGAGTGGCAAGATGATGCAAAGACATGGCCAGCCAAATAAGTCAGTTGATTAAAGCACCTCTTTAGGCAGGTGAAGAGGCAGGGAGTTCGATCTTCAATCCTGCTGTGCCAGACCCACTGCCAGGAGCACCCAGAGACAGCAATTGAGACTGGGTGTGGTGGTGCACACCTGTAACCCCAGCACTTGGGAGGCTGTAAACAGGAGGATCACTAGGAGTCCAACCTACTCAGTGAAACCCTGTGCACCCTGTACACACTGTCCTAAATATAAAAAGATGATGCAAAGAAAAAAATAAGATTAATAGGTATCAATGAAAAAGATAGAATTAATGCAAAAGACATAAAAAGACTCTTTGCAGAAGTAGTACCAGAAAACTTCCCAAGCATGGCAAAATAATTTGATATAGAGATATGGGAGGCATATAGAACTCCAGCTAGCCATATCAAAATAAATCTTCACCCAAACATGTAATATTCAACATCCCAGAAGTTGAAAAAAAGAAGAGAATATTAAAAGCTGTTAGAGAGAAGAAATAGATCACCTAAAATGGAAAGCCCATCAGAATCATCGCACATTTCTCAAAACAGACTGTCAAATCAAGGAGAGCTTCGAGGGCTGGCTAGATGGCTCAGCAGACTAAGCACCTGCTTAGGCAAGTTCAGGGTCTGGTGTTTGATTGCTGGCACTATATGCTCTGCCAGCCACATCCACAGGCACGGTGACCAGGCCACCTAGACCAGGCCTGGTGGTGCACCCTTGCAATCACAGTGCTAGGGAGACTGAAAGCAAGAGGATCCCTATGAATATAAGCTATGTAGTGAGGCCCTTCACCAAATACATTTTAAAAAAAAGAAAAAGAAGAGCTTGGAGTTCCACATTTGAGGTCTTGAAAGAAAACAAATTTCCACTCTGGTTGATATATCCTGCAATAATATCTGTCAAATTTAATGGAGAGATTAGATATTGCATGACAAAGAACAACTGAAGAAATTCATGACAACCAAACCAAATCTACAAACCTTCAAAATTAACAGAAGAATAATACCAAGCAGAGTAAGTAATTAAGCAAAAAGAAAGTATAGGGATCCTATAGTAGGAAAACAACATGACAAAAATAGGACAATATATATCAATTATAACTATGAACATAAATATCCTCAATTCACCAATCAAAAGAAGCAGACTGGTAGGGTTGACCAAGAAACAAAATCCAACAATATGTTGCATACGAGAAACACATTTAACTCAAAAAGAAATTAATAGACTGAATGGAAAGCAATCAAAACAATACTCTATGTGACAGGAATCCAGAAAAAAGCCGAAGTAGCCATTCTGGGTTTTGACAATGTCGACTTCAAGTCAACTGTGATTAAATGAGAGCAAGAATGCCACTACATACTTGTTAGGGTAAAATTGCATGAAGAAGAGAGAACAATTATAAATACATGTATGATTAATGCAGAGCACACAGCTATATAAGATAAATTTTAACAGACGTGGAAAATCTCATGTGTAATAACATAAATGTAATGGGTGACTTTAAAACCCCATTTATACAAAGAGATGGATCAACCATGTAAGAAATAATAGAACTAATCTTAGAGATTTCCACCAATAGTGACAGAATGCACATTCTTCTCAGATGCACATGTGACATTCTCCAAAATAGATCATGTGCTAACACATAAACATGCTTAAGTAACTGCAAAAGAATCAACATTATCCCATGTAAAATACTTGACCATAGTGAAATGAAACTGGAAATTATTAGCAAAAGTAACAGCAAAAACACTATAAATACATGGAAACTAAAAAATATCCCCCTGAGAAATCAATGGGTCACTGATGAAATTAAAGAAGAAATTAACAAATACATACAATCAAACAAAAATGCAGATAAAACTTACCACAACCTGTGGGATGCAATGAAATCTATCTTGAAGGAAATTGTAGCAATAAATTCTCATATTAGCAAAACAGAATGAGACAAAATAAACAATCTTATGCTGCACCACCAACTTCTAAAAAAAAAAAAACAAGTCAAGCCCAATGCCCTAAGAACACATGAAATTATAAAGATTAGAGTCCAATTAAATATGACATAGAGGAAGAAAACAAGTACAAAGAGTTGATGAGGCTAATAGTTGTTTCCATGAAAAAATACATAAAACTGATAAATTCTAGCCAACCTCATTTAAAATAAAAAAATCAAATTCATACAATGAGAAATGAAAAAGGAATCATTATAGACATGCAAGGATAATCCACTTGATTATCGCTACTTATTTCAAAAAAAATATTTACTCTGACAAGATGGAAAATACAGACGAAATGCACAAATTACTCTATACATATGAACTAACTAAGCTGAATGAAGAAGAATAAAACTTCTGAATAACCTAATATAACTCAATGAATTTGAAAATGTGATAAAACATACCAACAAAGAAAATCCCAAGTGCTGATTGATTCACAGCTGAATTCTAAAAGAAATTTCCAGAGGGCCTTATGTCAACTTTTCTCAAACTCTTCAGTGAAATTGAAAGGGAAGCAATTGTTACAAACTATTTCAAGGATAAAAGTACCACTCTGATTTAAAAAAAAAAAAAGAGAGAGAGAGAGGGATCCAATGCCCCATCAAAAAACAAAAACAAACAAACAAACAAACAAAACCCTACAAGCCAACTCCCTAGTGAGCATAGATGCAAAAATACAAGCAAACAGAATGCAACAATGGGCTATTGGTTTGTTTGTCACTTGTCTGTTTTGTTATATTACCCCGGCTGTCTTTGCACTCCATTCTCCTGACTCAGTCTCCAGTGCTTTGAATTACAGATGCTGCATTACCATGGTTAGATGGAGTCTTAGACCTCAGAGTTTCCAAAGTGGACACAGGAGTTATTTTAGAAGAAGGGGAGCTCAAGGATGATGGAGAAGACTCTGAAATGCTCCTTAGGATTCCAGCGTGATAGCGCAGCAGAAGGCTGTGAAGAGTCTGTTTGAAGCTGATGAAAAAGAAACAGGTGCAGAAAATAAAATCATTCCATTGCTGGAGCCTTTGCCTCCTCTCAAGGTTCTTGTTTCTTCTTTAAACAAATATTTAATGTTTATGTCTGGTAGTCTGAGCAACTAATTTGAAGATAGTATTATGTAATACAGCAACAATTGTTGAATTATTTGTTTAGTGAAAGTTTATATCATTTCTAATGCTTTTTTATCACTATTTTGTTTTTTTTTTTAAAGGCCCAAATTTTCTTGACAGATTTTTTCATATAGTTTATGCAAAAGTCTAACAATTAATCTCTGCATGTTTTAGGATTTTCCAGTTATATTTTATTATGGATTCATAAATTAAATCCAGTTTAAAATAAAAGCAGACATTTTATGAATGCTATTTTTCTAAATGTAACAAAGTTTGTTTAGACTGTGGTGTGATTTGTTGAATGATTCATGTAAGACTTACAAGTCTTTTTCCTTTGAAATTTTGAGTCTGCAGGTGTTGGAACCTTGTTTCCTCAGATATGTTCAATGCATTTTTCCCTGCTATGGCTTTTTTTTAATAGTAATTTTTTTTAATATGCAAGCTGTCCTAGTACTTTTCTCCTTGCTGAGAATGTCCAACACATAAATTAAAAGAAAAAGATTTATTTCTACTCATTGTTTTTAGAGGTTGTAGTCCATAGTTAGCGGTGTGAACACTCAGACTGCTTCACAGCTCAGGGGACTCTAAGGACATCTGAGGCTGTCACCCTGCTTTTGGAGCTCGGACACACAGTGGGATACAGCTACACAATCATGGCTCGGCATAGATAAGCATTCATGTACTGTTTATAGCACTATATAAGATATTAACATGAGATAATAAACTGTATAAGAATTATACAACAGATTGCAGGCAATTCTGCTCTCACTCTGACTTTCTGCTCTGCTCTATGCTGCCTGCTGTTATTGCTGAAGTTTTATACACGTGTGTTCTTTGTTAACTCTGGAACTTCACCTGTGAAAACTCCTTGATCAATTTTTGCCCACTCTTTGGGTTATTCTTTTACTCTTGGTTTTCTTTTGATGTGTAAAAACATTTTTAATAAGATGAAATCCCATTGATTGACTGTTTTAAGTATTTTCTATGTGGTCTAGGCTGATGAATTCTCTGCCTCCCTTTATGACTTCAAGAGTTCTTTCTTTCTTCTTCAAAAGACTCTAGTGTTTCAGTTTTAATATTTAATCTTTAAGTCATTTTGACTGTAGTTTTGTGCATGGTAATAGGCAAAAGTTTATTTTCAGCCTTTGGCATGTGGAAAGACAGGTTTTCCAGTACCATTTATTAAAGAGGCTTTCATTTTTTCCCATAATTTTATTGATAAACAAAGAGCAATGAGACAGTTTCAAATCAAATTGGTAGGACAGTTTCAATAATTAACACATTGAATACATTCTTCCTAGTGGTTAATTGCTGTACAAGATGCAGACATGATATTCTATTTACAAAACCATTAGAACAAAACATGCTATTCATTAAGAAAATGTAACTATATATCTATCCTAACCACTTTGAATACACAGATACAAAATGGACATTCATCTGCATACCTTTTTTTTTGTTAAGTTCCGTTATTTGAAAAGAGGCTATCTTCCTTCCAGGGAACATGTTTGGCCATTTCTCAAAGCTAAGGTTGCTGAGTGTGTTTGTTCTTATGTCTGCATCTTCTAATCTGTTTCATTGATCCTCGGGCCTATATTTTGCCACTATCAGGTTGATTTTATCACAGTAGCTTTGTATAATTATATGTAGCACAGTATAATTTCAAGTTATGGATTGTGATTCCTCCTGCCTTTCTTTTGTTTCCCAGGATTGTTTTTGTTACTATAGGTCTCTTCTGGTCCCAGGAACATTTTAGGAATGTTTTCTCTAGATCTATGATATATGCTAATGGTATTTTGACCACGATTGCATTAAATTTGTACAATTTTGGGAGTATGGCCTTTTTCACTATGTAGATTTTTTACATCAATACACAAGAAATAACTTTCCATTTTTTTTAACTTTCCATTTTTTAAATATGCTTCACAATCTTTTTGCAATAACTTGCATTTTCAATATATACAAGCTATTCTGCCCTTATTAGTTGGACACTTCTTTCTTTCTTTCTTTCTTTCTTTCTTTCTTTCTTTCTTTCTTTCTTTCTTGATGCTATTGTGAAAGGTGTGATTTCCCTTATTTCTCTCTCAGTGATTTTGTTGTTTGAGTACAGGAATGCTACATCAATAAATGTAATTTGAGTATTTGGAAATAAAAATTCCAAATACTCAAATAACAGGTAAGTAAATTAAAACTTAGCAACAACTAATTCCACTAGTGTTGAAACTTTTTAATGAAATTGAAATGGAAGCAATACTTTCAAAATCATTTCTAGGAGCAAGTGCTGACTTTGGATTCAACTATAGCATTGAATTTGATTATGAAATCTCAAAGTCTTTTGGTGGAATTTTTGGAGTTTTCCATGTAGTTTCATGTCATCCACAAGTGATAATAATTTAATTCTTTCTTTGTTATCTTTCTTTCTTTATTCTTTTTCTCTTGTCTAATTACTGTAGGTAATATTTCCAGAAGACAGGAAATAGGAGTGGTGATAATGGACATTCTTTTCTTGCACCTAATTGTAAAGTGAACACTTTCATTGTCTGGTGTGTTAGTATGAAGTAGCTATTGGTTTGTCATAGAAGACTCTAATCAAATTGAGATAAAGATCCTTTTCTTCAAATTTCTGTAGGTATGTTTTATCAAGAATAAGCATTTTGTCAGATAATACTTAAGTGTCTACTGAGATACTCATTTGTTATTTGTCTTTAGCACTATTAAGATAGTGCAGTACATTTATTGATTTGCATATGTTGAACCAGAACCACCCATGCATATCTGAAATGAATCCTTCTCAGTCATGATATATAATCTTCTTAATGATTTGTTGAATTCTATTTGCCAGTATACTAAATGAGAATTTTTGCACCTGTATTCATTAGAGAGATGGGCCTGTAGTTTTTTTTTGTTTGTTTGTTTGTTTTGTTTAATTTTGTTTTTATTTATTTATTTTTTTGATTGGGTCATTTCCTGGTATTAGCAGCAGGGTAATCCTTGCTCCTAAAAATGATTTTGAAAGTATTGCTTCCATTTCAATTTCATTAAAAAGTTTCAACACTAGTGGAATTAGTTGTTGTTAAATTTTAATTTATTTAACTGTCATTTGAGTATTTGGAATTTTTACATGTTCTGAATTAAGTTTCAGTAATTCAGTTATGTCACAGAATCTGTCCATTTTCTTGTGTTTTTCATCTTAGAGTACAGGTTCTTGAATTAGGTACTGGCAATTTAGACTTTTGTTTTGCTTTGTTTTCCTTGTGATTTTTCTCTTTTCTTACTTAATTGCTTGAATTTAAGTGTTTTTCTTTCCTCTTTATTATGAGTTTGGCTAAGAGTTCTCAATTTTATTTAACATTTCAAAGAACCAAATCTATGATTCATTTATTCCTTTATTATTTCTTAGTTTCAATTTCATTAATGTTTTTCTCTTATCTTTATAATTTCTTTCCTTGTATGAGCTTTCAGTTTGACTTGTTTTTGTTTCTTTGGATGTTCGAGGTTCAACATTAGGTGTTTTGTTTTGAGCTCATTCTGGTTTCCTGATGTGAAAATTCATTCTCATATATTTTTTTCTTTATAAGTTCCAGTATGTTGTATCAGTGCTATCATGTAAATATAGATGATGTTTAATTTATTCTTTAATTTCCTTTGTGACTCACTGGTTATTCAGGAGGACATCATCTAATTTTCATGTGTTTATATTTGTATAGATTTGTGATTTCTTTTTCCATTGAGCTCTTATTTCATTACACTGTGGTCAGATAATATAGAAGCGGTTATTTCAATTCTTCTGTGTGTACTATAGAATTCTTTATGAGCTACTATGTTGGTATTTGGAGAATATCCCTGTATAGATGTTAATTAGTATTCTGATGTTTAGGGGTGGAACACCCTGTAGAATGATACTAATTCCATTTGTTGAGAAGTTTAATTAATTGTGCTTTCTTGATTTACATCTAATTTATCTATTTGTGAGAGTGCAGTATTAATGTTCCCAATTACAACTCTGATAGTGCTTATTTGATTTTTCATGTCTTCATATTTATTTTATGTACCTGGTTACACAAGTATTTTCTGTGTATATATTCATGATTCTTGTTTCTTCTTGGAGTTTTCCTTAACAAGCATATAGTGAACTTCTTTGCCTCACTTTGTCAGTGTCAGTTTGAATTTCATGGTCTACAAATAGAATATCTACTCCTGCTTTTATTTCTATAGGTTCCTGTCCCATGAAGTATTACTTTCCATTCTTTGACCTTAAGTCTATGAATGTCTTTTTGAGTTAAATGCCTTTACTGAATGCAGCATGTTGTTGGACCCTGTTTCCTGATCCATTCTACTAGTCTGCTTTTCCTGACTGGTGAGTTGATACCATTTACGTTGATGGTTACAACTGCTATATATTGGGGTATATCTCTCATGTTACTTCTCTGTCATCTTATCTCATTTCGATTTTTTTAACGACTTACCTAATGGATGTTTTATTTGTATAATTGTTCTTGTACTAGAGATTTTCATTTTATATTTCTGATATATCTTTTAGAGCATTCTGGCAAGCTAGTTTAGTGGTTTTGAATGTCTTCTGTTGTTCTTTGTCATGAAAGTGTATCTTATTTCTCCACTGATTGTGAAAGACAGTTTTGTGGAGCACATTAATATGGGTTCAAGGTGGTATTTTTGTTTTGTTTTGTTTTGTTTTTCTTTTAGGGCTTGAAATACCTATCTCAAATCTTACATTGATTTGAAGGTTTGTCCTCAGAAGCCTACTGTGATTCTGATGGGTTTTTCTATATAAATGATGATTTTCTCTTCTCTAGGCACTTTTAATATACCGTTGTGGTGCTGAGTTTCTGCAATCTGATTATTATGTGGCTTGGTGTAAATTTCATTTGGAATTCTATATGCTTTTTTATTTGTATGTCAAATATTTTAACCATGTTTGGGGAGTCTTCAGCAATCATTTCTGTGGAAAATTTTCATGTCTCTTTTCTGTCTCTAGCTTTCTCACTGACTCCAAAGTATTTTATGTTGTTAAGTTCTTTATCTACAGCTGTTGGATTGATTTTTCATGGTCTCTTGTTATTTTTATGATATCTTTCTGTTCATGATCACTAACTGCAATCCTGTCTTCTAGATCTGATATTATATCATTGCCTTCATTTAGTCTGTTTCATATACTGTCAGTAAAGTTTTTAAGATCATGAACTTTTATTTGGATATATGTAATAGATTCCATTTTTTTCTTATGTTGGACGTTCATAGTTTCTATTGTTTTCCTGAGCTCTATTATTTTTACATGTGTCTGTTTTAATTTCTTTCATTTTTATCATTATTTCTTTTTGTACCTTAGATATTATTTTTAAATACAAAAAGTGATAGAAAAGAGAAAATAGCAATTTCTGACAATGCCAATAAAGTGGAAGACCCAATACTATTATGGGCTACTGAACTCTTTTAGAATATTTTGCGGAGTTTACACACCTACAATATTCAAATAACGGAACTTAATAAAAAAAGGGGGATACAGATGAATGTCCATTTTGAATCTGTGTATTCAACGTGGTTAGAATAGATATATAGTTACTTTCTCTTAATGAATAGAGGGACTTGTTTTAATGCTGTTTATATATAGGATATCATGTCCACATCTTGTACAGCAGTTAACCACAAGGAAGAATGTATGCAATGAGTTAATTATTGAAACTGTCCTACCAATTTGATTTGAAACTGTCTCATTGCTATTTGTTTCTCAATAAAATTATGGAAAAAATAAAAATAAAACATTGCATTAAACACAGTAGTAGGAAATCAAAAATGGTAGCTATATTACATGACTGTATCTTCAAGTCAGTTGTTGGGATTATCAGATATAAACATGTGAAATGCATTTAAAGAAAAAATAACAACATAAAATAACGAAGGAGTTGTAATAAATTCAAAAGAGAAGAAAAT
>NW_004524590.1:15126958-15131027 GCF_000260255.1 Octodon degus
CAGCTCATTTCAAAAGACTGCCAGAAAGTGATAAAACAATTATTCAAACATTCTGCATATAAACCTAAATATATATTTTTCTCTTCTTTCAATTGTCATTTTTGTCATCCCAGTTTTTCCTTCTCATTGCATTTCTTTCTGTTTCACAGTATTTGTTGTACTGTTTAGATTTTAATTATTTTATACTACTGAGATAATTTTTTCCATAGCCTCCTCCATTTGTTTCTTCACTTCTGTTGATATATTTTCAAAAAGTTTCAGTGATTGGCTTCTTATTTCCTATATGTTGTTGTGCTCTGGACTTTTCCTAGGTGAGTTAGGGGCCTGAGGTTGCAGTTTGGTTATGTGATTTTTCATTTTCTGGTTTTTTGTTTGTTTTGTTTTCTGTTTTGATGTTTGTAGATTTCTTCAGGTGGACAGTTTCATCTAGAATATCAAGTCCTCTCTGGGAAATGCATCTTCTTCAGGCATATCTTATACCTGCTTCTTGGTGTTCGTGTCTATTCAAAGAGTATACTTTCCCAATGTATAAAGGATGAGAAGTTTTTATCTATTCGGCTCAATGACACAACACTATATATTTTGGTACTGGAACATAGTAATGATAATTAACCATAATAATCACAGTATTGTCATATAAGGGAAACAACTTGTTATAGAATGTATGATGTCTTGGAAATGTATCACAGTTGCCAATAACAGTAGTGTCAAGTGCAACTAAGCTACTTACAAACTGTAGTAACAGTTAACCTGAAACCTTTAACTAAAAAAGTAAATTATATAACTATAAGTAGCATATACCAGGAATTTGGATGCAATTATTTTCCCCTTTATGTAGTGATTTTTACTCTGCTGTTGGAGCAGACATTAAGAGGGACTAGAGGCATGATACAGAAACGAATGTGGTGAAAATGATCTGTAAGCAAGCCTGGAGAGTAATGGGTGATCACACAAACTATGAGAAACAGGAGGACACAGCAGAAAAATAATAGAAGAGAAAGTACAGGCGTATTGAAGTAAACTTGGAAGAGACAACATTTAGTCACATGAAAATATCATAAAATCAATCCAGATAATTGATAAAAGATGATATAAAATGAGATGAAAGCAAAAAGGAAGGTAATGTGTCAAAAACTTGAAAAAAGAGAGAAGAAAAAAGAGACACAGACACAAAAATAAGAAAGACAAAGCAAAATTAACCATAATAAATAAGCTTGGGCTGTGGAGATAGCTCAGTGTCCTAAGTGCCTGCCTGGAAAACACAATGTCCTGAGTTCAATCCTAGTACAAAAAAAAAAAAAAGTCAATAGTAAATAACACAAGCTCAAACTCAGCTAAACATAAAAAGATGCCAACTGGACACAAAAAGGGAAACCAACAGAAGAAATATAGAAAAATAAATGTAGCAAAATTCACCTCACATTCACAATTCTGTGGTAGGTCCAAGTCAGATCCCAGAAATGTGTTGTGTAGTACAACCAAGTTTTCAATGGGATTTGTGCTGGTGTAGGGCTCTTGGGCTCGGGTTGTGCATGCTGGGGCTGATGTTCTGTTTCTGGACTTTTTCTGAGCTTTTTGACTGAAAAAAGAAAAAAAAAAAAAAAAAGAATGGTGGCCCTACCTACCTGCTTTTTCTCTGTGTGTCTGTATGCCAAAACACAATGTTGCTTCATTTACCTTGAAGAATACTGGTGTATTCCACTTCTGGGGCCGTGTTTGATCACTAGAGATCTCTGTCTGGTCTAATCCACCTGCCTACATGTCCCCCTATTTCTGTCAAGGCCTTGGTTACTTGGGGTCCAGATCTGGGCTGGTCCAGGCTGCAATAGTTATTCTGTAGTTTCAAACATGGTTAGAACATTTTTACACCTGAGAAGATGCAAAATAACTTTTTATGTTTTCATTGTTTAATTTAAATTTCTATGTTAATTTTCATACATTTGTAATTGACTGTGATGGTCTGCACTCAAAAGTGTATCCATCTTGGCAGGGGAGATGGCTCAGTGGAATAAGTGCTTTCCTGGCAAGCGCAAGGGCCTGAGTTCAATCCCCGGTTCCACAAAAAAAAAAAAAAAAAAGTGTATCCATCTTTAGGATTTTGCAAATCATATATTGAGTTGTATTATCATTGATCAAATAATTCATCTAATTATCCACCAATCTAACATTTAAAATACATTGAATTTCATATGAATTTGGATTTACCTTATACATTATTAGCCTACTATTGATCCATTCAGCTAAGTATAATATTACCTGTTAATAATAAAAAGTGATAATCTTGGGATTTCTATTTTAATACCTTAACAGACTAATTACTATTTTCTTTTTCAGAAATTTATTTGCTTCATATTTGCAGATTTTACTAAATGATCTATAAAACGTTGTATCTGAACCTGTCCAAATGCCATACAATCTTTGAAAACGGTACATTTAAAAATTTGTGACATGCTATAGTTTAAAGATATTTAGTATTGATAACTTTGTTGTTGTTGTTGTTGTTGTTTTTGATAGGACAGTTTCAATAATTACTTGAATATTGTAGGTGTGTGAACTCAGCAAAATATTCTAAAAGAGTCTAGTCTCCCTTAATAGCAATGGCTTTTCTGCTTGACTGGCAATGTCAGAAATTGTTGATCTGAGTGCCCTATAGCTCAACATAACAGCATGTCTTTACTTCTTATATTTTGTTTTTATACTTTCCTGCTGCACAGTTAAGACCAAGGTAAAGCAGAACCTATGCAACAAGAGTTGTAGCTTTTGGGTCTGAGAAGGTCAGTGAAATCCCCTCAGGATTCATCCTGAGATTCTGTACCTCAGATTGTAGAATCTTTGTCAGTGTCAGCCATGTGGATGAGTCACGGCCATTGCTTGGCCAATGTGCTCTCTGTGAAAGCCTGAGAGAATGTTTTCTCTCCATGTGACTCTCCTTAGGCACATGCTACATCATCAATCACTTTACTCTATGGTCCCATAATCTCCTTGATCAGGAAATTTGGACACTACCGAGTTCAATGATGTTACAGTACAAGTTCTAATATGTCCTGAGTCTTAAATGAACTTGGAAGGCTAGTGCCAAAATGTTGGCTTTCCTTGCAGCCCTCCTTTATCTCTAACTTTAGGCTTCAAACTTAGGTTGTTAGCCTTCCAGAAGAGAAGTTTATTGTTATTACCATACAACCTAGGCTGTTAAGCTTAACCTCACTATCTGTCTGAATATCAAACATCTTAGGCATAACATGGAACAGGCATTTTTCATCCAGTATTGATATGTTGAACTTTAAGTCCCTACAGAATATGATAAAAACATTTAAAAATTAGAACATATTTTAAAAAATAGGCATGAAGAATTATGAAATTCTTATCTGTACACATAATCCAAAAATCTAAACATATACAACCTTGAAGCAGGATATTCCCACAATATTCCACCTGCTGTCTTGCCTTCATTCACCACTCCATTTTGAACAATCATCTACCTGAGAGAAAGCACAGCAGCAACTGGCATGTCATGACAAGCAGCCCATATTCAGAAGACCAGTATAACAAGCACTCCAAGCATGAAAATACTATTACAGATTACATGTTCAGTTCAGTTGCTTAGTTCACAGGTATCGGTATATATAGTTAGTCAGGGTGAGAATCTTTCCAATTAACTGCTAGATTCAAAATCTTCTGGAGATTCTCAGGATCATTACATTGCCTATCTTCTTCATATAACTGTATGGCTTGGCATTGTCATGTTTCTTAGCTCTTTTCCTTTCTATGTCTTGATTAGTTAGTCCTTGAGAGTCTGCTTTCCTTTTACTTGTATTGTACCTTTCTGTTTGTTTCACTTCTTTGAATTCTTATACTACAAAACTATATGATATTTACACATGTGTATCTGGTTTATTTCACTTATGAATATATCTACAAGTGGCATCCACTTCAATATAAAGGCTTCGAGTTTATCATTCTTAATAGCTGAATAATAATTCATTGTGTAAAAATACCACATCTTTTTCAACCATTCCTCAGGTGATGGGCATCTTGGTTGTTTCCAAGATTTGGCTATCACAAATTGTGC
>NW_004524590.1:15131168-15135504 GCF_000260255.1 Octodon degus
TTCCTTTTTCCCCACAGCCTCTCCAAAATTTGTTGTTGGAAGATTTCTTTCTCATAGCCATTCTTTCTGGAGTGAGATGATATCTCAATGTTTCAATTTATATTTCACAGATGACTAGTGATGTGGAGCATTTTTTCATATATTTATTCGCTTCTTTAATTTCATCCTCTGAGAAGCATGTATTCATCTTGGATGCCCAGTTCTGGATTCAGTCTTTAAATTTTGGCTCCTTAGTGTTTTTTTATTTCCTTATAAATTCTAAAGAGCCGACCTTTGTCTCAGTTCTTATTTGTCATGATTTTTTCCAAAATGGTGGGTTTCCTTTTCACTTTGTTGGTAATTTTTTTTTTTTTTTGACGTGAAAAAACTTCTCAGTAAGAGCATGTTCGATTGCTAATTCTTTCAACTGTTTCCCTTGCAATTTGATTTCTGTTCATGAAGTCTTTGCCTACTCCTATATCTTCAAGAGTTCCTCCTACTTTCTCTTCCAGGAGATTTAGTGCCTCTGCTTTAACGTTTAGATCTTTAATCCATTTTGACTTTAGTTTAGTACATGGTCATAGACCTGGGTAAAGTTTTAATTTTCAGCATGTAGAGAGCCAGTTTTTCCAGGACTAGTTGTTAAAGATTCTGCTTTTCTTCCAGTTAGTATGTTTGGCCTCTTTGTCAAAGATAAAGTGGCTGAGTGTTGTCCTAGGGGCTTCAATATTTCCTGATCTATTCCATTGATCCTCAGGTGTATTTTGTTGCCAGTACCATGCTGATTTTATCACAGTAGCCTTGTAGTATAATTTCAAGTCAGGAATTGCAATGCCTCCTGCCTTGTCTTTATTGCCCAGAATTGCCTTTGCTATTTTAGGTCTGTTCTGGTTCCAGATAAATTTTAGGAATGATTTACTACTTTTGTGAGGTATGTTGGTGGTAGTCTGATAGGGATTGCGTTAAATCTATACAACAATTTTGGGAGTATGTCCATCTTCATAATGTTGGTTCTTCTTATCCAGAATCATGGAATGTCTTTCCATTTTCTGAAATACTCTACAATCTCTTTTTATTTTTTTTTAATTTTTAAAATTTATGTGTGTGTGTGTGTGTGTGTGTGTGTGTGTGGCCAGCTCAGCCCAACAGGGGTGGAGCTGGCTGGCATGTGGTGCTGGGGGATTGAACCATGGTCCCTGTGCTTTGCTAAGCTTGTTCTAAGTAGGTGCTCTAGACCACTGAGCCATTTCACCAGCCCCTACAATCTCTTTTTTAAGACTACTGTAATTTTTCTTGAAAAGATCTTTACCTCTTTATTTAGAATAATTCCAAGGTATTTCATTTTCCTAGATACTATTGTAAAATGTGTTTCTATAATTTCCCTGTTGTCTGTGTAGAGGAACGCTATTTACTTTTGGGTATTGACTTTATAACCTGCTATGCTACTGAATTTCTGTATTAATTCTAGTAGCTTCTTGGTGGAGTTTTATGGGTTTTCCAAGTAAAGTATCATGTCATCTGCAAATAAAGAAAATTTATCTTCTTCTTTACCTATTCTTATTCCTTTTATTTCTTTCTCTTGTCTAATGGTGTAGCGAACGATCCCAGAACTCTATTGAATAGGAGTGGTGATAGAGGACATCCTTTCTTCTACCAGATCTAAGAGTAAAAGATTTCACTTTTTCCCCATTTAGGATTATAATAGCCATTGGGCTTTCATGAATGGCTTTTACCAGATTGCAGTAGAGGCTTTCTAGTTCAATTTTCCATAGGACTTTTAACATGAATGAGTGTTGGAATTTGTCTAAAGCTTTTTCTGTATCAGTTGATATGATGGTATGGTTCTTAGGATTCGCTCTATTGTTATAGTGTATTACATTTTTAGATTTTCAAATATTGAACCATCCTTGCATCCCTGGGATGAATCCTTCCTGGTCATGTTGTATGACCCTTTTGTTGATTTGCTGTATTCTATTTGTTAGGACTTTTTGAGGATTTTTGCATCTATATTCATGAAGATCGACCTATAGTCCTCTTGTTGAGTTGTGTATTTCTCTGCTTTTGGTATCAGTATAATACTTGCCTCCAGCAATGATATTGGGAGGATTTCTTCCTTTCCAATTTCATGGAAGAGTTTGAGGAGTATAGGGACTATATCTTCTGTAAATTTCTTGTAGAATTCAACTGTGAATCAATCCTGACCTGCACTTTTCTTTTTCATCAGTAGGTTTTTAATTACATCTCATATTTCATTGGCTGTTATTGGGCTATTGAGAGTGGTTATATCTTTTTGATTCGGTTGTTGTTATTTGTGCCATTCTAGGAATATGTCCATTTCTTCTATGTCTTCCATTCTGTGAGAATAAAGATTTTCAAAGAAGCTGTTGATAATTTCTGAATTTCCACAGGGTCTGTGGAATTACACACTTTTTATTCCTTATTGCTTGTATTTGAATTTTTTCTTTCCTCTTTTTGATAAGGTTTTCTAGAGGCTTATCAATAATATTTAATTTTTCAAAGGACAAGCTCTTGCTTTTTTAATTCTTTCAGTTGTTTTCTTTGTCTCAATTGAATTAATTTCTGCTCTAATCTTTATGATTTCCTCGCGTCTTTGGGCTCTGGGTTTGGTTTGTTCTTCCTTTTCTAGTTGTTGAAGGTGCAGCATTAGGGTAGTTATTTGTTCCCGTTCTGTTTTCCTAATGTGTGAGTTCACAGCTATGAATTTCCCTCTGAGAACTGCTTCCATCGTATCCCACAAATTACGATATGCTGTGCTTGAATTTTCATTGACTTGTAGATATGGTTGAATTTCTTGTTTAATTTTGTCTGTGACCCATTGGTTACTGAGTAGGGCATCATTTTTTTTCAATGTACTTAAGGGTTCTTTCTGGTTTCTTTTGTCATTTATTTCCAGTTTCTTTGAACTGTGGTCAGATAATGTGCATGAGATAATTTCTGTTTTCTTACATTTACTTAAGCATGACCTATGGACCAGTTTGTGGTCTCTTTTAGAAAATGACCCATGTGCAGCTGAGAAAAATGTGTATTCAGCTGTGTTTGGGTGGAACACTCTGTATATGTCCACCAAGTCCATTTGTTTCAAACTCTGGTTCAGTTCTGTTATTTCTTTGCTGAGTTTTTGTCTGGTTGACCTATCTTTTGGAGATAAGGGTGTGTTAAAGTCTCCTGTTAAAAGTGTGATATTGGATATTAGATTCTTCATGTTCATTAAGATTTGCTTTAAATAGTTGGGTGCTCCAATGTTTAGTGCATATATATTTATGGGTGTTACTTCATCCTCTTGAATTTTTCCCCTAACCAGTATATAGTGGCATTCTTTATTTTGCTTGATCAATGTTTGTTTGTAGTTGAGACTGTCTGAGAATAGGATTGCTACCCCTGCTTTTTTCTGAGGGGCTGGGACATGTAGTATTGTGTTCCATCCTTTGACTTTCAGTCTATGAATGTCTTTATGAGGTAAATATGTTTCTTGTTTACATCATAGTGTTGGATTTTGTTTCCTAATGCCCTGTGCCAGTCTATTTCTCTTAATTGGTGAATTGAGTCCATTAACATTGATTTGGATTGACTTCCGATTGCCATGTTATTTACCTGTTGTCATTTACTACTTTTTCTCCTGTGTTTAATTATTTACCCTATTTAGTTGGTTGCTTCTGATGACATTCGTGGTGTTCTGATTATTTTGTTCCTCTCTAGAAAATTATTCATTAGTCTGTGTAGTGTTCGCTTTGTCATCATGAAATTCTTATCTGTTCTTTGTTATGAAAGTATTTCACTTCTCCATCAAACTTGAAAGAGAGTTTTGCAGGTTATAGTAGTATTGGCTGGAGTTTGTTTTCATAGAGGACTGGAAGTATTCTGTTCCATGCTCTTCTTGCCTTCATGGTTTGTGCAGGCAAGTCGGCCGTAATTCTGATGGGTTTTCCTTTGAATGTGAACTGCTTCTTTTCTCTAGCAACTTTCAGTATATATTTTTTGTGTTGAGATTCTGGGATCTTGATTATTATACATCTCAGTGTGTTTTTCATTGAGTTAAGGTTGCTTGGCGTTCTGCATGCTTCGGTTACCTGAATGTCAGATTATTTCCTTATATTTGGGAAGTTTTCGCTGTTACTTCTGCCCATATATTTTTAATGTTATTTGTATTGACTCCTTCTTTCTCATTGATGCCTATTAGTCTCACATTGTTCATCTTTGCATCATCTTGCAGGTGATGGATTATTTTTTCCTGCATCCTAGTTGTTTTTAAGAGATCCTTTTTTATCTTTTCACTAGCTGCACCAGTGTCTTCAAGATCTGAAACTCTGTCTTCACTTTCACTTAAACGGTTTTGCAA
>NW_004524590.1:15135604-15142445 GCF_000260255.1 Octodon degus
TGTCTTCACTTCACTTAAATGGTTTTGCAAGCTTGTGATTGAGAGTTTAATTTCCTCTATATCTCTTTGACTCTGCTTCATGCGATCTATTTTTTTCCTGTATTGCTCATTCAAGGAATCCGTCATTTTTCCAATCTCCTCTATTTTTTTATCAATGTCTTCTTTAGATGAAGTTAAAATTTTTTTTACTACAGTGTTTTTTTCAGATTGGGTTTCCTCCCTATGTTTCTGTAGTTGATTCTTTACTTCAGATGCTATTTGCTCTGAGAATTCTTTTTTTATTGCAGAATAGAATTCTGCTCTGAGTTCCTCTGTAACTTTGTGCTGTTGATTATTTTCTCTCGATGCTATTAATTTGTATATTTGAGCTGAGATAGTGTCCTCTGCACTTGTTCTGGGTGGGCAATGTGTTTCCTCCATAAGGTTCTGCAATGATTCTTTACTGCAGATGTTATTAATTCAGGGATTTCTTTTTTTATTTCCAATCTGAGTTCCTCTACATTTTTCTGCATCTGTTTCTTTATTTGAGGAGCCATTGATTTATTGCTTTCAGCTGTGTGATTCCCAAATTGTTCTGTGTTAGTGCCCTCTGCCCTTGTTATGAGTGCATGGGTTCTGAGATTGCATTTTGCTCCTTCTCATTGTCATTTTGTGTAGCACTGTCTTCTGACTTTTGTTGTAGATCTTTTTTTGCAGCTATAATCTTAACACGTACTAAAGTTCAGGTGCAGACCTACAAAGTTTGGATTTATCCAGCTGTGCCTAGCTTGTGTCTGGTTGCTGTGCTCAGCCAGCTCCTTCCTGCTGCTGCCCTTAGTGGTGAACCTGTTGTGCCCCTCTGGCAAGATGTCCTGCTCCTGCACTAGCTGGTGGTTCTGTTACCTACACTCTCTGCGGGGATTGCTGCTGCAGGATTTCACCCCAGGCCTGTATGCCAGGCTTGAGTCTCGAGGGGACATGATGGAGTAGAGGGGAGAGATAGCTCTCCCACACACTCACCGGCCCTGGACTAGGACTGGATCTGGAAATTCTTGGAATGCAACAGAAATTCCTACTCTGTGGGAGGAGTGTGGTTGGGTACTATGGAGAGATGAGCTTGTCCCAGGTGGGTGAAATAGGGTGTCACCTATGCTGCACCTGGGCTGGGACCACTAGGTTAAGCCAGCACAGGGTAACTGGAAGCTCTCCCTCACACTCACCAGGCCTGTGCTAGAACTGGATCTGTGGGTTCCTGGAATGCAGCAGAAATTTCTACTGGGCAGGGGGTTAAGGGAAGTGCTGCTGAGTGGAGGGGGGTGTGCCAAAGTGGTGCAGGAGGGTCTCACCCACAGTGTGCCTGGGCTGGGACCAGTAGGTCCGCCGGTACAAGGTAGCTGCTAGAATTGATATCTTTGACATTTTAGCCATCTGAGAGCAAGACTTCCTCTTGTACTTTAAGCAAAACTTACAGGTTTTTTTTAATAAACACTGAATATTTGTAGTTAGGTTTCTATCTGTGGAGTGCAATGTTACTTTTGCTAGAGTCCCTTTAAAGCCTCTCAGATTTAGTACTTTGAGTGAAGTCAGGTGGTTATATTTTAAAATCTCCATTCCTTGCTGTCACAGTTGCATTCTTCAGATGTTAACATGTTGTTCACTGTAAAAATATATTGTAGTGACTTTCAAATAAGTGTCCATCTCCCACATACTAAGCTTGCTTTAAATTTGGAATGTTGAATTATGGGTGCACTCTGCCTCATATTAACTGTCACCTGATTCAATGCCTTCACCCTTCCCTAGCACAAGAAAGAGAAATTAGGTGGTTATGAGCAGCGTTGTTATAACCAGATATTCATTATCCTTGAGGAGTTTAGAAACATATAGTTAAACATTTTTATCATCCTGGGTTTCTCTCTGTCTCTGTCTGTTTCTGTCTCTGTCTCTCTATCTCTCTCTCTCTCTCTGTCTCTCTCTGTCTCTCTCTGTCTCTCTCTTATCTTCCTCTCTCTTTCTCTGGCTGTTTGGTTATCTTCAGAAATTTTCTGTATAGACCGTCTCCAATTCTGGGTAAGAATTTAATATCCCCTGTGTTAGCCCCTAGACTTCCAGCAATTATCCTTACTCCACCAACCCCCAGTCGTGTCGCAATGTATATCTATTTTTCTTGCCCAGCTTTTCTTTGCACAATTCCTTATGGAAGTCCTTGACAGACTCTCTTTTACCACTCATGCTTATCCTTGGTGCAGCATCCCTCTTTACCTTTGCTTAAACATAATCTTCCCTTAGTGCAGTCTTCTTTCTTAGTAGTACCATAGAAGAGCAATTCAGGCAGATGTTCACTGTTACTTGTCATAGTTAATCAGGGTTTTTCGGAACTGTAGGTGCTACTCAGATATTCAAGTAACTTTTATAAATGGAAGGGAAAGGTGCTTGTATGAGAAAGGGGAAGGTCTGGGAAACTTGATAGATGCACAAAAATCTAATTATATCACCCAAAATGTTTCACACTTTGGTGCTGAACACTCTACCACTTTATAGGCAGTTGTGTGATATCAAATACTCACAAAAGTTTCTGAAGCCTCAGCTTTTACAGGGTATGTTGTCAAGAATCTTGCTTTAAGTAGTATATGGTTAGATTTTTGGATTACGTGTGATTATAAGAATTACATAATTCTTTATGCCTATTTTAAAAATATATTCCAATTTTAAATGTCTATGCATCATATTCTGTATGGACTTAAAGTTCAACATATCAATCCTTGATGAAAAATACCTGTTCCATGTTATGCCTAAGATGTTTGACATTTAGACAGATAGTGAGGTTAACCTTAATAGCCTAGGTTGTATGGTAATAACAATAAACTTCTCTTCTGGAGGGTTAACAACCTAAGTTTGCAGACCAAAATTAGAGAAAAAAGGAGGGCCACAAGGAAAGCCAATATTTTGGCCCTAGTCTTCCAAGGTCAATTAAGACTCAGGATATATGAGAACTTGTACTGTAACATCATGTAATGCAGTAGTGTCCCAAATTTTCTGATCAAGGAGATTATCAGATCAAAGAGAAAAGTGATCAATGATGTAGAGTGTGCCTAAGGAGAGTCACATGGAGAGAAAACATTCTCTCAGGCTTTCACAGAGAGCACATTGGCCAAGCAATGGCCGTGACTCATCCACATGGCTGACACTGGCAAAGGTTCTACAATGTGAGGTACAGGATTTCAGGATAAATCCTGATGGGATTTCACTGACCTTATCAGACTGAAAAGCCACAACTCTTGCTGTATAGGTCTGGCTTTATCTTGGTCTTAACCGTCCAGCAGAAAAGTATAAATCCAAGTATAGGAAGTAAAGCCATGCTGTTATGTTGAACTGTAGGGGACTCAGGTCAACAATTTCTAATGTTGCCAGTCAAGCGAAAGACCCAATACTATTATGGACTACTGGACTCTTTTAGAATATTTTGCTGAGTTTACACACCTATAATATTCAAATAATGGAACTAAACAAAAAAAGGGGATACCGATGAATGTCCATTTTGTATCTGTGTATTCAAAATGGTTAGGATAGATATATAGTTACATTCTTTTAATGAATAGAGGGATTTTTTCTAATAGTGTTTGTAAAAAGGATACCATGTCCACATCTTGTACAGAAATTAACCATCATGAACTGCTGTCCTTTTTCTACATACTAGTCTACCTTGGAGTCAACTGAAATGGACTGAAACCTCCACTAACTGTGATCTGAATAAACCTTTGTTTCCTTAATTTTGGTGGTTAAGTACTTTGTCCCAGCAATGACAGTGACAAAAAAAAATGAGCAAGACATTTTATACCAGCAATGGGGCCATTGCTGTCACTAAACCTGACCCTGTGCATTACAAGCCTCTGGAAATGGCTTATTGGAAGTTATAAATATGGTTCAGAGATGTTACCTACACAAGAAAATCACTAGAATATCTTCAGCAGTTCAGCATGGGAGATTCTGGTGGAGCTCAGAAGATCAAAAAGCTAATAAAAATCCTGCCTATAAAAACTAGGCTGGGGAAGTTTCTTCTGAATAAATGGACCACATTGGTTTCTGGACTCCAGTCAATGTGTGTTGTAGCTTGATAGAAAGTTTGTCCATACTTTGCTCATGTCCAAAGAATTTGCCTGAGACTGAGATTAAGCACAGCACACTGGTTAATCCTGCAGAAATAATTTCTAGGCAATCAAAATTTGCAGCAGTGGTATGTCTATTGCTCAGGTCTTTTAGTTTGATTTATGTTGAGATTCAAGAGCAAAAACCCCAGCAGAATGATTTAAATCATTGTGAGTTTGGTTAGAAAGGACATGACAAAATAGCTATAGACTGCAAAGATAGAGCTAGGATGATCTCTATTGCAGAGGAAAAAAATGAAAATAGAAAATATAGCATGAGGGCATTGCAGGAAGTTGGAGGTCTTTGTTCTTTGCAGCCTCAAAACTACAAGGATGAGGGAATTTGATTTGAGGAAAATGCATTAGAGTGCAATGTTCCAGAATGGTGGTGGCAACGGCCATGCTAGGTTCTACAATGGCAGTGGAATAAGAAATTTACTCCTCATAATCAGGTATACAGTGCTCAGGGATCTAGACACTAGACTCCTACAGTGAAAAGGAAAAAAAAAACCTCTGGCTATTATTACATCTTTTATCAGACCTTGACCACATCCACATGGCACTGACTTCAGGTGCAGGCAAAATACAAGAGTTCTGAGGATAAAAAGGCTTCTATCTAGATTTTAAGAAAAACACCTGAGAGGCCAGGCATGTGTCCTAAGAAGAGTCTGTGAGAAAGTGAAAAGCCTAACATGTAGTAAAATTTCCAAAAGTTTAAGAAGCAAAATATTTACATCATTTTAAAAGGGCTACAAAAAGAAAATAAATCAGGCCTGAGAAAAAAGCCATGAGAGCTACAAGCAACAAACAAGACATGAAGGTAGAGTCACATAAAGTTCACAATTTATCACAAATTACTTCAGATGTTCTACATAAAACAGTATAACGTAATGTTTGCCATTCTAGACTTTAGTCCTGCTTTGATCCCAATGCTTTATATCTCCTATTTGTACTGTTTAAAATGGTAATGTTTATCTTGTGCCATTAAATGTTGTGTTAAAACTTCATTTGTACAGGATCTCACAACTAATAATTTGCCTTAGATCTTAAAGAGACTTGAGATTTAGACTGTTCAACAATGATAACTATAAGACTGATAACTCTTACAGGTAGTCTAAAATTTCTTTCACATACAAGGATGTACATGACTCTTTCATGGGCAAGGGGTAGAATGTTAAGGCGCTTGTGTCCAGTTGTCCCTCCAAAGCCTCATGTAGTCATGGTGTCTCCTTCTAGAGTTTGTCATTGATTCTTGTTCCAATTGTGAGTTTATTTGTGAGTGCTACACCTCTTCTGGGGCAGATAATCTACATATGAATGTAAAGAGGGGAGAGAGGTTTGCTAGCTGCCAAAGCTGCTACTCCTCCCTTTGCACTTTGCTGATTTCTGTCACCATGAGCTGCTGCCCTCCTCCAAGTGAAAATGGAGCTAAATAAACCTGTCCTTCCTTAACTTGGGGTGTTGTGTATTTTTTCCCAGCAGTAACAACAATAACAAATAACTAAGACACACCTTTTGGAAAATGTAAACATCTGAACATTTCTAAGAGCTATTAATGTTAAGTAAAAATACCAAATGCTTTTAATAATAAGGAGAAATTTTCCAGATAATTTCAGTTCTACATTCACTAAACTTGAGTTTAGTAGAAGGATACAACTATTTAAAAAGTCACACATTCTTTACATGCTAGTAATGAAATTGTAGGTTATGAATCACAGAAAGGGATAGTTCTGTATTCTGTACTTCTCACAGAGTTTATACTTCCAGCTCTTGTCATTTTTAGATATCCCATATAAGATGGTAATGGAAAAATAAAAAATATAGAATTATTATAGAGAAGTATTTGGAAATTATTTTGTAGAAAGTACTGTTAAAAGAGGCCGGGTAGATGGCTCAGTGGAATAAGTGCTTCCCTGGTAAGTGCAAGGGTCTGAGTTCAATCCCTGGTTCAAAAAGAAAAAAAAAGAAAAGAAAAAGAAAACAGAAAGTACTGTTAAAATAGGTGTAAAAATGTGAGAATCCCATGTAACTATATTCATAGTGTGCAATGTTTGTTCCCTGGCAAGCGCAAGGGCCTGAGTTCAATCCCCAGTTCCGGAAAAAAAAATTAAACTTCAGAATATAAAAAATAAGAAGCACTCTAAGTCAAAGACTAACTTATACACAGTTCCTAGGAATAAGAGTGAAGTTTCAAGGGAAATGACTTATTTTGAAATATATTTTCATGGTATTTCTTCTTTACACCGCCATTGAACAACAGAGAATAAAATACTTTAGCTAAAACAAAATAATACAAAATATGAAAAATAATGTATTTGAAGAAATTACTCATTAAAATGTGACTAATAGTGATTCTTCAAGGAAAGAAACATAGGAAATGAGGTCTGTGATTCCCTAACATCTGCCTAATAGTTTTTAAACGTATGTTAACATATGGGTGGGGAATTGAAGTAGAGATTCCATAGAAAATGAGTCAAAGATGGAGTAGTGGTGCACACCTGTAATCCCAGCACTTGGGAAGTTGTAAACAAGAGGATCATTATGAGTCTGATGTACGCAGTGAGACCATGTATTCCCTGTCCTAAATACAAAAGAGAGAGAGAGAGAGAGAGAGAGAGAGAGAGAGAGAGAGAGAGAGAGAGAGGAAGAAGAAGAAGAAGAAGAAGAAGAAGAAGAAGAAGAAGAAGAAGAAGAAGAAGAAGAAGAAGAAGAAGAAGAAG
>NW_004524590.1:15143054-15147340 GCF_000260255.1 Octodon degus
AAAAATACCAGTTCCATATTATGCCTAAGACGTTTGATATTCAGACAGATAATGAAGTTAAGCTTAACAACCTATGTTGTATGGTAGTAACAATAAGCTTGTCTTCAGGATGATTGACAACCTAAGTTTCCAGACCAAATTAGAGAAAAAGGAGAGCTGCAAGGAAAGCCAACATTTGGCCCTAGACTTCCAAGGTCAATTAAGACTCAGGACATATGAGAATTTGTACTGTTATATCATGTAACTCGGAGGTGTCCCAAATTTTCTTTTTTTTTTTTTGCTATAATTTTATTGATAAACAAATAGCAATGAGAAAGATTCAAATCAAATCAATAGGAGAGTTTCAGTAATTAACACACTGCATACATTCTTCTTATTACTTGATTGCTGTACAAGATGCAGACTTGATATCCTATTCACAAACACCATTACAAAAAATCATTCTATTCATTAAGAGAATGTAACTATATACCCATTCTAACCATTTTGAATATAGATTAAAAATGGACATTCCTCTCTATCCCCTTTTTTATCCGTTATTTGAATATTATTGGTGTGTAAATTCAGCAAAATATTCTAAAATAGTCCAGTAGCACATAATAGTATTGGGTCTTCTGCTTAACTGGCAATGTCAGAAATTGTTAACCTGAGTCCCACAGAGCTCAACATAAAAACATGGCTTTATTTCTTATATTTCGTTTTTATACTTTTCTTCTGGATGGTAAGACCAAGTTAAGCAGGACCTATGTAACAAGAGTTGTAGCTTTTGGGTCTGATATAGTCAATGAAATTCCCTCAGGATTTATCTTGAGGTCCTGTACCTCAGATTGTAGAATCTTTGTCAGTGTCAGCCGTGTGGATAAGTTACGGCCATTCCTTGTCCAATGTGCTCTCTGTGAAAGCCTGAGAGAATGTTTCTCTCCATGTGACTCTCCTTAGGGACACTCTACATCATCGATCACTTTCCTCTTTGGCCCCATAATCTCCTTGATCAGAAAATTTGGGACACTACCGAGATACATGACGTTACAGTACAAGTTCTCATATGTCCTGAGTTTAATTGACCTTAGAAGGCTAGGGGCAAAATGATGGCTTTCCTTGAAGCCCTCCTTTTTCTCTAATTTTCGTCTGCAAACTTAGGTTGTTAACCATCTGGAAGAAAAGCTTGTTGTTATTAACGATCAACTTAGACTGTTAAGCTTAGCCTCACTATCTGTCTGCATATCAAACATCTTAGGCATAACATGGAACAGGTATATTTCATCAATTATTGATATGTTGATCTTTAAGTCCCTACAGAATATGATAAAAAGCAATTGAAAATTAGAATATATTTTAAAAATAGGCATAAAGAATTCTATACTTCTCATGTTTGCACATAAGTCCAAAAATCTCACCATACACAAACTAGAATCACGGCAGTCCCACAATATTCCTTTCCCTGCCTCTTGCCTTCCCTCACCACTCACTTCTTCTTGAACAACCATCTACCTGAGAGACATCATAGCAGCATGTCATGACACACAGCTCATATTCAGAAGAACAGAATGACAGGCACTCCAAGCAAGAAACTACTATTACATATCACCATCTGCAGTGCAGTAGCTTAGTTCACAGGTATCAGTATGTACAGTTAGTCATTGTGAGATCCTTTCCAAAAAACTGCTAGATAAAAAATCTTCTGAAGATTCTCAGGATCATTGCCTAGCTAATCTTCTACATATAACGGTATGGCTTGATATTGTCATGTTTCCTAGCTCTTCTCCTTTCCCTCTCTTGATTAGTTAAGTCCTTGAGATCCTGCTTTCCTTTTCCTTGTATTATATCTTTCTATTTGTATTTCTTCTTTTGAGTTCTTATACTAGGGAGACTATACGATATTTACACATGTGTGTCTGGTTTATTTCATTTATGAGTATATGTTCAAGTGGCATCCATTTCAACATAACGGTTTCGAGTTTATTATTCTTAATAGCTGAATAAAACTCCATTGCATAAAAATACCAAACCTTTTGCAACCATTCTTCAGGTGATGGGCATCTGGGTTGTGACCAAGATTTGGCTATCACAAATTGTGCTGCTATAAATATAGGCTCACATATATCACTATGATATGATGTTTTCAGATCCTCTGGGAAAATTCCCAGTAGAGGAATAGCTGGTTTAAAGGGGATTTCAAGTCCAACTTTTCTAAGGAGTCTCCATACTGATTTTCATAATGGTTGTACCAGTCTACATTCCCACCAGCAGTGGAGATGGTTTCCTTTTTACCCACAGCCTCTCCAAAATTTGTTGTTGGGTGATTTCTTTATGATAGCCATTTTTCTGGAGTGAGATGATATCTCAATGTGGTTTCAATTTGCATTTCATTAATGGCTAGTGAATTGGAGCATTTTTACGTATATTTATTCGCTTCTTTAATTTCTTCCTCTGAGAAGTGTGTGTTCATCCCAGATGCCCATTTCTGGATTGGGTCTTTAAATTTTAGGCCCTAGTGTTTTTTGGTTCTTTAAAGATTCTAGAGAACAGACCTTTGTCTGAGTACTTATTTGTCATGGATTTTTCCATATTTGGGGGTTTCCTTTTCACTTTGTTGGTAATTTCTTTTAACATGAAAAAAATTCTTAGTAAGAGCAGTTCCCCCTTGTTAATTCTTTCAGCTGTTTCCCATGTGATTTGATTTCTGTCCATGAAATCTTTGCCTACCCTATGTCTTCAAAAATTCCTCCTACTTTCTCTTTCAGAAGATTTAGTGTCTCTATTTTACTGTTTAGAATTTTAATCCATTTTGACTTTAGTTTAGTGCATGGTGATAGACCTGGTGCATGTTTGAGTTTTCAGAATGTAGAGAGCCAGTTTTTCCGGCACCATTTGTTAAAGAGGCAATCTTTCTTCCCGTGAGTATGTTTGGACCCTTTGTCAAAAGTAATGTCGCTGGTTGTGTTCATAGGGGCTTTAGGGTCTTCTAATCTATTCCATTGATCCTCAGGTCTATTTTGATGCAAGTACCATGCTGATTTTATCACAGTATCCTTGTTCAGGAACTGTAATGCCTCCGGCCTTGTCTTTATTGCCCAAAATTGCCTTTGCTATTCTAGGTCTTTTCTGGTTCTGGATAAATTTTAGTAATGATTTCTCTATGTCTGTGAGATATGTCAGTGGTAGTCTGATACGGATTGCATTAAATCTGTACAGCAATTCTGGGAGAATGGCCATCTTCACAATGTTGGTTCTTCCTATCCAGGAGCATGGAATATCTTTCCATTTTCTGAAATCATCTGTGATCTCTTTTTCCAGAGTACTGTAATTTTCCTTGAAAAGATCTTTGACTTCTTTAGTTAGATTAATTCCAAGGTATTTCATATTTCTCGGTGCTATGGTAAAAGATATTGTTTCCATAATTTCCCTCTCAGTGTGTTTGATGCCTGCGTACAGGAATGCTATTAACTTTTGGGTACTGAATTTATAACCTGCTATGCCACTGAATTTCTGTATTAATGCTAGTAGCTTCTTGGTGGAGTATTTTGGGTCTTCCAAGTAAAGTATCATGTCATCTGCAAATAAAGATAATTTAACTTTTTATTTGCCTATTCTTATTCCCTTCATTTCTTTCTCTTGTCTCATAATGATAGCTAATAATTCCAGAACTATATTGAATAGGAGTGGTGATAGAGGACATCCTTGTCTTGTACCAGATCTAAGAGAAAAAGATTTCAGGTTTTCCCCATTTAGGATTATGTTAGCTGTTGGGTTTTCATAAATGGCTTTTAGGAGATTGAAGTAGAGGCTATCTATTCCAATTTTCTGTAAGACTTTGAACATAAAAGTGTTGGACTTTGTCAAAAGCCTTTTCTTCATCAATGGAGAGGATCATGTGGTTTTGAGTTTTCTCTCTATTGATATAGTGTATTACAGATATAGATTTTTGAATATCGAATGATCCTTGAATCCATGGGATGAATCCAACCTGGTCATGGTGTATGATCTTCTTGATGGTTTGCTGTATTCTATTTGCTAGTATTTTATTGAGGATTTTGCCACCTATTTTCATGAGGGAGATCAGCCTGTAGTTCTCTTTCTTAGTTGCAACCTTCCCTGGTTTTGGTATCAGTATAATAATTCCTTCCAGGAATGATTTTTTTTTCTTTTCAAAGTTTTATTGATAAACATATAGCAATGAGACCGTTTCAAATCAAATCGAAACTACAGTTTCAACAAATAATACACTGCATATATTCTTCTTAGTGGTTAATTGCTGTACAAGATGCAGACTTGTGATCCTACTT
>NW_004524590.1:15154015-15167435 GCF_000260255.1 Octodon degus
TCATCATTTTGTGTAGCACTGTCCTCTGCCCTTTGTTGTAGATCTTTGCTGTAGTTATAACCTTCACACCTACTGAAGTTAAGGTGGAGATCTGGAGTTTGGACTTATCCAGCCTTGTCTGGCTTAGGTCTGGCTGCTGTGCTCAGCTCCTTCCTGCTGCGCACCAGGGCTAGGACTGGGTCTGGGGATTCCGGACCTGGGCTAGGACTGGGTCTGGGGGCTCCCGGAACTCGGCAGAAAATCCTACTCGGCGGGCGGTGTGGGGGAAGCACTGCGGAGTGGTGGTGGGCAGCCCAAAGGGCTGGGAGAGGGTCCGGCCCACGCTGCACCTGCCCAGGAATGATTTTTGAAGGATTGTTTCCTTTTCAATTTCATGGAAGAGTTTGAGGAGTAGCGACTACATCTTCTGTAAATGTCTTGTAGAATTCAGGTGTGAATCCATCCGGAACTGGACATTTCTTTGCCAGTATGTTTTTAATTACATCTCGTATTTCATTGGCTGTTCTTGGTGTATTGAGAGTGCTTATATCTTCTCAATTCTGTTTTGGTAATTTGTAAATTTATAGGAAACTGTCCATTTCTTCTGTGTATTCTATTCTGTGAGAGTAAAGATTCTCAATGTAATTATTGATAATCTTCTGAACTTCCACTGAGTCTGTGGTAATGCCACCCTTTTAATTCTTTATTGCTCGTATTTGAATTTTTTTCTTTCCTCTTTTTGCTGAGTTTAGCTAGGGGCTTGTTGATTTTGTTTAATCTTTCAAAGAATCAGCTTTTTGCTCTTTTAATTCTTTGAATTGTTTTCTTTGTCTCTATTGAATTAATTTCTGCTCTAATCTTTATGATTTCTCCCATCTTTGGGCACTGGGTTTGGTTTTCTCTTCCTTTTCTAGTTGTTGAAGGTGCAGCATTAGGGTATTTATTTGTTCTCGTTCTGTTTATCTAATGTTTGAGTTCATAGCTATGAATTTCCCTCTGAGAACTGCTTTCATCGTATCCCATAAATTATGATAAGTTGTGCTTGAATTTTCATTGAATTGTAGATATTGTTGAATTTATTGTTTAATTTCATCTGTGACACATTGGTTGGTGAGTAGGGAGTCATTTCATTTCCATGTACTTAAGGTTTTTTCTGGTTTCTTTTGTCATTTATTTCCACTTTTATTGCGCTGTAGTCAGATAATGTGCATGGGATAATTTCTGTTTTCTTACATTAACTTAACCATGATCTATGGACTGGTATGTGGTCTGTTTTAGAACATGACCCATGTGCAGCTAAGAAAAATGTGTATTCATCTGAATTGGGTGGAACACACTGTATATGTCCACCAAGTCCATTTGTTTCACGCTCTGGTTCAGTTCTGTTATTTCTTTGCTAAGTTTTTGTCTGGTTAACCTATCTTTTGGAGATAAGGGTGTGTTAAGGTCTCCTGTTAAATTTGTGGTTTTGGATATTAGATTTTTCATGTCCATTAAGATTTGCTTTATATAGTTGCTTGCTCTCGTGTTTGGTGCATACATATTTATGTGTGTTACCTCTTCCTCTTGAATTTTTCCCCTAACCAGTATATAATGGCCTTCTTTATTTTGCTTGATCATTGTTGGCTTGAAGTTGAGACTGTCTGAGAATAGGATTGCTACCCCTGCTTTTTTCTGAGTAGCTTGGACATGTTCTTTTACTTTCAGCCTATGGATGTCTTTAAGATTTAAAAGTGTTTCCTTTATACAGCATATTTTTGGATTTTGTTTCCTAATCCACTGTGCAAGTCTGTTTCTCCTGATTGGTGAATTGAGTCCATTCACATTGATCGTTAGATTTGAGATGTCTTGACTTATGGTGGACATGTTATTTATCTGTTGTCGTTTACTCCTAATTCTCCTGTGTTTAATTGCTTGCCCTATTTAGTTGGTTGCTTCTGATCACTTTCGTGGAATTCTGATCATTTTGGTCCCTGTCTAGAACATCTTTCAGTAGCCTGTGTAGGATTGGCTTTGTCATCACGAAATTCTTTAACCGTTCTTTGTCATGAGAGTGTTTCACTTCTCCATCAAACTTGAAAAAGAATTTTGCAGGATATAGTTGTCTGGGATGGAATTTGTTTTCACAGAGGATCTGAAACACTCTGCTCCATGCTCTTCTTGCATTCATGGTTTATGAAGTGAAGTCGACCATAATTCTGATGGGTTATCCTTTGAATGTGATCTGCTTCTTTTCTCTAGCGGCTTTCAGTATAATATTCTTGTGCTGAATTTCTGGGATCTTGACTATTATATGTCTCGGTGTGTTTTTCATTGGATTGAGGTTACTTGGTGTTTTGTATGCTTCAGTTACCTGAATGTCAGATTGTTTTCTTATATTTCGGAAGTTTTCTGCTATTACTTCCGCACTTACTTTTTTAATGTCATTTGTATTGACTCCTTCTTTTCATTGATGCTTATTAGTCTCACATTGTTCATCTTTGCATCATCTTGCTGTGATGGATCATTCTTTCATGAGTCCTCCTTGTTTTTATGAGATCTTTTCCTACCTTTTCACTAGCTGCACCAACATCTTCAAGATCTGAAACTCTGTCTTCACTTTCACTTAAATGATTTTGCATGCTTGTGATTGAGATTTTAATTTCCTCTATATCTCTTTAACTCTGATTCTTGCGATCTATTTCTTTCCTGTATTGCTCATTCAATAAATCCGTCATTTTTCTAATCTTCTATACTTTTTTATCAATGTATTCTTTAGAAAGTTATAAATTCTTTTCCTGCATTTTTTTTTCAGCTTGGTTTTCCTCCCTATGTTTTTGTACTTGATTCTTTATTTCAGATGCTATGAGTTCTGAGAATTCTTTTTTTATTTCAGAAAAGAGTTGCACTCTGAGTTCCTCTATACCTTTCTTTTATTGCTTATTTACTATCTATGTTATTAATTAATGCATTTGAGTGGAGCTAGTGTCCTCCGCACTTGTTCTGTGTGGGCACTGAGTTTCCTCCATATGTTTCTGCATTTGATTCTTTACTGCAGATCTTTTAATTCAGGAATGTATTTTTTTATTTCCAATCTGAGCTCCTATATACCTTTCTTCAGCTGTTTCCTTATTTCAGAATCTATTGATTCAGTGATTTCAGCTGTGTGATTCCCAATTTGTTCTTTGTTTGTGTCCTCTGCACTTGTTATGGGTGGGTTTGGGTTCTGAGGTTGCATTTTGTTCCTTCTCGTCATTTTGTGTTGCACTGTCTTCAGACCTTTGTTGTAGATCTTTGTTAAAGTTATAACCTTAGCACATAGTGAAGTTCAGGTTCAGATCTACAAAGTCTGTATTTATCCAGCTGTGCCTGGCTTGGGTCTGGCTGCTGTGCACAGCTCCTTCCTGCTGCTGCCCTTGAGGGTGAACCTTTTGTGCCCCTGTGGCAAGATGTTCTGTTCCTGTACTAGCATTGTGACTCTATCCTCTACCCTCTCTGTAGGGATTGCAGCTGCAGGGTTACATCCCAGGCCTGTATGCCAGCCCTGAGATGAACCTGAAGGGGACAAGTCGGAGTAGGGGAGAGAGGCAGCTCTCCCACACATTCACTGGACCTGAGCTAAGACTGGGTCTGGGTGTTCCCGGAACACGGCAGATATTCCTCCTCTGCAGGCGGGGTCGGGGATGTGCTGCGGAGTGTTGGCGGGTGTACCAAGGGGGTGGAAGACAGTCTCACCGATGCTGCGCCTGGGCTGGGACCAGGAGTGTGTCTCACTGCTGCAGGGTAGCCGGAAGCTCTCCCACACACTACCCAAATTTTCGCATCAAGGAGATTATGGGGCCAAAGAGGAAAGTGATGGATGATGTAGAGTGTGCCTAAGGAGAGTCACATTGAGAGAAAACATTCTCTCAGGCTTTCACAGAGTGCACATTGGCCAAGCAATGGTTGTGACTCATCCCATGGCTGATACTGACAAAGGTTCTACAATCTGAGGAATAGGATCTCAGTGAAATCCTGAGGGGATTTCACTGACCTTATCAGACCCAAAAGCTACAACTCTTGTTGTATAGGTCCTGCCTTACCTTGGTCTTAACCATCCAGCAGAGAAGTATAAAAACGAAATATAAGAATAAAGCCTTGCTGTGAGGTTGAGCTATAAGGGACTCAGGTCAACAATTTCTGACACTGCCAGTCAAGTAGAAGACCCAATACTATTATGGGCTCCTGGACTCTTTTAGCATATTTTGCTGAGTTTACACACCTATAATATTTAAATAACAGAACTTAACAGAAAAAAAAGGGGATACAGATGAATGTCCTTTTTGTTTGTGTGTTTTCGAAGTGGTTAAGATAGATATACAGTTACATTTTGTTAATGAATAGAGGGATTTGTTCTAATGGTGTTTGTAAATAGAATGTCATGTCTGCAGCTTGTACAGCAACTAAATACTAGGAAAAATGTATGCAATGTGTTAATTATTGAGACTGTCCTACCAATTTGATTTAAAACTCTCTTATTGCTATTTGTTTCTCAATAAAATTATGAAAATATAAAAAATAAATAAAATAAAATAGAGGTTAAAAAAAGAAAAAAATAGTTCAATGGGCATTGGGTACAGTAATTCAAAGGACATTGTGCAGTTTCTGACAAATAGGTAAAAATGAGATTTGGGTAACATGTTGCTGTTTGTTCTGTCTTCAAAATTTAATAGCAAGGCCAAGAAAATTGAACTGTCAATGTTGTTAACTGCACTATAAAGCTCAAAGGCTTTTGAGAAATTTAGAGAAATGCAAAATTATACAGAAAAAAATTAAAAGGAAGTTCACAATTCTTGGCACCAAATTTAAATTTGTAGTCATACAAATGAGAACATTCAATCATAATGAGATAAATGTATCAAAATGAACCTAGAATGACACAGATTGCTAGCAGAGGAGGATATCATATCAACAATTATAACTATAATCTGTGAATTTAAATAGATGAAAGAAAGATTAAACACTATAACTAGATACACAAGAACACAAACAGGAATTCTTCATTTAAAAATTAACATGAAATATAGAAGAAAAAGTTAGTGAACTTTAATACACATAAATATAATACATTCACACGGAACACTCAGAGGTAAAAGAGAAAATATTGACATGATGTTAGGGAATGAAGTAACAACTTCTAGAAGCTTTCATATGTGTACTTAAAGTCAACATAACAAAGGGCACAAAACATTTTTAAGTAATAATAAATTTATTTACTTCAAATTTGATGAAAGCTCTTAGCTCCATAGATTTTAGAATGCAAATTAAAACAGAAAATATGAAGATAATACATAACAGCACATTACAGGTAACAGGATGTCAGAGTTCTGTTTCCTCTGTCTTTTCAACAATATCTTTCTGGTCTTTTGATTGTAGGTATTATAACAGGGTTGAATTGATATCACAATGTGGCTTTCACATTCATTTATATTATGTTTAGTGACATTGAATATTTTTTCAAATACTTTGAATTTGTATGTCTTCTTTTGATAAATAACTGTTCTTTGACTCATTTTAAATTGGAATATTTTTATTATTGATGTTCTGCTCACTGAGTTTCTTAAGTTCTGGATATCTACTGCTTATTAGATGAATGTTCAGTGGACATTTTTTCACTCTATGGATAATTTTATCTAAGTTTTGAATTTGTTTGAGGTATTTGAGATATATTATTAGATTGGTTGAGACCCTTTTTCTTTGTAAAATTTTTTACATAAAATTACCTCAGGGTAGAATTTATTCATATAAATGTAATTCAAGGTGCTTTTCTTCAGTTTTCCAAATATAGTGGATTCATTTTTCATTTATTTCTAGAATGCTTTATTTTCACTTAATTTATTAAATTACCCATTGTTCATATTGAAGCATGTTATTTAATTTTGAAATGTTTTTCATTTTTCTTCTTGTTGCATATTTTCAGTTTTACTCCAATGTGCTCAAAGAAGGTACATAATATGATTTCAAATTCAGAGAAAATTTTCTGAAGCTATGATTTTTATACTTATATAGTGCTGTTGGAAGATTGCGTGTTCTGCTTTGCTTCTGCCTTTCCTGTCAATGTCTGAGGTCCGTTTTCTCTATAAATGGCTTAATTCAGATTTTTGCTTTTAATTTTTGTATGAATATTCTTTCCATTAAAAAACTGAGAGGGCCCTGGAGATAGCTCAGTGGAATAAGAGCTTCTCTGGCAAGTGCAAGGGCCTGAGTTCAATCCCCGGTTCCACAAATAAATAAATAAATAATAAAAAACTGAGATGTTGATGGTTCCAGTTAACCTTATATTACAGTTTATCTATTCCTATAAGTGTATCTATTGCAGGAAGCCAAGTTAGGTAAAAATATTATAGACAATCAGACAGGGCCAGGCCCTTGACAGAGACAGGACAGAAGAGGAGATGCCTTACAACTGTGGGAGGGGCGGATGCTCCTGCTGTGCACCAGACCTAAAGACCTAAAGGCCAAAAAAATGCTAAAAGAGTAGCACCTGGGATTGATACTCTAAATACGCATCAATCACCTGAAAAGACCCAAGTGAGTCATTAGCCCAACCCCCAACAGAAAGAGACCCTGTCCCATATTCATGCCAGCTTGCAACGTGACTCGCTTTCCCATTTGATACTGGATTTAATCAGTTTTACCTGAGCAATCCCATTGGTTGACCATAGTTTTGTCCCACTTTCTGCCCACCTAAGCAAGTCCCCATTCTCTCTACCTTAGCACCACAAGGTTTTACACTATAAAAGTCCCTGGAAGAGAAAGCTTCCCAGGGAACTACCCACTCGGGCCCCAGTCCTGCCCCTCTCTTAGACAGGAGCTTTCTTTCTCTCAATAAATATATTCTGCTCATAACCTCCTTTTGTTCCTAAAATTCATTCTTCGGTTTTAGAGAACACAAACTCATGCAGGTCAGGTCGGGAGATCGTTTTTCCCTATGTCATTTGGTGGTTCCCTATATCGTTTGGAGGTCACCCATATGAGATTAGTTTTTCTCACTGTATCGTATCTAATAAAATCTGCTTTATATACTAGAGTTGTTTTCCACTGGGTACATATTCAATTACAATTATATTGTCATCTTGCTGAATTTAGTGAGTATTCAGTGACAGTTTTCTGTCTTTATAGCTTTTTAAATCTACTTTTTATAGTATGAATATAGCTACTTTTTCATGTTTTAGTTTGCACTTGCAGAGTATATCTTTCAATTTCTTCATCTACTTGTACTTTATGTATGTCAGTAAAATAGGGTTCTTGTATGTAGTTGGGTCTTATTTAATCCATTCAACTATACTATGTATTTTCACTGGTGACTTTAATTCTTATACATTCCAGATCATTAGTGATAATTTTAAGCTTTTTCCTCCCTATTTTTTAAATTATATTGTGGTAGTTCCATATAGTTTCCTTCAAATTATTTCATTATGGTTATTATGTAATTATTATTTCATAATTTCACAGATTTTTGCCATGCTATGGTTTGCATCTCTTTTATTCCATGTATATGTCGTTGTAGTGAGTTTTTGTATACTCATACTTTCAGAAAGACAGGTATCATCCTTCGTGTCTCGTGTAAAACTCTCTTAAGTATGCTTAGAGTGCTGGCCTTGTCTAGAACTGAATTTCCTCTGCTTATATTAATTTGGAAAAGACCTTATTTCTCCCCAGTTTTTGAATGCTAGCTTTCCTGTACATAGTATTCTTGGTTGGTAAGTTCTTTTGCTGGTCCTTTCACTTCCTATTTTAAACTACGAACCTTCTGTTCAGAAATTTATGCTAAGTCTACACTGCATTTCCTTATATGTGATTTGATATTTCTCCCTTTCTGTTCTTAGGGTGATTTCTTTGGTCTTGTAATTTTAACAATTTATCTATAATATACCTCAGTGATGGTTTTTTTGGTTGCATCCACTTGAAGTTTATTAAGATTCTTGGATATGGATGTCAACATATGTGGAGATTTGGAAAGCTTTTAGCTATTATTTTATTGAATATGTTGTCAATAACTTTTCTCTTTTTTCCACCTTGTTTAATTACAATAACATGAAATTTTGTTCACTGATGATTTACACGCTTTCTTTATTTTATATTTTTATTTTGTCTTACTGTGTTAACTCAAAGACTTATATCCAAGTTTAGAAATGTATTCTAGATCTAGTCTTTTATAGAAACTTTACATTGTACCTATTATATTTATTCATTGAAGGCTTTAGCTTCTTGATTTCCGATGGCTGTCTCTGGTGAATTTCTTATGAATATCCACAACTGTCCTTTTTATTTACTGCATTTTTATTATAATTGCTTTTCAGGAATTTAATTATTTCACTTTAAATTTCTGTCTGTGTTTTAGTCATTTTTCTCATTGCTGAGACATAATATATCCAATACTCACAAGCTAAAATAGCAAAGGTTTATTTTAGCTCACATTTTGTAGAAATTTCAGTCCATTGCCTGTAGATACCAAGGCAGGGTAGGATGGCAGATGGGTATTCAAAAGGCTAAATAGTTCTTGGAAATAGGCAGGAAGAAACCAGAAAACTGCAAGCCTACCTTCTTTCTGTTCCTTTCTGGTCCACCCTGTCCACAAGCCCAATGATTGGTACCATCCACAGTCAGTGTTGGACCTCACTATTCATATGCAGAACTATACTGAATCAATTTACTTACCACACATGCCTTACTCTAGCATCGCACACCCGTGATTCAGCCCCCAGTCCCATCTATGAGTGCATGAAGATTGGAGAGGATATCTGGATACTCTGTGAGGTGCATACCAGACCAAGACTTTGGAAGCACCAGAGGCTGTATGCATGGCTCTAACACAATATTTAGATCAGTTATGACTAGTGTATCTCCTTGGATTCTGGTGGCTGTGGAAGACCTTGTGATATTTTTTTCTGGATCACATCAATATCTCTTAGATAATCCAGTTTCTCAAGCTAGAGAGTAAAGACATGGAATTCTGTGGCTAGGGCTGATGATTTGCTGCTAAGTTTGGCATAAGCACATTCCCCTTAACTTTTCTCAGCACTATGGGATTCCTCCTGGCCAGGGAGCTATAATTGATGTAGTTTTCATTGTTCTTTTCAGTAGGTTACATTTCTAAACCTCTAACTTTCTATGCTAATTAGGTTTTCAGCATTTTTCAGAAAATTAGGTTTTCCTGTCTTAAATTCTACTGTTTTTCCTTCAGTTATTCTCCTAGAAAAAATGATGTTTCCATTGTGGCAAAAATTCTCTAGTTCTTCTCTATAGCAGAATTATTTATGGCGAACTTTTCTTTTTTTTCTTTTTCTTTTTGTTGGTAGAACCAGGGATTGAACTCAGGCCCTTGCACTTGCCAGGGAAGTGCTTATTCTACTGAGCCATCTCCCTGGCCCTACAGTGAACTTTTAGTGGGATGTCTTGGCAGATGATGTTTATCTATCACAATCTTTTAAAGCAGATTTCCTTATTTTATACTGTTATGAACTATCAAGAGAGTGTACAATCTGGCCCCAAATGAAAGAGCTATAAAAGCAACATTTAGTACTGTCATTTACCATTTTCTTTTCGGTTTTCTCAGGTTGAAACATTGCACAAGTACCTTTCTGATAGCCTTTCCTGTGCAGAGAGTAACTCTTCGCAAAGGCCACTTGACAAATGGCCAAATTATTATACAAGTGAATTACATAATATTTGATACAGTTAATTCTTATTATGATTATGAAAACTCAATGTTTGTGAAAAAATATTATACATGTTTATTTGTCTTTCTGTTATGACTAATATAGGCCTGATAATCATTGTTTATCTTTCAGGTAACTCTGTTAGGAATATTTGGCATCAATGTTAGCAGAACAGAGAAAACAAAGAATAAAGGATGAACTGATTTAGTACATCGATTAAAGTTAGCTCATAACCCTAACTGACTGCAAGATAATGGAGGTACATATATGGACTGTTTGTGGATCACAATCATAGACTCTAATCCTAGAAACACTTCCTTATACTAATATGAAATGAAGATCACTACCTGTAAAATAAATAACATTTCTAATTTCATTCAGAGCCTACAAGTTCTGTTGTTTACAAGGAATGAAACTTTTGAGCACAATTTACACATTCACATTTTAAATAGAATTCAAGACAATGTGAGTTTGTATGTCCTGGCAAAAACTTGGGCTACGGACTAGAATATATTCAATAGAATGAAGATAATTTGCATTTTAATACAGCCAACTGTAGAACTTCTGATTAAGCAAATATGAAAACTGTAATTCTTCACCAAAGTAATTGCAAAATATTGTACTCTTACCATCAGGAAATAATTCAACTTAGTTTTTCATGACTACTAAAGTGTGGATCTTCTTCCTAATTTATTTTGTGTAGCTCTAAAATTCTACATTTTTGTGGGAGAGATGACTTAGTAGAATAAGCACTTGCCTGGCAAGCTCAAGGGCCTGAGTTCAATTCTTGATTCTGCAAATAAATAAATAAAATAAAATAAAATTCTATACTTTTAATTTCATTTTGCACATTGAATATTTATCACAATTACTTTTGAAAAATATTGTTGCTTCATTATCCACATCTATCATAGCATCTCAAATCTCTATATCAGGCTAATCATGAGCATGTCCCTGAAATAAATGAACAAATATTTCTTTATCATAATTATTCATTTACTTTCTTCTTATCAAATTGTGCCACACATTCCAATCTTCATTGGGAAGAAGCTAAGCAATTAAACATAGCTTAATAACACTCTCTTAATGATGCCATTGACATTTTTATGTCAATTTTGAAATGAATCCAGTGCTCTAAAATCAGACCAAAGGAAGGAAATGAATTTCAGTGAATGGTTAAAACATGCTTTAGGATAAAAAAACAAGAGAAGGAGAACATAAAATTCACTAAAAGGAAAAGAAATTCATCTGCTTAATGTTTAAATTTAGAAATAGTTTACAAGAACAAACACATTGCTGTCAATCCCTCACCGTAAGTTCTCCTTGACTGTACACATACTCATCTCATCATTGCTACTTTCTGAAGCAGTCCTGAAAGTCCTCCTTTATGCAGCTTCAATGTGCTGTGTGGCTACCACGATTTTCTGAACTGAAGTAAAACAGTTACCTTTCATGCTCACATTCTTCTTTGGAAAAAAAAATGTTGTGCAATGCCAGATACTGTGAATCAGGTAGATGAAAGCAGGTTGCTGTCAGTCTCCAGAATGGCTGGACTCTCCCCACCCTAGCCTACTTGCCAGCAGAAGCACTACTCTCTGCAGGGAACTCAATTGTGCTTTCAAGACTGGCATTGGAAAACACAGGACAGAAGATAATATAGGACAAGGATTTTGCTGACACTGGAGACATCGGGAGATGCTTAACAACTTACAGTGGACACCAGAAAACACAGCCTTCTGAGATGCAAAATTGCCAGAAAATTTAACCACAGATGTTCATTGGATCTTCTCACCTAATGTCCCCTGCCTTCTCCCCATGCCTATAAAAGGGAAGCATTTATTTGTTTGGGGCAGATATTCTTTTTACACTTTCTTCCTGAACCTGGGCATGATACATTTCAGGCCATGTTGCCTTTACACAAGCCTAGTTGTCTCTGCTGCTTACATGCATTACAATTGAGATATTTCTCCTGGACAGAAATTGCAATGAATAGTTAATCACGATAGTGTGATAAAAACATAGTAATTGCTTACATTTTTAAGCTTTCTTAAATTAAAAGGAATATTGTCAATAATCCCTCTCAAATACTCAACATACCCTGCCTCAGTTTGATAACACTTGTCTCTTTATTCTTGAAATGTGAATTTTGTTATAATAAGATTTTAAACTTCAACATTAATTGTGTTTTATGATCATTCCTTATGGTAATCATACAGAGAACAGTTTAAAATGTACTGACATCTATATCTCCAAGATACAAGTAGTAGAACGAAATGTTCATGTTTAAATGCTTCTTTTGTGGGAAAAATATGCGTTCACAATGGGTTGTGTACAATAAAATCTCACAACCCTATATATGTGTGCAATTATATTTATTTACATTTTATTTATTTATTTTAAATAGAACAAAAATAATTTAATATAGAATGAAATAATTTATTTTATTTATTTTAAATAGAATAAAAATATTTTATTCTATTTATTAATTTTAAATAGAATAAAATAATTAAATAAAATAAAAATAACTTTATTTATTTATTTATTTATTTATTTTAAATAGAACAAAAATGATTTAAAAAACATTAGAAACAGGACTGGAGAGACAGCTCAGTGGCATAAGTGCCTACCTGGCATACACAAGGTGCTGAGTTCAACCCCACTACTTAAAAAAAGAAACCATACAGAATTTTTTTTTTGGTGTGGAACAGGGGATTGAACTCAGCCCCTTGAGCTTGCCTGGGAAGCGCTTATTCCACTGAGCCATCTCCCCAGGCACCAGAATTTCAATTAAAATAAAAAGATCTATACATTCAATAATGGTTGTTATATTGCATATTATTATCTGTAGAGTTTGTTAGATTGCCAGATATAAGCATGTAATATTGGTATTTATCAGCTATAAAATGATAAACCCAAAGCCTTTATAGGTAAATGATGCAAATGGAGATCATACTTATAAGTGAAGTAAATCAGACACATGTGTGTAAACATCATATTGTTTACCTAGTGTAAGAACTCGAAAGAATAAATAAGATCCAAAGGTACAAAATATCTTGTAAAAAGAAAAGAAACTGCTCAAAAGGAAAGAACAACTGGAATGAAGGAAAAGAGAAAAGAACAAAAGAAGGAAAGGAAAATAATATATATATATATATATATATATATATATATATGTATATATATGATATAAGATATATTACATATGTGTACAAACACTAGCTAAGAAAATTATAGTAATAATTTCTATTAATTTGTTAAAATTTTTGTTCATTCAGCACTGTACTACTTTTGAGCATTGCTGCCTATATTTTAAAAAGGATAGTAATATACAACTAGAAAGTGAAAGAGACTAGGGAGATATCCTGGCAGTCTAAACACCTGCCTGGCAAACACAAGGTCCATAATTTGATCCTCAGTACCACATGCTGTGCCTGTCCCAGAAACCTCAGGAGCACTGTGCTGGCCCAGAACCCGGGTATGGTGGTTCACACCTGTAATTCCTGTGCTAAGGAGGCTGAGAAAAATGCATCATTAAGAGTCTAAGCTGCATAGCTAGACCCTGTACCAACGAGATAAAAATTAATCAAAGAGAGAAAATGAGGGGCTGGGAAGATGGCTCAGTAGAATAAGCACTTCCATGGCAAAGGCAAGGGCCTGCATTCAATCAAGGAAGAAGAAGAAGGAAGAGGAGGAGGAGGAGCAGGGGGAGGAGGAGATGAAGGAGGAGGAGCAGGGGGAGGAGGAGATAGAGGAGGAGGAGG
>NW_004524590.1:15167535-15175891 GCF_000260255.1 Octodon degus
GAAGAAGAAGAAGAAGAAGAAGAAGAAGAAGAAGAAGAAGAAGAAGAAGAAGAAGAAGAAGAAGTAAGAAAGAAAGTAAAGGAGAGCAACTCCAAAAAATAAGGTAGGATTCTGTTCATGTAGGAAATTACAGTGTTATTCTAAGCTCAAATACTAGAGAATATTTAATTGTGTTCATTGCCCCTGGATTTGTGTGTAATGAAAGAGCATGGAGTAATAATACAAATAATACATCTCTATAGAATCCTATATAAACATGGTCAAATCAAGACCTCAGTAATTCTGTAGAACATCTTAACATATGGCCATCAATTTAACCTATTTGCAGCAAGCTATTAATGTGTCACAGTCTTTGGCATGTATGGAACTCTCTCATTCTGCAAGTTTAACAGTATAAACATGACTAGAAACACTTAGATCGAGTCCATGTACAGCAGTATACATTTTGCTTATACTAAAATACTTGATTTTATTTCAGTTTAGTGGCAACACATGCAGAGAATCACTTGCCCACTTGACTTGCCAAGTCTTTAACCTGTTTAAAATAAATTTTAATGTATAACTTCTCTATTATCTCTGATTTAAAATGGATCATATGCCCATGCAACAAGATTTCCATTAAAGAAAATTCACTTCCTTGTTAAGTAAGGTATAACCTTAACCAAAGTGTTTTAATCATTTAAAAGATGCTAAGTTTTATTTTTGATATGTTTTTACACCATATTGCCAAGCTCCCTTTCTTTTTTGTTTGTGAGAAATTGGAGGAAAAGTTTCAGGCATTCATTTAATGAAAAATTGAATTACAAATCATTCAATTAACTAGATATGTTTGCAGTCTCATTTTCTCTGTTAAATTGGTATACTCTTTAAGAACATGACTGATATATATATTTTTTATTTATCCTGAACACTGTGCACTACTGGGCACATAGTTATAATTCTTTGTTACCTTAGAGTAATACCCAAGAATAAATAATCTGGATGACCTCTGCCTAGTCTGTGGAAATGAGGACTCATTGAATCTGTGACTGATTAAGCCTTTTGTATCCATTTCATGTCTGGAAGGGTAATGGCAAATCTATAATTACTCTAGTCAATAACACACTGTTCCTGAAACACTGCAAAAGCAAAGAGATGCTTTTATTGACATACTTTTTCTGTGAGCAATTATGCTTCTCTTTCAGTCCCCAATGGTCACAGTGAGATGACAATAAATAAAAAGCAGATGGTGTTAGAAAGAGAGTTTGAACATTTGATTATCTTGTTAATAAATAGGCTGACTCAACATTTTGTAGGATATTTTTGTCATTGTTATGCTTTATTTGGAGTTAATATAACGATTGTAGGAGAAAAATGCTGAAATACTGCAGAGAATTGTTAGTGTAATTGTGGATAGAACACTTAAAGTTTAGAAGTTCAAAAATGTCATACATGTTTGAATTTTGGAAATAATTGAGCGACTTCTAGATAACTTCTTGCTTACTTAATTAAAATCTAGCACATATGGCTTATTTCTAGTCATTTTCATAAACTTCCTGTTTTAACTACAAGAAAATGATTTGCATTTAAAAATATTGTCTTAATTATGTGACTGGTTTTGGTTTAAATTACAGAGATAAGCATATATTTTCATGAATGTTGCACAGCTTATCTGTAATATCTGCAACAAATCTTAAAACTATTATTTCCAATTAGAAATAGAAAGAAACATGAAACAATTTTAGGCAAACAACTCAGGATTTCACAATTAACCGGGGATACATATATTAATTGCTTTGCTTTTTCCCCTCCTTACCATGTAATCTCTATGAGATCAGTTAGAATACAGAGTTATGAAAGTGATTAATTAATTGATAAGCCAATTCACTACTATGGTGTAGTATGTCCTTTTTCTCCAACAAACAATTGGATCTAATTAGGCTTGTTAGTATTTAAGCAAATGATCATATTACCATGCTAACAGCATTGATTTTACTCAAGAATGTGCACTACAGGCCTTTCTCAAGTGTACATGGTAGATTTGTGTATGTACTTCATCATTCTTCTAAAAATAAGCACAAGGAATCACCCACTACACACAGTTCTATTTCTGTCTGAATAAAAGATTGTGGAAAATGGGAGGGGAGGAAGTTCCAGGCATTCTTTTAATGACAAATTGAATTACAAATCATTCAATTAGCTAGACCTTGTCAAAGCCTACATTTGAAATGTCACCCAGGAAAATAATTTTCCATTTCTTTTTCAACCCCAAATTTGGACTTGTCCTTTGGGTTGGCATGCCAAAGCAAAAATAATCTCCACAGTATAAATTTTACAAATTACCATATGCTATTGGCCATTGTGATTTCCAGTTAAAAACACTGCACTTCTTTCTCTCCTTTTAAAAGAGGAATTGTGTTTACTCTCCGTACACATAGTTCAATAACAAAGTCAGGAAGAGTGGTACACTCCCAGCTTCCAGTGACCCTTAACCCAGTGTCCACGAAAGACCTAAAGAAGTGGTTTAAAATAAAAGAAGATAATTTATGTGAATAGAGGAAAAGGAAAAAAAGAAAGGAAGAGATAGGGGTACAAGAATGGAAGGAAAGTGAAAGAGGAAAGGGAAGAAGGGAGAGGAGAGGGTTTATTTAAAAAAAAAGGATAAAGAATAAAAAGTGAAAGGGAAGTTTGCAGTTCTTACCTTGACTATGCTACCTGGGTACTTCTGTGGTCTTGAGTTCCTTTGCATTTGTCATCCTAATTGTTTGAGATTAGCTGCTTTTGTCTTTTTAATTCTTTAGAGACTAGCAGCCTTTGTCATTCTAATTGTTGGAGTATGGGTGCAGAAGTCAAAATTGCCTTATTAATTTTTAATAAAGCTCTATCAGGCCTTCACTGTGTGTGTACCTGTCAAAACCATAAATTTCGGCATGAAAATTGTACAGTGTATTATTTGATCTGTTTTTAACCGAACTAAACTAAAAGCAATATGGTCTAAGTACACGTGATACAGGGATCCTCCAAATGACCTAGGGAAAAATGATCTCCTGACCTGACCTGCAGGACTACGTGTTCTCTAAAACTGAAGAATGAATTTTAGGAACAAATGGAGGTTATAAGCAGAAAATATTTATTGAGGGAAAGAAAGCTCCTGTCTGAGAGAGGGACAGGAAGGGGGCCCATGAGGGTTGTCCTGGGACACTGTCTCTTGCAGGGACTTTTATAGTGTAAAACCATGTGGGACTAAGGTGGAGAAAATGGAACTCACTTAGGTAGATGTGGGTTTGGACAAAACTATGGTCAACCAATGGAATTGCAAGCACTATTGCTCAGGTAAAATTGATTAAATCCATGACCAAATGGAGAAGGGAGTCACATAGCAAGGGGGCCTGAAAGTAAAACAGGGCTTTATCTGGCAGCCATCAGATAAAGATTATTTCTGACTTTCTCAGGGTAATGATCAATCCTGGATGCTAATCTTTGGGGAGGTTAGCATTTGTTTGGTTTTTAGGTCTGGCTCACAGTAGGAGCATCTGTCCCTCCCACAGTTGTAAGGTGTCTTGTCTTTTGCGCTGTCTCCCTCCACGGGCTGGCCCTGTCTGACTACCTATAATATTTCTATCTAATTCAGCTGCCTGCAATACTCATGGCATCCTGTTCACAGCTATGTACTAAAGTAGAAATCTTACTTGATCAATTTAGTACCTGGTACCACATGCCACACTGGCTCTGCCCCTGAGCACAATGTGTAAGGGACCCAGTCCTGCCTTAGTGGTGCATACCTGTAATCCCAGCACTGGGGAAGCTGAAAACAGGATGATCACTAAGAGTCTGAGTTGCATAGTGAGACGTTGAACCAAATACATTAAAGAAAAGAAAAGAAAGAGGAAAATAAAAAGAAAACTTACTTGATCATTGCAAATCCTTAGTTTTATTGGAGCAGAGAGAAATAAGGGTGGATGATAAAACTTGGCCAAATGCTTCTAAATAATTTCTTTCTTTTTAATTTTAGGGAAAGGTCCACAGGGTATTCATGGTCTAACTGCTAGATCAGACTCATAGTGATTCACCTGTTTACAGCCTCCCAAGAGCTGGGATTACAGGCATGTGCCATCAGATCCAGTCTCAATTGAGCTCTAAGCATGTACTGGGGGCAGGACCACCAGGGCAAACATGGGCCATCTTCCCTGGCTCCTGCTCAAAAACATTTTTCCCGATAATTTAATTTACAAACAAATAGCAATGAGACAGTTTCAAATCAAATTGGTAGGACAGTTTCAATAATTACAACATTGCATACATGCTTCCTAGTGGTTAATTGCTGTACAAGATGCGGACATGATATCCTATTTACAAACACCATTAGAAAAAATCACTCTATTCATTAAGAGAATGTAACTATATATCTATCCTAACCACCTTGAATACACAGATACAAAATGGACATTCATCTGTTTACCCTTTTTTTGTTAAGTTCCGTTATTTGAATATTATGGGTGTGTAAACTCAGTAAAATATTCTAAAAGAGTCCAGTAGCCCATAATAGTATTGGGTCTTCCTCTTGACTGGCAATGTCAGAAATTGTTGATCTAGGCTCCCTACAGCTCAACCTAACAGCATGGGTTTACTTCTTATATTTCGTTTTCATACTTTTCTGCTGGATGGTTAAGACCAGGGTAAAGCAGGACCTATGCAACAAGAGTTGTAGCATTTGGGTCTGATAAGTTCAGTAAAGTTCCCTCAGAGATCCTGTACCTCAGATTGTAGAACCTTTGTCAGTGTCATCCATGTGGATGAGTCATGGCCAATGTGTTCACTGTGAAAGTCTGAGAGAGTGTTTTCTCTCCATGTGACTGTCCTTAGGCACACTGTACTTCATCGATCACTTTCCTCTTTGGCCCCATAATCTCCTTGATCAGAAAATTTGGGACACTACTGAGTTACATGACGTTACAGTACAAGTTCAAATATGTTCTGAGTCTTAATTGACATTAGAAGGCTAGGGCCAAAATGTTGACTTTCCTTGCAGCCCTCCTTTTCATCTAATTTTGGTCTACAAACTTAGGTTGTTAAGGATCCAGAAGACAAGCTTATTGTTATTACCATACAACTTAGGCTGTTAAGCTTAACCTCACTATCTGTCTGAATATCAAACATCTTAGGCATAACATGGAACAGGTATTTTTCATCAAGTGTTGATATTTTGAACTTTAAGTGCCTACAGAATATGATAAAAACATTTAAAATATTTAGAATATATTTTTAAAATAGGCATAAAGAATTATATAATTCTTATTTTTACACATAAGTCCAAATATCTCACCCCATACAACCTTGAAGCAGGACAGTCCCACAATATTCCTTTTCCTGTCTCTTGGGTTCATTCACCACCCCCTTCTTTTTGAACAACCATCTACCCAAGAAACAGCGTAGCAGCAACTGGCATGCCATGACAAGCAGCCCATACTCAGAAGACCAGAATGACAGGCACTCCAAGCATGAAACTGCTATTACAAATTACGATCTGCAGGGCAGTAGCTTAGTTCACAGGTATCAGTATGTATATAGTCAGGATGAGGATCTTTCCAATTAACTGCTAGATTCAAAAATCTTCTGAAGATTCTCAGGATCATTGCCTTGCTTGTCACTGTCATGTTTCCTAGCTCTTCTCCTTTCCCTCTCTTGATTAGTTAGTCCTTGAGGTCCTGCTTTTCTTTCATTTGTATTATACCTTTCTTTGTATTTCTTCTTTTGAGTTCTTATACTAGGATAACTATATGATATTTACATATGTGTGTCTGGTTTATTTCACTTATGAGTATATGTTCAAGTGGCATCCACTTCAATATAAAGGCTTGCAGTTTATCATTCTTAATAGCTGAATAATATTCCATTGTGTAAAAATACCACATCTTTCTCAACCATTCCTCAGGTGATGGGCATCTTGGTTTTTTCCAAGATTTGGCTATCACCAATTGTGCTACTATAAACATAGGCACACATGTATCACTATGATATGATGTTTTCAGATCCTCTGGGAAAATTCCCAGTAGAGGAATAGTTGGTTTAAATGGGATTTCCAGTCCAACTTTTCTAAGGAGTCTCCATACTGATTCCCATAATGGTTGCACCAGTCTACACTCCCATCAGCAGTGAAGAAGGGCTCCTTTTTCCCCACAGCCTCTCCAACATTTGTTGTTTGGTGATTTCTTTATGATAGCCATTCTTTCTGGGATGAGATAATATCTCAATGTTGTTTTATTTACATTATGTGGATGGGTAGTGATGTGGAGCATTTTTTCATATATTTATTCACTTCTTTAATTTCTTCCTCTTAGTAGTGTGTGTTTATGTCGGATGCCCATTTCTGGATTGGGTCAAAAACATTTATAATGATATATTTTAAGAACTTTAAGGAACCTTTCAGTATATTTTGTTTTAGACTTTTCCACATGTTTTATGCCCAAATAGTCTAAGTGTCTTTTTAAAATTTTACTTTTTAAATTTGACTTGTGTTTCTTTTTGTTGTATTCCTTTTAAAGATGACAGGCTAGGTGACAGATACTCTGAGTTCATATTTCCAAAAGTCAAAGAAGGAATTTTAGAGATTAACTAAGGTGGAAAGTACAAGAATTCATTTAAAAAAAAATGGAAAATAGGAAAATCTCCTAGGAGTCACGAAGCATTCCAAATGTGCTGCCAATGTGCCCACATACCAAAAAAAAAAAAAAAAAAGTTTTGTAGTGGGCACTACAAGGATAAAAATTATGATCAATCAATAAGCTTAGAATTATGTTTATCTTGGTAATATTGATCCAGTGGTAACAAAGTCTTAAGGATGATATCATTGAACTTGTTCACTAATCTGTGGTATTACTTTTAGTAACCACTAAGTCTTGGTCTTAGTGGCTCAGAGAAGATGGCCCAGCCCTGAGATAATGGGAAATCTCAAGGGGGTCACATCAATTATCTGAAGTTTTGTTCATCATTTAGGGAAGGGCAGAAATCTGACCACTGGGACTTTATTCTTCAGTTGAACCTCCAGCCACAGTCTCCATGTGTTCCTACCCTCTGGACTGACTTTCTTGTCGGCCCAGCCCTGTCTGATTGCCTCTAATATTTCCACCTAACTTAGCTGTCTATAATATGACTGAGGTGATTTACTTTGAAGGTCACCTTTTTTTCTTTTACATTAGAAGTCTGATCATATTGGATTTAAAGTACTTTATCTATATACTACCAAAAAAATAATCTCTCCAGCACAATTGTGCAAATATTGAATTTAAGATGTAAGGGAACAAAATCCAAAGCAACTCTTAATTTTTTAAAATAAACATTAAAATGAGCCTAAGTTGTTCCAGCCACTCTGGCATTTAACATTTAGATCACAGGATAAATGACATGGACAGTTCAAAGATTTCGGGCAGCAACACATGTACATAGCATTGGGTCACACCCCCTGACTTAAGAAGTCCATTACACATGAAATTTCAGCACTTATCTCATGTTCCTTGAACAAAGAATTTTTTAACAACACTAGAATCATCCAAAGAAGAGACGAGAATTCTGTTGCAAAACAAATTACATTTAATTGTGAGTGAATATAGGGCTATTACAGAGCTCACAGAGAGAAAAGTGGCTCTATTGGACATTAAACTTCTGTAGTACATGAACAGTAAATTCAGCCCAATAGCTACAAATTGAGGAAACGTGTTCCATATTTGAAGAATATGGAAAGAATATGTTTCCTGGCAAGAAACAGAGAAAGTAAGTATAAATAAAATTAATAAAGAAAAATAGAAGAGACTTTAGGCAGAGATTATAAAAAAAGAAAGAGTAATCAGAAGAGGCCCAGAGTTACTCTCTAGCTTTAACATAAGAAATAGAAAACAGGCTGAGGTTGTTTTGCTACAAGTAGAATAATCATGAAGATAGTGGGTGATTTTATACATATCACAATTGATATATCTCTAATATATTTACAGGAATTTTCTATTAGGCAAAACATTATATGAATTTTAAAATCTTAGGTAATTTACAACATAATTGTTAATAATAATGGTAGCAACAAACAAATGTAACTGAAGAAGTACAATTGAAATAAAAAGAAAATAAATTTAACAAATCATCACAATTCTGGAGTGAAAGACAATTTCAGCACAATTTCTTAGTAAAGTAATACCTGAGAAAGAAACATTAGTTTTTGTTGCTGTTTGGTTTTTTTACACTGACATCAATAACATCTCCAAAGCCTGACCATAAATAGGGCACAACTCTTTAATAGCTGCTCATATCTCTTGCCGGATTCCCATCCTGGGCTAGCAAACAATGTTGTGTCATTGCAGGAGCTCACTCTGGGAGATAAAACTTCTTTATT